>NW_024070209.1:70165685-70744373 GCF_014754425.2 Oryx dammah
GATCAAAGAAAAGAACATAAGAATATCCTATTAAAGTAAAAAAAAACCATACAGCCTTTAAACAGGAAGGCCTATTCAAAGATACATACCAGGGTTTAAACAGCCTCTATTTTAAATGAGGTATTGTATATATTGCGCTTCCCTGATAACTCAGTTGGTAAAGAATCTGCCTGCAATGCAGGAGACCCTGGTTCAATTCCTGGGTCAGGAAGATCCTCTGGAGAAGGGAAAGGTTACCCACTCCAGTATTCTTGGGCTTCCCTGGTGGCTCAGCTGATAAGGAAACCACCCACAATGCGGGAGACCTGGGTTTCATCCCTGGGTTGGGAATATCCCTTGGAGAAGGGAAAGGCTACCCACTCCAGGATTCTGGTCTGGAGAATTCTATGGACTATATAGTCCATGGGGTCACAAAGAGTCTGACACGACTTATAAATAACTACCATAAGAATCACTTGGTAGAAAGTATACTTACAGAGCAATAAAGAAATTTATCCTGGTATGCTCATTTATAGTAAATTTAGCTCTCTTGAAATAAACAAAGGTCATAGCCAAAAGATACTATAGAGAAAAAAGTTAAAAGTTAAAATTAATGTTTTGCTTTCATAAGTAAAACTGCTTTAAACTAGCTGTCTTTCTATGCTAAAACAATAAAGCATTACTTATCCTTATTACAGACACACCTATTTGAGTCCTTATTTTTTGGCTTCCTTTAATCCATATGAACAGTGAGAAATAGTTCTGGATCACTTATGATTAAGTCATAATTGGAATCAACTCCTAAATTTTATTCTTGCCAATATTTTTTGAACCCCAAACTCATTTTTTCCTATTATTCAAACATATAAAGAAGCTGAAATAATAACCAAGTGAATAACCATACATCCTTTACCAAGATTCATCAACTGTTACTCTGTTGCCACACTGGCTTGATTATATGTATATGCAATTTTTTCCCCCTCAACTCTTTGAGTTAGTTGTAGACATCCATACTCAAAATGCTCAAAATAATTTAAAAAATAACTTCTAACCAGAAATTAGAATCACCTGGCTCTATTTTCACTGGGAAAAGTGTTTTAAATGTATTATTAGGAAGACATGTCTAGCCTGTTATTAGGACCCATGCCAGATTCTGCCTGTTCAAGTTAAAAACAAGTTACAATACAAATATATTAGATGCCCTCTCGTAAGATAGCTAATTCATCCTACCTTCGCAGGTTTGACCACAAAGGTGATTCCCAAGTTTTTCAAGGTAACTTTCAGTAGAAGACTCGATACTAGTTTGTTAAGATACACTATTCTTGGTTAATTACTTTAGAGGCACTGCACCCTGCTGTCCAACAACTTTAATTACCAATAAGGCACTTAAAACTAAAATTTAAACTTTATAAGTCCACATGAACTGGATATTTGATATTACGGCATTACTGTTAATTTTTAAAGGTATTAGTGACACTGATTATGTTTAGAAAGATCTCACTTTTTAGAAGTACGTCTTTAAATATTTATGGATAAAATGTTAGGCTGTCTGGGCTTTGCTTCAAAATAATTCAGTTTTAGGGAGAGAAATGAGAAGAAACAAGAATGGCCATGAGTTAATGACTGTTTTAGCTGGATGGTAGGTACACAGATGGTCTTTGTTCTATTGTCTCTATTATAATTTTAAATGTACTACCGCATGTTTGAAATTTTATAAAATTAAAAGAAAACCTCCAATTTTATTTTTGTTATCTTAAGCTTAAAAGAGTTTACATCAATATTAAATTAATGGGTATTTAATCATGAGGTAGTCTGTTCATTCTCTTTTCTCTTGGTTGGCACATTATCTTAAATGGGATATGAAGTCATGCTGCATTTTCTGATATGACTAACTGGTCTAAGATGACATTTATAAAGCTGAAATTCTAACTGTTTGGCTAAACCTAAAGAGTATAGAGATAGCACAATCCCTAATGTATAAATCAGCATCATGATGTTCTTTTATGAAACACTGATTCCTATATAAAGAATAAGATTAATTTTACTCTACAAGATTACTGGGATTTGTTTCATTTAAATTATCTACAAAATAGTAAAATGTATAATCAACCACTTTTATCAGATGTTATTACCTTATAAAAGCTAACAATTCGGATCAAAACATATTAAGCCTAATACAGCAAATATTTTATAACTATAAATGGAGTGTAACTTTTAAAAATTGTGAATCATAGTGTACACCTGTATTGTACATCAACTGAACTTCAATTAAAAAAGAATAAAAAGTAAAAGCAAACCAAAAACAACCAACCAAACAAACAAAAAACATATTACGTCTATAGTGATTCTTGTTTTAAATCAAACAAATATGGGTTTAAGATCATATGAACCTAAATCAATAATATTTTACAATCCTTGAGTATAGATGGAATGAATGTATGTTGTATACTAACATTTAAGGATTCCATTTTGAAGGAGCAACATTAAGTTAGTTCTTTTCTTAACCTTAATTAGTAAGATAGAAAATCATTATAAGGTTCATTAAAGTCCGGACAGTCCAGTAACATAAAAATGCTAGTTAATGATTATACTGTTATCAAATTTACCTTGTCTGCAATTTTACAGCAGCAGTCCATCCACAAGAAATCCTGAATTAAATCATCATCTACAACAAAAGAAGGCTATGACTTGTCTTTTGAAAACAGGTTTCCTTTTGAAGAATTAATTTTTACATAAGGAGATTATAAACAATGCTTATAAATCACACCAAATGGCTGAACTGGTGTTGTACAAAGTATAGTTTTTGGTTCTTTAGTGTGTTTACCAAAGCAGGCACTGTACAGAAAACTACCACTTTATTTTTTGGCTTCCTATCTGATTTGCCTTAAGATATAGCCCAGACTAGAGGGGGAATGCCAGAAATGTCTGATTTACTGAATATTCCAGTAGCTCTTTTAGGAATGTTTTGGGTAGCTCTAGATGGGCTCTTTGTTAATTTCCAAACAAATCTTTAACAGGTGGAAATGGAATCTGATAAAAGATAACTCAGTCATTAAGAAATAATGACTCAATGAATACTGTTTTCTAAATGTCTTTTTTTTTTTTAAACACTTTCTCCTTTTATGTATAGGGTATTTTTAGTTTGGGGTTCTTTTTCTATCCTCATATTTATCTCACCTCTGTCCAATTATCTATTATCCAAATACACATGTCTATGTAAGGGAGATTTAAAATTCATTAGTTATTTATAACTAACATTTAATTTTGGAAAGAGTGTTATGACAAAAAGATCAACAGACAAAAAATACTGTTAAAAAGAATAACATCCAAAAAATAGGTAAAAAACACTCACTTCAAATAAAGGCTCAAATACATAATACCAAAATATATGTGTAGCTGTCAGAAAATAATTTGGAAAAAAAATTCACTTTTTTCCATTTCCCCCTTCATTTTTAGTTAAATAACTAAGTATAACTTTTTGTTATATCCTAGAAATATTATCAGTGTAGTCAAATAAATGGAAAGTTCCAATATGTATCAATTTTCTGAGAATAATTAATCTCTGCCTTGTTAATTCCATTTCTATTTCTTAAATTACCTAAAATGGTAGAGCCATGTATTTTTCCTTATTTCCCACATTCAGTTATGAATAACAAAAAAGTTTGTGGGTAATAATTTTGCTCTACTCTTAATAGAGAGGGAACCCCCATTCCCCATTTTTTAAAGACTACTGTCCTCTCAGAAGGGCAAATACTCTTGTCCCTCTCTCTTCTTTTATGCATCTTCTTTCCTCTAGAAGCAAGGAAGGTTGTTACCTCAATCTACCAGTCTGTGATAGCTACTTGATTCAGTCCCACAGGTAAGTACCAGAATCTATCTATCCAACCCTTTATTCTGTCTACCTTACTACCTTACCTCAAAAAAAAGAAAAAAATGTCCTCTTTCTTGGGCCAGTAGAAATACTACAAAGTTTCTTTTTGGCTATTTTTAAGATTATCAGCAAAGCAGCACCGTTTCAAGATCTGAACAAAATTTAATTTTATTATATGAGCATTATGATAAAGCATAGTTAATTTTTAATAATATTCCCCAGAGATTATACTGAAACTTCTCTAGGTTGACTAACCTTGCCAGTTTGCTCAGTTTTAGCACTGAGTCCTGGGAAACCCCTCAGGCTCGGTGACACGAGTCAGTTAACTCACCTGAGACTTTATGTGTATTTACTTTAGGTCAAACAAAACTCATGCTATGACCTTGAATTGCCCAGAATTTACATTTGATACTTGAATTAAGTAGTCTAGAAGCTAGATGAGTCAGAATTTCTACTCTAAAAGTAACAGAAACAAACAAAAATCTAGCACTGGGGAAGAAAACAAAACAGACTAAGGCAAAAACAAATTTGGTTTGAGATAGAAAATCTGACACAGAAAATAACAGCATCCTTTTTGATTATCATGAAAATTATAAAACAAAACTTACATTCTCTCACTTTTAAGTACTTTATAATTACCTCTATTACAATATTTTAAACCTACCAAATAATTTAAAGAAAGCAGTCATTTCCTGACGCTGTATAACTAGACAGGGTCCTTTGGGGCGTTTAGACTTGTTGCTATTATGTGCATTTTTTTCAGATGCTGGCCAACTATCTTTAAAAATAGGACGCTTCAGGGTAATGGGTTTTTTAGGCTGATGCAATCTATTTGACCCCGATTTTACATGTACAGTGACAGTAGGTGGTGTCTCACAACACAGCTGATTATGTCTCATTTTGGTTTCCCACGATTCCTGTAAAAATAAAACACATAGTTATTTATCACACTCTTGTTCACTTCAAGAAAAGCTATGTTTCCTTTGGGCCTGGTATGTCTCTATTCCCAAATAATAAGATACTGCATACTATTTTGCTTTGACTACTAGGGAACTAAAATCCAAATTTTAAAGTTAATTATAGAAACTGTGCTGAGTTTATAATCTATTTGTGGTATTCTTTTTTCCTGATAATTTTTATTCTGCTTGTACTGACATAATTTTATATGATTATTGTCATCTCAAATTTTTTATAGAATAAGGCAAACTGCTTTGAGAACTAAGTTATTATCAATATCATTATTATGTTAAAAAGCAATTCACATACACACAAACATTTTCTAACTGGTTAATTCCTGGATATGTTATAAAACTCACTGATTCAACAAGTGTTTATTGATATTTTTGAAAAGTTGAAAACAATTCTAGCAAAGAAATGCATGCATTGACGGATTCTCATAAACTGATCACTTGAATTTCTAAAGTTGTGAGTGTATGACTATGCTATTTGAGTGGCTGATTACCAGTGTATATGAATGTAAACTGCTTTAGTCTAATAAAAATTGAAAGTTAATCCATCAGTATTTAATGATATGCATAATCACTATTACATTTGATGGTAATTAGTTCACATAATTACTAGTATTACTTTTATGATCAAAGTATTTATAGGGTAATGGAAATGCAGTTATGAATAGCCAAAGCAGCAAACTATTTTAAGACCCTAATGAGAATCTCTGAATCCATAACTCACAGTGACCCAGGCAGTCATGCCTCCCTCGATGTTCAGTGAGTTAGGTACAGATTCTCCTTCCTGACTCTCAGAAACTTCCCTGATGAAGGAAGGAATGGAAAATAAAATTGGATATAGTGAGGCTAGATCAGAATTGCCCAATATAAAGTGAGCCACATACATAAATTTGTATTTTAAAGCCACATTTAAAAAAGCAAAAATAAGCAAGTCAATTTAATTTTACAAATATACTTTATGTAACTGAATATATCCAAAATATAATTTTGGCATGTACTCAATATAAAAACCAAGAAGACATTTTATATTCTTCTTTTATACTAAGTCTTTGAAATCTAGTTTGCATTATACTTATATCTCAATTTTGAATGCTAAAATTTGCAACAGTTAGTGAAATGTAGTCTTGCCAAAACAATGATCTAGGAGGTAAGGGAAAAATATTTTATATTCCTTCAATATTTAATTGTAAAGTAAAAATTCTTCAGTTATACCTGCCACACTTCAACTGTTTAATAAGCACATATGGCTAGTAGCTACCCATATTAGACAGCACAGGGCTAAATTATGAAGAACTAGGCAGACTAAGTTATATTCAATTACTTTTATATATAATTCCTTCTCCTCTACTTTGCTTCCCTCCTCTCCACTCCTCTTTCTTCCTAGATCCTCATCTTATGTCATTTTTACTTAATGTTAAGTAACTTAAAAAATGTTGCTTTATTAAAACAACCTGGGATATATGATGAAACAGAATGCAAATTTTCTATAAAAAAATAATGATCACATTTTACATTATTCTGCCTCATATAAAAATTGAGAAAAGAGAAACAGGAGGCAATTCATTGAGATTAATAAGCAAACACTGGCAAAAGAGTTATGGAGAAGGAGCTTAAGGAGAGAAGCTATCAATGATACATTTTTGTTCAAATTCCAACTTTAGGTAACTTCAATTTTTGCTCTTTATTTAGACATACTAAGAGAATGGCAAGTCAAATGAGAATTTTTTTTAAGACAGAGGATAATTTTTTTATAATTTTTAAAAAATTTATTATTGAAGGATAATTACTTTACAGAATTTTGTGTCAAACCTCAGCATGAATCAGCCATAGGTATACATATATCCCCTCCTTTTTGAACCTCTTTCCCATCTCCCTCCCCGCCCCACCCCTCTCACCCCTCTAGGTTGATACACCTGTTTGAGTTTCCTGAGACATACAGCAAATTCCCTTTGGCTATTTTACATATGATAAGTTTTCATATTCTCTCTATACATCTCACCGTCTTCTCTCCTCTCCCTGTGTCCCTAAGTCTGTTCTCTATGTCTGCTTCTCCATTGCTGCCCTGCAAATAAATTATTTAGTACCACTTTCTAGATTCCATATATGCATTAGTATACAATATTTATCTTTCTGACTGACTTCATTCTTTATAGTAAGCTTTAGGTTCATCCAACTCATTAGAACTGACTCAAATGTAGTCCTTTTTATGGCTGAGTAATATTCCCTTATGTATATGTACCACAACTTCTTTATCCATTCATCTGTCAATGGACATTTAGGTTGCTTCCATGTTCTAGCTATTGTAAATGAACACTGGGGTTACATGTGTCTTTTTCAATTTTGGATTCCTCAGGGTATATGTCTAGGAAAGAGATTGCTGGGTCATATAGTGGTTTATTCCTAATTTTTAAAGGAATCTCCATACTATATATGACAGGATTTTAAAGTATGACTGAAGGCAAAGGGACAGAACTGGCTGAAAATAAATGTTAAAATACTGGACAAGAGACCTGGATGAAGACCTGATTCTCCCCAGTGATATGATCTTAGGTTATTTAACTTCTGGGAGTCTCCCTTTTCTCGCTTGTGGTATTGAGATAATAAAAGCACTTATTTTCTTTTTTAGAAGCTGGTACATAGTATTCATTTAAAGTTACCTATTATCAGGTATTGTTATAATACATATTTTAGAGGGTTAATGAGGAAAGGAACCATATGAATAATGCACAGTGCTGAATGTTTGGCAAAAACTCAACCTATGGCAGCACTATTATTGTATTTTTTTTTACAGAAAGAGTGTCTTTGAAGGAAGGAGTCCCAATATGACAGATAACCAAATTTCACCTCAACTAATAAACGTAATTTAAATGTTAAAATTTTATTGGTAACAGGCTCCATAGGTATATTTTAATGTGCTTACGACAAAGAATAAAGTTTGTAAAGAGACAGGCTCTCAATTACTTCTAAATTTTTTTTTTTTTTAATTGAAGCTAGCTGGCCTACAGTCGTACTGGAAATGTTAGGAAAGGACATTTGTAAATTTTGATAAATGGGCTAAGGGCATAGCCCTGAGATACAGCAACTCAGGTCTCAGGATTCTGGTGCAGATGCTCCTGGAAAAAAAGATGCGTTTAATGGGACACAAGAGGCAGGATGAATTAAACACTGCTATCCCGCGCTCAGCTGTATAAAGACGGGCGGGCTGCGGGGAGGCGCGAGCTCTTTCCTAAAGGCCTTCCTTTCCGAAGGGGGCAGCGCCCGCTGAGGAGAGGGCACGACGAGCCCTTGGGGACGCGTCTCCGTTGTCCTCTCCCCCGCCGACTAGTGAGCACAACCAGCTGAGCTGGTGAGCAAAGTGTGGCAAACCCCAACAAACACGGCCGAGGGGAGTGCCCTGCCTCCTCTCTATACTGCACCGTCGTCCTCCACCCTGCTCCTCCCGGCTCTGCGCAGTCCTACCGCTACGCCTCCGCCTCCCCACCGGCACCTGAGGAAACTCAAGGGCGGAAGTGTGAGGAAGGGGTCGAGACGCCGCCGCCATAGCCTCACACATTTAGGCCGGCGGGGTTGGAGGCAAGAGGGGACGAAGGAGCCAGGCACAACCAAAACTGTACAGTCGCCGGCGAGGCCCTAAGCCGGAGAGCGAGCGGAGGGTACCTGCGGAAACCTGAGCCTGGTGAGCGAGGGCCGGACTGGCGGCCAGCCTTTCACAGACGCCCTACGCTTCAGACGGTTACTCGCAGTTCGCTCCACCGTGGCGCCGCGGGGCCCGAGACCTCCCGCCAACCAGAGCGAGGCCAACGCAGGCCAATCAGCGCCCGGAGCCCGCCCCTTGAGGCGGGGCTAGCCCGAGGCTGCGCGCGACGCCTGCCGACCTTTTACCGTTACTTTTCCTTGCTTGACCATGAACTTCCAGATGTTCAAGCTGGTTTTAGAAAAGGCAGAGGAACCAGAGATCAAATTGCCAACATCCGCTGGATCATTGAAAAAGCAAGAGAGTTCCAGAAAAAATCTATTTCTGCTTTACTGACTATGCCAAGGCCTTTGACTGTGTGGGTCACAATAAACTGTGGAAAATTCAAGAGATGGGAATACCAGACCACCTGACCTGCCTCTTGAGAAACCTGTATGCAGCTCAGGAAGCAACAGTTAGAACTGGACATGGAACAACAGACTGGTTCCAAACAGGAAAAGGAGTACATCAAGGCTGTATATTGTCACCCTGCTTATTTAACTTATATGCAGAGTACATCATGAGAAACGCTGGGCTGGAAGAAGCACAAGCTGGAATCAAGATTGCCGGGAGAAATATCAATAACCTCAGATATGCAGATGACACCACCCTTACGGCAGAAAGTGAAGAGGAACTAAAAACCCTCTTGATGAAAGTGAGTGAAAAAGTTGGCTTAAAGTTCAACATTCAGAAAACGAAGATCATGGCATCAGGTCCCATCACTTCATGGGAAATAGATGGAGAAACAGTGGAAACAGTGTCAGACTTTATTTTGGGGGGGCTCCAAAATCACTGCAGATGGTGACTGCAGCCATGAAATTAAAAACCGCTTACTCCTTGGAAGGCAAGTTATGACCAACCTAGATAGCATATTCAAAAGCAGAGACATTACTTTGCCAACAAAGGTCCATCTAGTCAAGGCTATGGTTTTTCCAGTAGTCATGTATGGACGTGAGAGTTGGACTATAAGAAAGCTGAGTGCCGAAGAATTGATGCTTTTGAACTGTGGTGTTGGAGAAGACTCTTGAGAGTCCCTTGGACTGCCAGGAGATCCAACCAGTCCATCCTAAAGGAGATCAGTCCTGGGTGTTCTCTGGAAAGACTGACGCTAAAGCTGAAACTCCAATACTTTGGCCACCTCATGCGAAGAGTTGACTCATTGGAAAAGACTCTGATGCTGGGAGGGATTGGGGGCAGGAGGGGAAGGTGATGACAGATGATGAGATGGCTGGATGGCATCACCGACTCGATGGACGTTGAGTATGAGTGAACTTCGTGAGCTGGTGATAGACAGGGAGGCCTGGCGTGCTGCAATTCATGGGGTCGCAGAGTCGGACACCACTGAGCGACTGAACTGAACTTCCTTGCTTCCCCTCTCGAAAAGGGCCTGGTAAAAAGGCGGGACCCTACCAGGCCTCTTCTTGCCTTCTAATACAATCCCTTTCCCCCGGGCACATATCAAAGTCAGGCTTGGATTAGAGCCATTTATCTCCCCTCTAGCAAGACAGAGAGGCACTGCTGGGCTGGGAATTCTGCCCCACTGCGCCAAACATATACACTGGCAGGTACGCAAAAAATGGAGACATCAATAGCCGGAGGACGAAGAACCAGAGAGGAACTTTGCAGCAGTAATTATAAATTAGCTATGTTAAATAATTAGAAAAATAGGAAAAGGCAACTTAAACTGAAAAATGTGTGAATACTGTGGCTCACTGTGAGAAGGGGTAATGTTCTTCTATCCTGTTGAATCTATTGTTCTAACTTCTACAGGGACCTTTTCATTTTGGTGGCATTCTAGCCCTTGGCCTGGTGCCTAGGATGTAAGGTGCTTAATGTTTGTTCAATGAGTAAGTAAAAGGATTCTTCATAGCTTTTAAATTTTGTCCCTGCCATCTTTTCCTCTTCCCTTCTAGTTTATAACCTGCTTCCTCACCCCCTTTGATACATCATGTTGCTGTAGTCTTCTAAATATTTTGAATGACTGCACACTACTCCAGAATGGATGGACCAAGTTTAAACCGTTTTGATACTTGCATTGCTTCTAGATTTTCCAGCTACCACCATTGTTGTTGTTATTCAGTCACAAAGTCGTGTCTTGACTCTTTGCGACCCCATGGACTGCAGCACGCCAGGCTTCCCTGTCCCTATCTCCCAGAATTTGCCCAAGTTCATGTCCATTGAGTCAGGGATGCCATCCAGACATCTCATTCTCTGTCGTGCTCTCTCCTTCAATCTTTCCCAGCATCAGGGTCTTTTCCAATGAGTCGACTCTTTGAAGCAGGTGGCCAAAGTATTGGAGTTTCAGCTTCAGCATCAGTCTTTCCAACGAACACCCAGGACTGATCTTTAGGATGGACTCGCTGGATCTCCTTGCAGTCCAAGGGACTCTCAAGAGTCTTCTCCAACACCACAGTTCAGAAGCATCAATTCTTTGACACTCAGCTTTCTTATAGTCCAACTGTCACATCCATACATGACTACTGGAAAAACCGTAGCTTTCACTTGACAGACCTTTGCTGGCAAAGTAATGTCTCTGCTTTCTAATATGCTGTCTAGGTTCGTCACAACTTCCAAGGAGTAAGCGGTTTTTAATTTCATGGCTGCAGCCACCATGTGCAGTGATTTTGGAGTCCAAAAACATAAAGTCAGCCACTGCTTCTAATTTCATGTACACTTAAAAAGGAATCTGGCCTTGCCTATCTGTGGTGTATGCAAGCTCAGTCCTGTCCAACTCTTTGTGACCCCATGGACTATAGCCTGCCAGGCTCTTCTATCCATGGTATTCTCCAGGCAAGAATACTGGAGTGGGGTGCCATTTGCTACTCCAGGGGATCTTCCCCACCCAGGGATCGAAACCAAATCTCCTACAGGCAGATTCTTTACCACTGAGCAACCTGGGAAACCCATTTGTGGTACTTCCTAGCAATTAGTTCCTCAGTCAGCAACTCTGAAGAACAATTATTTAGTTCCCTTCTTTCTTGGGCTCTCACCCCTTTAGAGGATGGCAAAAACCACCTACGTGTAAGAGGATACAATCTGGGAATTCATTTTTCTTTTTAAGCATCTTGGACATTTTCTCGAGTGAACCAAGAAACAAACTGGCTGTGAAAACCTTAAATACTGATTCTCTTGAAGAAACACCGCTTGAAGCCTCATCCCGCTTTCTATGGTGGTTCTCTTTTCCCCAAGATATCAGGGTTTACTGTGATTACTAGTTTCCAGCCTTGGGTACAGAATGTTTACTGAATACTGAATGTCTACTATAGGCATGCTGCTTTGCAGATACTACATTTTCTTTTTTACAGATTGAAGGTTTGTGACAACCCTAACAGACCTGTGCAAGTCTGTTAGCGTGGCTTTAACAGCAGTATTTTCTCACATTATGTCTCTCTCACATTTTGGTAATTCTTGCAATATTTCAAACATTTTCATTATCATTATATTTGTTATGGTGACCCATGATCAGTGATCTTTGATGTTACTATTTTGAGGTGTCACAAAGGGAGCCCATAAAAGCCCATCTATAAATGTGTTTTGATTGCTCCACTAACCAGCCATTCACTCATCTCACTCCCTTTCCTTGGGCTTTTTCCCTGAGACACCACAAAACTGAAATCAGTCCAGTTAAGGTTTTACAGTGGCTCCACAGTGTTTAAGTGAAAGATAGAGTTGGATGTCTCCCATTTTAAATCAAAATCCAGGCATTTTTTACATAAATGGGATTGTATACACAGTTAAAAAATGAAATATTTGATATATACAAAAATATTAGTAATATATATGCAAGCTAAGCATAAAATAAACACTCAAGAAACCACTACCCACCAAAAAAGCATTAAACCTAAGACCCAAGGAATAGAACATAATACTTGTGAGATTCTGTATGCTCCTCCTCCCTTCCCTTACTTCCCAGAAGAGGTGACTTCTGTTTTTCCCACTCCATACGCCTCCCCCTCCCAGGGGCTCTGAAAGCCTAAGCACTGGACTGCCAGGGAATTCCCCCATTCCACTTTTTTTAGATTTACCATATTCCCAAGCATAAATCTTGTTTGAAAACTTAACATCCTCTTTATTCTCCATACTTTTAAGACTTAGACATGCTAATGCATGACAGTGAATCATTTTCATTCTGTATAGGATTGTTCTATAAATATACCATAATGAATCAATGCTCCTGTCAAGTCGTTTGGGTTATTTTTTGCTATGACTGCTCTGAGTATTCCCATACACAGACCTGGTTATCTGTTGTGCTGTCTCTGTAAGGCCACTTAAGTTACTGATAGCTTGCACAGGCTCTGATTAGTTGGTTGGCTGACTGATCAGTGCACATGTATTAAAGTCAAATATTTTGAATACTACTTATATTTATCATGGGGCACACACGGAGTTTTTCTATAAATGCTTTAAAGTGAAACTGTTGGCTTTTTGAGTATGCACATTTTCGACTAAGCGAGATTATCAATGCTAACTAAATTCATTTGCCAAGGAACTGCATGTACTAATTTTATGTAAGAGTTTCCATTTGTTGACATCTTACCAACATCATGTTTTCAGACTTTGTGTGACAAAGATTAATCTTAAGGGGCAGCCACTGATTCAAGCTGGGCAAAATTCGCTTCCTGGAATTTTGTACTATGACCAAGTACAGCTAATTGCTCTTTTATATGGTAGAGGTTAAAAACTCTTCAGAAGTATTAGCATTGAGCAGTAATCAAAAAGATAAAACTTCTCTCCAGTTTTCTCCACCGTACCTCACTTTTCTGTTCGGTAATGAAAATACCTATTTTTATTTCTCTTCATTCTAGCTTCTACTTATGACATAATCCTTATTTGTTAAATTGAGGCGACAGCCTGTCCACTTTCAAGTTCTGATTCCTGGTTTTAAGTGTTCATTTACTAGGTTGACTTTTGAAAGACAAAGTGTCACACAGAACTACATCACCTTCCTAAAAATGTTTGAACTGGCTCACAACAAAGATGACTTTAAGGTCAATAAAATAAAACCTAAATAAAATGCAGCAAAGGGGAGGCAAGAAAGTAACCATAAGGATATTGGAAAGTTTGATACTGAACAAGAGACAATCTCCCCAATGTGCCTGTCAGCAACTAGCTGAGAAATGTTCCTTCAACCAACTGAACACTGACTTATCATTATTTACCAACGTTTTACCAAATAAGGATTATAGTTCTGAAAACAAACTATTTTTGTTTTCAGATCCACATCAATTTTCTCCTGAGACTATTCCAGCATTCTTGTAAGACAGAAAAAGCAGTTAGATGAGGATAAAAACTGGAACTATTTTTGACTAATTTCTCCAAAAGATCAAAGTGTCAAAACAGAACCAATAATAGTAATTTTTGAAACTCACTTGTCATTCATTAAACCAACATCTGCATCCATACTATTTGCCAGGCACTACACCAGGAGCTGTAGACACATCAGCGAACAAGAGACAAAAATCTCTGGTCCATATGCGTTTACATTCTAGTCATATGTAATTAGACTGATCTAGACCCAAAGGCTTCTAAGGACCAAAAAGAACTTTTTGTAGGAATGCCCAACATACTAATGGATCTGCACAGCAGATAATTTGATTTTCAGTGGCATGACCAAGCCCCAACTAAGATGGGCTATAAAACCTGAGGGCAATTATCCTGGAAGATGGGGATTTGTTTCTAAAACTTTAAGGCATATACTGTGTAACAGATACATGTGCTAAGAATGGGGCCCTAGGCCTCACATAAGTTTTTCTGAGGTATTGGGTAATTTCCTGAGATCTACCAGAATATGATTAAGGTGACTCCACCCCTCACACCTGCCTTTTCAGGAATCCTTATGTTGAAAGCTATAGAGACAGAGCTCATGCTTGCCCAAGAATTGTAGGATAGGTGTCAGTTTGTTAACAACCTGTTGGTGAGTGAAAGCATTTTCAAATGGTGCCAGTTATCAGTTTGAGAATTACATATTGGAGGGTAGCCTGATATAGGGTTACCTTATATCAACACCACCCCAGTTTTGTTTCCTCTGCTCTTCCCCCCCTGAAGAAATATATTAGAAGATTATTATTATTGTTACATATAACAAATTAGTCCAATCAAACTTGTTACATATATTAAGGACTTCTCTGGACTATTTCTTTATTGTTGCTCTGTAGTACGTCTTTGTGACTTTGTCAAAACTCCGTGTTTATATATGATAAGACTATATATTAGTATACTAAAAGGCACACTGACTTAATAACTAGTAATAATTATAATTAGTATAATAATATGCTAATTTCAGATGTTTAGTTGTAGTCTTACTGCTCTCTCAGGAAGATTTTTTGGCCTGTACATCCACTGAATTACTCAGATTTAGAAAGCTGCAAAAATTAATGTATATCTTACTTGGTGAGCTCAGGCCAGGCTTAACAGAAAGCCTCTAGGGAAAGACCTTAGGTTCCCACCTTTTTGCACACAGTATCAAAGAAATACTGAGTCTATGAGCTTCAGGCAGTTTATTCTCACTCTGTTTCACATATGTACAACACAGACCGCAAAACACACTTATAAGCTTCCACACTACTGATACCCCAAATAATGTGTGTTACAAGTAAGATTTTGTAACATTAGCTGGCAAAGATCCCTAAGAGAAAAACAGCAAAGATTTATGGCTACTTAAGAATAAAGTAGAACAAAAAATAAGTGTTTCCCTGGTGGCTCAGACAGTAAAGAATCCACCTGCAATGAAGGAGACCTGGGTTCAGTCCCTGGTCGGGGGGCAGAGATCCCCTGGAGAAGGAAATTGCACCCCACTCCAGTATTCTTGCCTGGAAAATCCCATGGACAGAAGAGCCTGGAACACTAGAGTCCTTGGGGTCACAGAGAGCTGAACACGATTAAGCAACGAAACAATAATGTAAAAATTAGGTTTAATAAAATACTGACCACCTGTAAAGAAAGTAACAATGAGAAATTAAAGAATGTTATGATTTAATAAGTCAGTCAATGTAAGAAGAGGTGGTAGCTGAAGAAATTAAGTTTTGACTTAAAAAAAATTTTCTGATCAATGGATTTATTTAGAAATTCTGTCATTCAAATGTATAGGTAAAACTTGAACAAGAGATCAAAATTTCTACATTGCATCTGAATTTCACTTTTGTTGAAACATTATAAAGAGAATAAAGATAATAAAACTTTAAAGTATGTACTTACATGGAATCAACTTATGTCTTACTTAACTACTGTTCATTTTGCAAGGTATGCTGTCACTTTACACTCCTTTTAACCACTTTTTAGCTGTTTACGGAAGTTATAAAACACTAAAATCTATTAGCAAAGAGAGACACAGGATTTTTATGTCAGGCAACTGGTACAGTGAGGCTGTTAAGTACCTTTTCAGGCACACTTTTTATTCATGGATGGATTTACAGGGAACAGAAGAGGTGGATTAAGTCACAGTAGCAAGGGTAGAGTAAGCCTGCCTATTTTCCTTCTTATCTAAACACATTTTTAGAATGCAAAAGAAAAAAATTGGGGGTTTTTTCTGGTTCAAAAGTTAGAGTTGCCAAAGAGAAAAAGGAATGTATCTGAACTTATAAATGGAGATGTATTTAAGTTCTTGGGCTCAATGTATTAATAATATACATTTACATATTCTTAAAAGACGTCTCAAGATGCTTCCGGTTTTCCCTCAGATGAATTTTTTTTTAAAGGCCTATAACCTCTCATACTTCCAATTAGTCACTTTTTTTAAACTTTAAATTCTGCTTGCAGGTATTTTGACCCAACATTTTGAACAAACCAGTCTTGCTGATCATGATTAAAACTGTTCCCTAGGCAAAATTAAAATAGTGAATGCTAAAGCTTCAAATATTTGTAGTTCATTCTTTCCATTCAAGAACAGAAACTGACCAACATAATCCATGTGATCCATCACATTATCACAGTTATCTAGTGTGTTCAGTGACTATGAATGTCATGACATTTAGCATAAAGATAAATTTGAATATAGAAAATTATTAAAATTCAGAGAGGAAAAACGACATAAATTAGTGACAGGGAAGCACAATAGAAATTAGTGACACTGAATTTTTGATACTCTTCTCCTAAGAAACAAAGTTTTATTTATTTCAAGTAACAGTGTTACCAAGCAAATAATATTTGTAATGAACACAGTATATGAAAAGAAGCTGTTAAAAGTGGTTTGGAGACCGAATAATTTTAAAATGTGATAAATTTCCATTCTTCAAATTCAATGACCAATATTAATTTGCTTAATTAGTGACTATTCAGTATTAACCTGACTAAATTATTATAAAAACTCAGTATAGAGGATTCAAATTAATGTGTTTTGACGAATACTAAGATAAATAAAAGACTGCCCTGTTTCCTCCCAAAGGCTTATTTTCTAGACCCCCTTCACACTGTGACTACTAAGAGTACAGCTAAAATTCTATTAAAAATTGTTCAACTTACTCTTCAGTTGGGAAGATATTTAAATCACATTAGATAAAAGCCTGTTTAACCAAATATATCATAAGCACTATATGAACAATTTTTAAAAAGAACCAATTCAGCAGAAAAGATATTAAAAATCTATTTGAATAAAATGTGTTTAAATGTTTCACTGTAAAGGAAAAAAAAGGACTAAAATAACCAGTCAGGCTTCATATCAATTAGACAACTTTTACTAATGATAAAACTACATTTAAAATGTGCTTTAAAACAAAATGGCATTAGAAAAAAAGAAGACATATGCATTTGATAGAACTTTGCACTGTGCTGAAAATCAAATCTCCTGCAGTAATACAATACGCCAATTCTTAAGATGTAAGTTAACAGAATTCTCAATTTACATTTTCAAAGACGATATTAAGGTCAAGAATTTCACATCTATGGTAGCACTTATAGGAGGGCATTTATAAATATGATGTCCATCCCTATGAAGCTTACAAATTTGACAATGCTCAATAATAGCTTTTAGAATCACATCCAAAAGTGTTGCACCCAAAGAATTATGAATTTGTGTCCTGTAAATTCTCCTAAAATCTTTATGTTGACTCTTCTACTCATGTCATTTGTTAACACTACCCATAAAAAAAGAGAACAGGAAAAGAAAGGCTGCAATAAACCCTTGATCATGTACAGAAATTATTGCTACTACAGTTCACTACAAAGCATGTCTATACAATATCATATGAATTTCAATCATGAAAAATCAGAATAAAAATCTTTAGTGACAAAAGCCTTACAATCGTATACAACATTCACATGGCAATATTAGACAGTCAAGCACCCAATACCCATGGTTGACAAATGTCCCACTGACCAGCATTCATATAAATACATCCTTCGTACACAGGAAGAAAAAATAGTGTCAGCTTTCCAAGGCTTGTCAAAAAAGGATTCTCATGTTCTGTGGATCTAAAAACAAAAAACAACAAGAACAAAAAAAAAAAAACCCAAAAAACAAAACCAATGCAGGTGAGGGTGTTACCAGAAAGTTAAGCATGCCAAAAAGGTGTTTCGTGCGAATTAAAACCTAAAGCCAAGGTACCACATAATCACATTACCAACTAGTTGGGTATACTAAATGAGCCTTATCTTAAATGAAATGCTACTGCACAATAGAGCATCAATAAGTTAAAATTAGAGTGCACAAACTCAAATCAGTGGCAATTTCTGTATGAAGCAAATTATTCACTATCAGCTCTAACAGTTGCCCAAACTGATTAAATCACTCGATTGGACAGTTTGCATATTTTAAAAAATATCTCTAAATTCCTTTTTACTGTAATGAGGCATAAGTTTTCTTAGTAAGATCAAACAGGTACATAAGTAAATAAGCAATGGAAAATTAACAGTTGATGAATGTCTTCAAAAATCTTCCCACATTGCACTTTTTTAAATGTTTGGGGAAAAAATTTAAGGAATTTGCCATTATTTCAGCAAAAACAAACAAACAGAAACAAAACAAGCCCAAAATAATTAAACAACCAAGCAACACTAAAACCACATTACACAGATGGATCATCATGCTTTCGTCTGGTTTAACTATCACATCTAGTTTAACTGGGATGCTTTTCAGCTTTAAAAACTGTGATACGTGAAGATGTAACTTTAATGGGTAATTCTGAATTTGGATTTAACTTTGTTGAATATTATAACAGAGTATACTTATTACAATACAGTGTAGCACATCTTTCTATTAGAAAAAAATTTAAGATCCTTTACCCGTCTCCTTAAGTTAAAGGTGTGACATCATAAAGGGTGTCAAATGGCTGGATGGTTTTACAGTGCACACTTAAAGATTATGAAGTATGTCCTTAACAAATCGGATGGTTTCTTTACAGAGTTCCTTTCTTCACCTTTTCTTCGGTGGATTAGCTGTTCGAGGTGGAGTGACAGGACGTCCTGAATTCAGTCCACCATATTGGTACTTAGCTTTCTTTTCAGATGGTTTCAATATCTTAAAGCAAATAATTTAATAACAATGTTACCTTTATCAAGTACAATAAGTTTAAGGAAATTATTGTTACATAGTAGGCTTCTCAATAAATGACATCAATTGTAAAATTGTAGGAAAAAAAAAGCAAAGTTCTACAGTCATTTCTCACATTTAAAAATTATCAAAAAATAAAGTACAAATGTCTGAATATCACTATTATTGGTCATTCCATTGACAATTTAGTGACAAAAGCTCAAGTACACAAAACCCGTCAACTATTCAATCCTTAGATCTAAGTATAAAAATTTTCAAACTAGTGTATCTCTGTGATAAGGAAAAAACACTAAGAGTCAAAAGATCCAGGTTCTCATCATAATTCTATTTATTTAGAAGGTAATTAGTCACAAATTCTTCAATCTTCATTTATTAAGTGTATACAGATCTTTCACTTAGCTATATATATTATGTATCATAAAGTTCACCATTTAAAATGTAAATATGTTAAAAATTGTTGTCTTTCTACAACTATGAAACCACTGGTATAATCTAACATTAGAACATGTTTGTCACTCCAGGAAGCAACCTTGTTCCCAAAAGCACTCACTCACTCTATTTCCATTATTGACTGCCCTAACCCCCTTCAACTCTAAGCAATCACTACTTTACTTTCCTCTATTGAACTGTCTTTTCTGGCTATTTTAAATAAATGAAACCAGACAATCTGTGCTATTGTGACTGGCTTCTTTCACTGAGATACTGATTGTGATGTAGCATGCATGAGTACTTGATTACTTTTAATTGCCAAACAATATGCCACATTTTGTTTATTCATTCTTTAGCTGATGAACATTTGGGTTGTTTCTACCTTTGGTTATTATAAATAATGTTCCTATTAATATGTATATATACATGTATTTGAGTACTATTTTCAATTCTTTCAGGTATATACCTAGGAGTGGAAATGCTGGGTCATATAGAAACTTTTTATGTTTAACTTTTTCAGGAACTGACAAACTATTTTCCAAAGTGGCTGCACCATTTTCCATTCCCACTATCAATATATAAGGTTCCAACTTCTCCACATCCCCAGCAACACTTTGGTTATATCAAAAAAAAAAAAAAAAGGAAAAAAAAAACACAAACAAAAATACAAACTATTCGTTGAAGGATATGGCCTGGTTACTACATTTAAATCTGAATGAGAAATCAAACATTTAGCATTCAGTTGTATTAGCTGATAGTAATGGAAACCTTTCTTACATTTTTTAAGAGGAATACAGGGTGTTAAGGACAAAAAATAAAGTTATTTTAGTCCATGAACAAGAATGATTAAGTAGTATGCTAAAGCTAGTCTCTTTCTTAAATGTACGTGTTTCTATATTCACAAATGGATACTTAAAGATTATTTGGAAGGTTTTTCTAGGCAAATATTCTACATAATTTTCATCAGAGTTCATAAACTCTTTCTACTCAACACCTGTCCATCCATTCATCTTGCAAAAGAAAACAAAATCTGAATTCACATTCTTTTAGTAGCAAAGCCACTACCTAAGGATTCAAACAGCAATTTCCAATTTAAACACATGCCACCAAGAATGACTGACATGACTTAGATTTCCAAAAACTCTAATTATGAGATATATACCTGAAAGATTAGAGTATTTGTGAATGAAAATAGAAATCTATAGGGAGTCCAAGAGTGATAATTACTTCTGAATAAAACTGATTTCCTATACTTCCTCAAGGAAAGAACACAAATCTGAAAGAAAATTCTTCTGACAATAGTTTTAAATTAGATTTCTAGATGTTAACTTATAGTTACCAAAGGGGAAAAAGAGTAGGAGAGAGATGTATTAGGAGTTTGGGATGCAAACTACTATATATAAATTAAGTAACAAGGTCTTACTGTACAGCACAAGGAACTATATTCAATATACTGCAATAAATCACAATGGAAAAGAATATAAAAAAGAATATATATGTAACACTTTGCTGTACACCAGAAACTGATTCAATATTGTAAACCAACTATACTTCAATTAAAAAATCAACTATACTTCAATTAAAAAGATTTCCAGTTGTTAAAAATTTATATTTAAAAAGAGAACAAAAAAGAAGAAATAAACAAAAGTATACATATGGCATACCTGAAATGAACACATCAAAGTTTCATCCACACTCATCATTCCACCAGCATTATCAAACTCGCCACAGTAATTTGGGGCTGAAAACAGGGTTACCAGTTGTCGCTTAGCAAAGAATTCATATCCATCTTCCACAACCTGGCAGAGAAAAAGTCAAAAGAAAAAACATTTATGTGTCTTTTAAAATTTTCAACCATCAGTACTAATTAAGATAAATGTGATAAAGACCCGAAAAAATACAAACCCCTATTTTGTTTGGGAAGCCTGATTTTTATTCTTAAACTTAACCGAGAAAATATTAAAACTGGCTTTCCTTTCCTATAAAGCCAATAATTTAGCTTAAGTGAAATAAATTTATGATTACTGAAGTTCAAAAATACCATTTTCAAGTGTTCTACTACCATTCTCCATATGCTAATAGGAACAGTGTCTAAAGGGAGTTGAGATACCAAATACTTGTTAGACGATGGCATTACGGTCCAAATATAAAATCCTTGATTCAATGAACAATAATCAGACAATGAAAGACAGATTATGTTATAACCATTTTTCTTCTTCTTTCTAATTTCCTATTAGTATTACAAACATTGAAAACTTTACTAAGCTGAGCTTAATTTACACAGATTGTGCTACTACAAATTAACTGCCTATAGATTTTTATGTATATAACTCTTTTCCTTAATGATTTAAAATGATTTCTAGAATCTGTTGTCAATTCCTCAGTAAATTAAACAATTTATGTTTCTCAGATCTACAACTCTGAGAGGTAGGCAATGACATGTAAACATTTTCTATTTATTTACAGAACACGTAAAAATACATTTTGAAGTCTTTTATGTATTCTGATTAAGCAAAATCATCCTACAATAGTGGGAGAAAGCACTTCGACAACAATCTACATTTTTATATAATTTCTACCTAGGTATCAGGCACATGTTCCTGTTGTTATTACTTCATGGTAAAATTTAGGTATTAACCTTTTCTGTTAAGACCTTGGCCAGCTTATCGACTCCAGCTCAGCATACTGCCTGGCATTCAGTAGGTCCTTTTAGTTCTTAGTTTGCTTGTTCATATGTTTATTTATTCACATATTTACCAAAAGAACAGGGTTTGTTTTTTTTTTTAAAGGAAACTGTGTGTTGTTTCCCATCATAAGTCTCTTAATTTTAGAGATAACAGGCTTGAACATAAGCAGAACAGGATTTGGAGGTGTCTAGAAAACGACCATGGCATCCATCACTGCATGGGCATAGGAGGGGAAAAAGTGGAAGCAGTGATAGATTTTATTTTCTCCAAAATCACTGCAGCCATGAAGTTAAAAGACACTTGCTCCTTGGAAGCAAAGTGATGACAAACCTAGATAGAATATCAAAAAGCAGAGAAGGCTGCTGTTGCTAAGCTGCTAAGTCACGTCAGTCGTGTCCAACTCTGCGACCCCATAGACAGCAGCTCACCAGGCTCCTCCATCCCTGGGATTCTCCAGGCAAGAACACTGGAGTGGGTTGCCATTTCCTTCTCCAGAGAAGGCTGAGCACTGCAGAACTGATGCTTTGGAATTATGGTACTAGTGAAGACTCTCGAGAGTCCCTTGACTGGGAAATCAAACCAGTCAATCCTAAAGGAATCAACCCTGAATATTCCTCGGAAGCTCCTTTATTGGAGCTTCAGCATCCAATACTTTGGCCACTTGATGCAAGGAGCTGACTCACTGGAAAAGACTTATGCTGGGAAGATCGAAGGCAAAAGAAGAGAGAAGCAAAGAATGAGATGGTTAGACAGCATCACCAACTCAACGGACATAAATCTGAGCAAACTCTGGGAGACAGTGGAGGACAGAGGAGCCTGGTGGGCTGCAGTCCACGGGGTCAGAGAGTTGGACACAACTCAGCGACCAAACAACACAACAACAGGAAGTCTTATATAAACACAATGCTCACTGATTAAAAGACAACTTTGCCAAAAGCAAAGAATTTGGGGATATGACTTCATTCAATTGAACTAGAAAATTTTAACAGAAAAAAGGGCACGTGATACACAACATGCACAGAAAATGAGAAGCCTGTCGTGTGTTATCACACAGAATCTTCACATAAACAGGTAGAAGCAGTCAAGGTTTATGGGGCACAAAGCTGCAGAAAAAAACTATGTAAGTATATATAGCATATAAATAACTCAATAAATTTTACCTGAATAAACAAGGAATCTTTAAATATTTACAAATTTAAAATATGTAAGAGCAGCTAAAAAAGATTTTTTAAAAATGCTTTTCAGTGTATTGCAAATCAGTTATGTTCTAGAGAGCATGAGGACTGGATACTTACTTACCATCCTGATTCAATAATTACCAAGACTTTTCTACATTTATTTCATCTATCTTCCTGCCCCTTTTTGTGATGTATTTTAAAGTAAAACATCTTACCACTACATACTTGAGCATGCATTTCTGAAAAGTATGGACATCGTTCTTACATAGCAATACAATTCATCGCAGCTAAAACAATTAACAATGACTCCTTGGTATCTAACACACAGTCTACAATCAAATCTTCCCAATGATCTCAAAAATGTCTTTTTAGAGTGTGGTTTTTCTTATCAAAATCCACACAATGTATTTGATTGTTATCTATAATATGTAACTATCATATTAAAATGGGATCAAATATTTCTAGGAGGTTGAAGACAAGCATTGAAAAATTTGTTAATATTGTAATACACTACAAAAATATATTCCTTTGAAATCTTTCCTCTTAGAGGGTAAGAAAGAGTTAACTAATCATTAGGTTATTAATTGTGAAATCAAGGTATAGGATTTACCTCTTTTTTCCTTGTAATAATTAGCTTTCTTAGATTTCGATTTTCTCAAAATAATTTTTAAAAAATGGCATAGACCTGGATGAAGTTAATAAATATCAAAACATCCAAAAGTTTTGTATTTCATACCTGATGAGCTCGACAAATCAAGTCTAAATCATGACGATTCAGAAATTTACTGACTACATCAGCTCCAAAAGTAAAGGAAACACCACGATCATTTTCTCCCCACCCTTGTACATCCTTATCTGGGTCAGACCACAGCAAATCACAGAGCAAACCTTTAAAGGATAAAAACACAGCAATGAAAAGACAGAATTTATATCTACATCACATTTCTTCTCCTGTCCTCCTACCTTTTAATAAATACTGCCAATCATTGCCCCCTAGTATCCCAGCCTATAAAACTCAGCCATTTTTTGTTAAAGTAACCACATATATACAATGTTGCCTGGTTTAAGGTAGTACTCCCCAGCCCTTTAAACAGGTAAGAAATATATGCACAGAATGCTCTAAAGATGATACTGGAAAAGGCTCTTCATCTTTTGTCTATGGTTTCTCTGTATGGATACCAACGGACTCAGCAGCATTTCCTGAATAATTTCATCCTTTCCTTACAGAGCTACCGATCCTGCTTCTGGGGCTATAATCTATTCCATTAATCTACTTTATCACTGAGACATCAACACACTAGAGCTTGTAAATAAATCTTTCCATTTAGTAGGTCTATCCCCACTCATTAATTTTCTTCAGGACTGTCTTGGTTACTTTTAATCCTTTGTTCTTCTATATATAAACCTCTGAATCAGTTTGTCTAATTCTGTGAATCCAACTGAGATTTCATTGTAACTACATTTGATCTATAGATCAATTTGAGGGAAGAAAATATTTTCTACAAAAGCCTGGAAGATTTAAATAAAGTATGGAGGAACAAAATCAGATCAAATCCTTTACTTTATAGTTTTCAGGCTTAAAAAAAATAGAGCTAAAAATATTTAAATATTGGTGACAGAGGATGAGATGGTTGGATGGCATCACTGACTCAATGGACATTGAATGGGAGCGAACTCCTGAATGTGAAGTCAAGTGGGCCTTAGGAAGCATCACTATGAACAAAGCTAGTGGAGGTGATGGAATTTCAGTTGAGCTCTTTCAAATCGTAAATGATGATGCTGTCAAAGTGCTGCACTCAATATGCCAGCAAATTTGGAAAACTCAGTAGTGGCCACAGGACTGGAAAAGGTCAGTTTTCATTCCAATCCCAAAGAAAGGCAATGCCAAAGAATGCTCAAACTACCACAAATTGCACTCATCTCACACACTAGCACAGCAATGCTCAAAATTCTCCAAGCCAGGCTTCAATAGTACATGAATCTTGAACTTGCAGATGTTCAAGCTGAATTTAGAAAAGGCAGAGGAACCAGAGATCAAATTGCCAACATCCGCTGGATCATAGAAAAAGCAAGAGAGTTCCAGAAAAACATCTACTTCTGCCTTATTGACTATTCCTAAGTCTTTGACTGTGTGGACCACAACAAACTCTGGAAAATTCTTAAAGACAGGAGAGTACCAGACCACCTGACCTGCCTCTTGCAGGTCAGGAAGCAACAGTTAGAACTGGACATGGAACAACAGACTGGTTCCAAATAGGGATAGGAGTACATCAAGGGTGTATATTGTCACCATGATTATTTAACTTGTATGTAGAGTACGTCATGAGAAACGCTGGGCTGGATGAGGATGAACACAAGCTGGAATCAAGATTGCCGGGAGAAATATCAATAACCTCAGATATGCAGATTACACCACCCTTATGGCAGAAAGTGAAGAGGAACTAAAAAGCCTGTTGATGAAAGTCAAAGAGGAGAGTGAAAAAGTTGGCTTAAAACTCAACATTCAGAAAACTAAGATCATGGCATCTGCTCCCATCACTTCATGGCAAATAGATGGGGAAACAATGGAAACAGTGATAGACTATATTTTTTAGGGCTCCAAAATCACTGCAGAAGGTGACTGCAGCCATGCAATTAAAAGATGCTTGCTCCTTGGAAGAAAAGCTATGACCAACCTAGACGGCATAATAAAAAGCAGAGATATTACTTTGCCAACAAAGGTCTGTCTAGTCAAAGCTATGGTTTTTCCAGTAGTCATGTATGGATGTGAGAGTTGGACTATAAGTGAGTGTCGAAGAATTGATGCTTCTGAATTATAGTGTTGGAGAAGACTCTTGCGAGTCCCTTGGACTGCAAGGAAATCCAACCAGTCCATCCTAAAGGAGATCAGTCCTGAATATTCACTGGAAGGACTGACGCTGAAGCTGAAACTCCAATACTTTGGCCACCTGATGTGAAGAACTGGCTCATTTGAAAAGACCCTGATGCTGGGAAAAATTGAAGGTGGGAGGAGAAAGGTATGACAGAGGAGGAAATGGTTGGATGGCAACACTGACTCAATGGACATGAGCCTGAGTAAACTCCAGGAGACAGTGAAGGACAGGGAAGCCTGGCATGCTGCAGTTCATTAGGTCGAAAAGAGTTGGATGTGACTTAGCAACAACAACATCTTCATCATTCTAACAGTAGTATAAATCTTAGGAGGGACTGAGACGATCTTGGGAATGTAAATTAGGAAGACCAATAAATCTACTCTGAGAAATCAAACATTTAATAAGCAGGCAGAGAAGGAATGAGCAATTAAGTATTGGAAAGGTATAGTCAAAACAAGAGATTAGAATAGCAGATCTCCTGAAAGGCTAAGAATTAATCTAGAAGTACAAAATGGTTAAGCTTCAAGTACAATGAATAAATGCTAAGGGAAGACTGTTTTAGAATGAGGTGGGGTCAAAGATTTTTTTTTTGATAATCCATATACTAATACAGCTTATAACAAAAGGAGCTCTTCATTCTGAGTCACAATATAGCTTATCTTGGTAGAGGAAATATCTAAAATATATTGTAGAAATGGTGGCAATGTACACTTAATTTCTATCATTTCCTAAGCTCCTGTCATAAGAAATCCACCAGTATAATAAATCCACTATGATGGTCTCAATTTACAAGCTCTTTCTGGTTTCTAAAGAATCAGAAGCTGATTCTTTAAATACACACACACACAGCTCTATAATGCTCATAGTTCCAGTCTGTTTCCACAAAAGCAGCAGTGAGAGGTTAGGATACTATTCTATGATTTTTGTATGACAAAATAACTAGAATGTAGTTGGCTTTTGGGACTATCTGGAAAACGCAACTGCCTGGATGCATTCAAAATCAAATAATCATAGCAACAACAATGTGGCATTCTTCTACCTTAACAGAATCAAGACAAGAATCCGAGAGTCAAGGTTTAATGTTTATAATCCAAGCCCTAATGAATAAGCCCCAATAATCATTAGGCTATTGTTTCAACAATATTAATTTAGAAAATAAATTTCTAAATATGACAGACAATATGAAAGCTCAAAATGGCCATTTCATGGCATCTCAAAAACTTCCCATTAAAATATGATGGAAAGAGAAACTTAACATGCCATCTTTGAAACTGGTTTATGCCTGAGCTATACCATCAACAGGAACTCTCAAGATGTAATCCCTTGAAATTTGTATTGTACCTTATTTTAAATAAATACTCTATTATTACTTAAGTACTAGCTTCTATTAGGTTTAGTCAAATATATTCTAAACTAAGTCAAAATCTGGCAAAATGCTTTTTTTAAAAAAATAATCAACACAGAAACAGTGGTACTCTGTTAGGAGACAATGTACTGCAACATGTCAGTGGCTTACTGATAAAAGAGGATCTATACAACTGTTTATATGGTTGATGTTTAGTCATGAGTAGCATTCTGAGTGATATCATTATGTTCTCAGTATGCTTTAGTACACTGAGCAAAAAACAGCAAGATTTTAGGCAAAAATAAGTTTGACAGAACCATATTACAGTTATAATAAAATCTAAAACTTCTGTACTATGGGGAATTAGTGTAGAGTGAAATATTTTGTATTATTCCAAGTAATCTGTAGTTAGCTTCAGTTCAGTCACTCAGTAGTTAGCTTATGGACTACTAAAACAAAGCTCTATTTATTACACAATACAGTCCTACTTTTATCAAATATAATAAAGTTCAAATATGCCAACAGTTTACATTAAAAATTGATTAAGGGACTTCCCAGGTGCTCCCAATGTAGGGAGCACAGGTTCGATCCCTGGTTGGTGAACTAAGATTCTGCATGCTGCATGGTGTGACCACACACACACACACAAGATTAAACTTCTCTATATACTTAACCTGTATCAGGGACATCAGTGGGTCTCATAATTCTCCGTATCTGCTCCATAGATTGCAGGTCTGGTGACAGTCCTATAAATGAAAACAGGACTCACAGTACTGATATCTAAAAAATTTTCACTCCAAATAAAAAGCATTTAATCAAAGTAGATTCACTATGTGAAATTAAAGATATTTTCAAGCATTCCTTTCAATGTTATCTTTAAAACATTGGGTTATTAAATAGAATCCCACCTTGATATAAAACAACATTATGATTAGGTCTTCCCTATTTTTCCCTACCAGAGAAATAAAACTTTTCATTTCAAAAGATTTTTCAAGGAAAAAATTTTACCACTTTTCTTTATTTCCAACCATTCCTTGCTCTTCATAGGAAGGCACTCAATTCTAGTCCTTCCTACTAAGAAGTCTGGCCACTTCTTACCAATTAATCATAAACATTTCCTAAATGTCTAGTGTTTCCTATACAATGTTTCAACTAACAGAGTAAATTACGTTCTATCTAAGAATAAACGACTTATTACCTCAGGCTAAGACACATGCATCTATCTTTTAGCATTTTTCTATCTTAATTCTTCCTGCACACTGATGAAAAACTATTTTCACTAGATTATCTCCCTGTACAAAAACCCAATGTGGTTATTAAACCATTCAACAAACTCCTTTGCCCAGTGCGCACATCTCCAAACTCTGATCCCATCATACTCCAAAATGTATTTGACATCCTAGTTGGGCCAGCCCTCAAATAGTCCTTCAACTAGAGAGACTCTCACGTCCTTTTCATCTCCAAAACCCAAGCTTCCATAAATGTTTGCCCAACAATTCTCTCCTTTCCCGATTTTTCATTGTAATTGCTGTCAACAAGTACTCTGACAAATTCCTTTCATTACTCAATTATCTGTTTTGAAAATATGTTTTATCAACAGGTTTTAAAATGCTTCAAGATAGCCATATCATACACTATCTATATTTTTTCACGATATCCAGCCAACTGCTAGACACGTTAGTTTTTCAAATAAACTGTCATATATTTATCATTCTATTATTACTTTTAGGACGTAAGCAGACATAGTACATAAAGCCTAGAACTCTTGGCATGTGAGAATATTAAACTCAATTATATGTGAATTCTGATGAAAGGCATTTAATAGACACAAGAAAATAGTCATGATCACTGCATTTTCACTGATAGTTTTGTCAAAAACTGAGGCAAAGCAAAGATATTTTTTTCAAGCAAAACTCTGCTCATCCTCCTCATATATGAAATTCTTTAAAGACAAGTACTAAATCTGCATTTTCATTATGTATAAATAATCACAAATTTCTCGTTATTAAAAGGTATTTTTGGCTATGTTTAAAACAGTTTTAATCACTTGAGTTTTCAAATAAGCACTGCTTTGTTTTCCCACAGCACCTCAATAAACATAGGCCCTTTCTAAATAAGGGAAGAAAAAGAAGAAAAGCCATAAGGCAGATTTACTAGTCTACCTCCATGACAACAGAAGATCTTCTCATCCACAATGGCAGCTATAGGCAGACAGTTGAAACAATCAGTGAAGGTCTTCCACAACTTAATATTAAATCTTCGTTTGCCTAAAGGACAAACAGAACAAATCTAAAACTGCTCTCATTAGTTATTCTAACAGCCACAGACTTATACATGATTCCAATTTTCTTTATGTTTCACCTAGCACTTGTGTTTTTCTATAATGAATGTCACTTGGTAGTACATATAATAAACATTCAGCACCTTCAGTAAAATTATGAAGACTAAAAAGATTTTGCCAGGTGTTTTATAAAACAAATCGAACATTTTTGCCTTTTAAGATCACTATAATATAGCAACTCTAAACAATCTAACAGATTATTAATTTTTTCCATTCAACATGTTAAATACTTAGCCAAATAAGTAAGCAGAAGTTAAAAGAGTGCCTCTGGAGACTGTCCCTTTTAACTCTAATGCGTTGGTAACATGGTATAAACTTGCTGCCAAGAAAGAAAATTTCCAGGTGCTTAACTTTTGAGTAAATTTCTACTTGGCACCACAGCAAGAATAAACAGAGACACAAAGGCTATAATTTTCCTGTAATCTAACATCAAGAACTACAATGAAGACAGTCTTAAACCCATGTTCACCTTTTTGGAATTACTGAGTTTTCTGAATTTGGTAGGAAGTTGCAACAACTAACCAAGGGGAAGAATAAAAGACACAAAGCACTCATTTCCTATGCTTTTTATGCCATAACCTTTCTCTCAATGAACAAGCATAACTGAAAGTGTTTACAAGCTGCTCTCACATACATTTCATTTGATTTCTTTTCTATCCTTATTAGTAGTCAAGTCCATATTTTATCCTTTAATAATACACCTCTATTTCTGATATAGCTTCAGAAAAGTGGTTACAGCTTGGTGTACTACAATCCATTTCCTGTCTACTGGTCTGATTTAAACAACTGAAACCATACACTACACCTTAGAAATAAAAATGCAATATAAAATCATTCCAACTAGAATGTAAACTCCATTAGAGATCATCTCTCTTGAGCACTGCTGCATTCCTAGTATTTAGAATAGTGCCTGGCATATAATACATCCTCAAGAGTTTGTCAAATAAATGATTACATGAAACAGAGAGGGGTTCTAATAGCTCTACCATAATTAAGGATGGAAAAAAGCAAAAATAGATTCTAATGGAGAATTCAGCACTGAAAAAATTCCATTTGAAAATCACTGTTAATTGGTTCTAACTTTTAATTAATCAAACATATGTTCATTCACTCTCTTGTTAAGTTAGTTGCTCAGTCACGTCAACTCTTTGCGACCCCATGGACTGTAGCCCACTAGGCTCCTGAATCCATGGAACTCTCCAGGCAAGAATACTTGAGTGGGGTGCCATTCCCTTCTCCAGGTGATCTTCCCAACCTAGGGAAGCCCATTCACTTCCATAACCTAACCAAAAGCAAAAAGACTAAAGTCAAATGTAACAGGGTCATCTGTAACACTCGGAAATACCACCACACAACAGCAAACCAGTGATTTCTATTGATGAAAAAGAGTACAACAAAATAAGGACCAGAGTACACAACATCCTTATAGGTAAAGATTAAAATTCTAATAAACTTCAAATTCTAAATAATTTCATAGAATTTCTCAATTTTTTTGTGTGTGTGACACAGGCTCAGTAAGAGTTTTTGATCATATCACAAGAAAACTAAAACCTTAGTGTAGGCTAGAAACAGGCTACTTACTATCTATAGTGACGTCTGTTCCACCTGGATATTTTTACTACGTAAACTAATTATAAGAGGGCCTTTCTGCTGAGTAAGCTGCAGCCAACCTGAACAACATGACCAAGGAGATCCTAAGGAACCTATATAACTAATACCATGTTTCCCAGTTTCAGGTTCCTCTTCCATGAAAGGCTCTCTTCTTGGGCTTCTGCTTGATCATATTTTTTAAAACTCTTGAAAGAATTCTTCTGAACGGAAAACTACTAGAGAATTTTCCAATTAAAAAGAAATGCTTTTATTTTTACTTACATTCATCATAGAATCCATAAATGCGATTGATGCTAGCACACTCATGGTTTCCTCTTAAGAGAAAGAAGTTTTCTGGGTATTTGATTTTATACGCCAATAGTAAGCAGATTGTTTCCAAAGACTGCTTTCCTCTGTCCACATAATCTCCTAAGAAAAGATAGTTGGCTTCTGGGGGGAAACCCCCATATTCAAATAATCGCAGTAAATCTGTATACTGTCCATGAATATCTCCTAAAAATAGAAAAAGCCAGTTTCAGAAAGTTTACGGTTACTGTGGTAAAGCAGCTTCTATGAAATGATTCTCAATGTTTGTACCCTTATGCAATCCTCTCTCCTGAATGTGGGCTGTAACTAATGACTTACTCCTACCGAAGAAGAGACAGCAAAAGTGAGATGGGCTGTCACTTCTGAGACTGGGTTACAAAAGATTGTAGCTTCCCATCTTGCCTGCACTTTCTCTTGCCTTCTCTCCTGCTCAATGATTAAGCTGCCTTATGGAGAAGCACACCCAATGAAGACCATGGGCCAACAGCTCCTTAGGAACTGGGGTCTTCAGTCCACTGGCTCATAAGGAACTGAATCCTTTCACAATTGAGCCTTGAGATGATTACAGGTTCAGATGGCATCTTGACTGTAGTCTTGTGAGAGACTCAAAACTAGAGGATCCAGCTAAGCTCTGCCTGAATTTTTACCCCACAGACACTGTGACATGATAAATTAATGTTGTTATGTCACAAAGTTTGAGCGTAATTTGTTATATACTAATACCATTACATTATCTGGTAATTTAACTTAGGTCCACTTTTTTTATGCCTAGTAGTAAGCAAACAGCAAAAACTTAAATATTTAATATAAGTAACTTCTATTTATTTCAAATTATTTCTGTATGAAAGCATGTAAAGACTACCTTGTTGAGACTATTGAGTCACTTAAATTTTAAAATGACTTTTAATTTGCTTCATTTAATTCACAGAAGAGACTGATCATTTCCACACAATTTCAACTATCTCTTCAAAAGCTGCTGGTTAAGTTCATAAAAGCTATGTGATAAATACTAACAACTACTAAAAGAAAAACTGCATTATCAACCCAAAAGTCAGTACATTATACATACCACATCCTACTGTTATATAAACTATAGAAAAATGCTTTTCTGTGCCAACAGTTTTTCCAACTACAACAATATGTTAACTTAAGGTTTAAGTTTTTGCCTTTGGCCAAAAGCCACTGTGAGATTTAAAAGATCAAATACAAATTGTACAGTTCAGTCTCAACTTCTACAATTGTATGTAATAAAACCTAGCAAACCTTTTTTTTTACAAAACTTTTTAGATGTTTTCTCTAACTCATCTTCAGTGTAGTGGATTCAAAAGAGATTGTTTCCAACTTTACCCATTTACATACCACAGATTTTCAGTGGTGCTTCCAATTCCAAAAGAATAGGCTGGCTGAGAAAGATCTCCCGAGACTTGATACATAAGCCCCGAACTTCTGCTTCAGTCATCTGTACAATCTTTCCTGGACGACATCCTCGTACTGGTAAACAGTAAATAAAATGGTCAGTTTTCTAAAACTTATCCATAAAATAGTGATTCTAAAAAAAGGAGTCATGTCTATATTCTGAATATCAGAAGATTCACATAGGCAGCAAACTACCAGATACCCTGTTGTGTTCCATGGCTAACAGTAGGTTATTCTATGATCTTTGGCTTATCTCTATCTTCACTGTTGGTGGTTTCCAATGCTCCTTAAGGCTGCTGCCATGGAAATGTGGTCTTGTTTTCCAGTGGTCAATTTGAGGTCTTGCAGTTCAAGTGACTAAAACTCATTAATTAATATGGTTCCCAGTAACTTCTGGGATGGAATGGGGAGGAATGGTCCATGGAGAATTCCATTATTTGCTCTATTGAAAATGAAGTGAAAGTAAAGTCGCTCAGTCATGCACGCAATTCTCCAGGCCAAAATACTGGAGTGGGTAGCCTTTCCCTTCTCCAGGGGATCTTCTCAACCCAAAGATCAAACCCAGGTCTCCCACATTGCAGGCGGATTCTTTACCAGCTGAGCCACAAGGGAAGCCCTTGCCTTACTGAATTGAACTTGTAATCATTTCCTCTCATTATTACCTTCCCTACTGGCTCTTTCTCTTTAAATACACTGTGAGCTGCCAATCTTACTTTGAAAAAGCATTTATTAAAGAAAACAGAGACTACATTTTATATACGCCCATGACTTCCTATTTACATTTTAATCTGTACATTTCTTGCTAAAAATTGCGGATTCCTTTGTCAGGTTGAAAGAGGCTAAAAAAGCGGGGGGGGGGGGGGGTGGGAAGCCTCTAACCCTGCAAAAGCCTATTCATATATATAATCTATTAATATAGAAATATAACAAAGAGACAATGTTGAAATGTGTTTTAAGCAAATATGACAGTAAGACCATTTCTGAAATCCAAACCATGATCAGAACTGCTTTTACTATGGGAACTTAGCCTTTTACAGTAAGTACTAGTTCTCAATCAATTACCTTTCTGTAAACATTTGAATTTTTTAAAGATGAAGAAACACACAACTTTTTATCTTCCTCTAAGTATCTAAAATACTAGCTTAGATTCAATGCCCTGCAATAGGAACAATTATTAATCTTGGTACAAAAATGTAAATGTGGGAAATGATGATTACAAAAAAGGTTTTACCATCAGTGCATCAAATACCTATTTTAGTTTTAGGAGGTAAAAAGTATTCTCCTTGAAGGATTAAAAGTTTCTGGGGGCTTTCAGATGACAAACACACACCTAAAAGTAATTATTTAGAGATAACAGCAACAGACAATACAAACAAAATACTTTGGGCTCTCATAGAAGTTTCCACAATTTCTGCTGTGATTCCGTAGTAATAAAACACTTCTTGGTTATCAAAATTTAGTTTTAATTTGATGGCAATGATTATTAAGCAAATTAAGACTAGTGTGGGTCACTCTGATGTGTTAAAGTGTCTAAATTCCAGTGGTGAATATTTTATCTCATATTTGCTTTATTTCCTCTGTAAGCTCTGTCTTTTAATTCTGGCCTCCCATGCAAGTAATTTAAGTTACAATTAGGTACACTTCAACTAACATTTTTACAGGGCTAAAAATGCTTCAACTTTTAAGTCATGCTAATCCACAGAAACTAAAAATTTACCAAAACCTCTTGTATTTCACTGCATGCTTTTTCCCAATTAATATCTCTAAAAGTTAGGAGATACCTTGCAATCAGTACTTTCTTAAAAATTGTAATTGCTAATAGCTCCCCTACCCTCCACAGGCAAATAAAACAGCGACTTTCATAATCAATCACTTCTAAAAGTTGATGAAGTTTAGAGAAGCTAAAGGTTCTTCCAAAGGTTAAGCTTCTGACACATGACCAAATCTTAGGAATACATCAGCAAAACGATTGGGAGAATAGGGTAAACTGCTCAGGGCAATCCTACTGTCTTTCAATGCAAAAGTCATGCTCCCACCAGTGCAGACGCCAAGACTTCCAAGAACACTTCAAAATTCTCAGTTATCTGACAAAAAGGAATAAATCTAGGCAATCTGTTACACAGGGAACTAGACCAGTATCACAATATTCATGAGGAATTACAGAATGTGGGTTTATGAACCTAGACCCAAGTGTCTTAAAATTATGAACAGACTACATATCTGCATGATTAATTTAGTGCAAAGCAACTTCACATGGATCATCTCATTTAATCCTTTTGGTATCCTGGGAATTAAAAAGGGAAGTTACTACCTACATTCTACAGTAACAGAAAGAGATTAAAATGATTTACACAAGATTACTAGAGGAGTAAAAAGCAGCAGAAAGGAATTGAGAACAAGGTCTTCAAACTCAAAAGTCAATACTCTTTCTAGTCCACCACATTAAATTTTTTAGTCAAAAATTTCCCAGAAAAAAAAATTTTCAGCAGGTAGTAAGTGCAAGCCAGGTGAAAATTCTGTTACAGCAAATATCTACTGTACTATTACTGTTTAAAAATCGATTGAGCTATTATATAAAGTACACTTTATGTATACACCTAGGTAACCACCACCCAGATCAAGACTCAGAATACTTCCAGCAGCCCAAGGCTCCCTTAAGCCCTAACCATTCAATAACAATGCCCAAGGTTACTATTCTTATTTCTTTCAGCATAGTCTAATCTGTTTTTGAATTTTAGATAAACAGAAATTTATAGTAGAAATTTATAAATAGTATACACTTCTTTGTTCACTGTCACGTGAGATTCATGCATGTTGTATTTAGCAGCCATATGAAGTATTTTCTCATATGAATACACCAAAATATATTTATCTACTCTATTTGGGTCATTTCTTGTTTGAGGTTATTATGAATGCTATGAATATTCATGTACATTTCTCTTGGTATACATATAACAAGGAGGATTGCTGGGTGACAGGAAGAAGCAGATATCACCAGTTTCCTAGAGTGGTTAAAACAATTTACAATCCCACCAGCAATGCTGCTCTACCTCTTTCTCAACAATTTTAGTCAATTTGTTGGGTGTAGTGATTATTCAGTGAGATTTTGGTTTGCATTACCCTTTTCATATGCTCAATAGGCCACTGGGACATCCTTTTTTGCGTGTGAAGTTCATTTTAAGTCTTTTGTTCATTCTTTAAAACTGGACTTAACTGATCTGTAGGAATTCTTTATATTCCAGACGAATTCTTTGTTGGATACATTGTAAGTATCTTCTCCATTTCAGTTCAGTTGCTCACTCCCATCAGATTCTTCGCGACCGCATGGACTGCAGCACGCCAGGCTTCCCTGTCCACCACCAACTCCTGGAGCTTGCTCAAACTCATGTCCATCAGGTCAGTGATGCCATCCAACCATCTCATCCTCTGTTGTCCCCTTCTTCTCCTGCTTTCAATCTTTCCCAGCATCAGGGTCTTTTCCAATGAGTCAGTTCTTGGCATCAGGTGGCCAAAGTATTGGCCAAAGTATTGAGCTTCAGCATCAGTCCTTCCAATGAATATTCAGGACTGATTTCCTTTAGGATGGACTGGTTCAATCTCCTTGCTGTCCAAGGGACTCTCAAGAGTCTTCTTCAACATCTCAGCTTAAAAGCATCAATTCCTCGGCGCTCAGCTTTCTTTATGGTCCAACTCTGACATCCACATGCGACTACTGAAAAAAACCACAGCTTTAACTTGGTGGACATTCGTTGGCAATGTCTCTGCTTTTTAATATGCTGTCCAGGTTGGTCACAGCTTTTCTACAAAGGAGAACGTGTCTTTTCATTTCATGGCTGTAGTCATTATCTGCAGTGATTTTGGAGCCCAAGAAAATTTCATTCTCTTAATGCTGCCTTTGATAAACTAATATACTTTAATGTATTTAAATCTATCTTAAATTTTTTTTTTTTTGGTGTCTTACATCATGTTCAAGAAATGTTTGCCTTCTCCGAAGTATTTCCTTATATTTCCTTTTAAACCTTTTAGATACTTTATTGTTTAGCATAACTCATTCAATAATCTACCTTAATTTTCTGTATAGTGTGGAATAAAGGTCAAAATTCTTTTTCTCCTCCTTAAAATTTTTTTTTCTTCCAGTTCTATTGAAATATAATTGGCATACACCTCTGAATAAGTTTAAGGAGAATACCACAAAAATGATTACCACAATTAAGTTTAGCAAATAGCCATCGTCTCACATAGAAACAAAATAAAACAGAAAAAAGGCTTTTTTCTCTTGTGATAAGAACTCCCAGGTTCCACTCTTTCTCTTTTATGGCTGTGCATGTAGCTTCTGGGATCTTAGGTCCCCCATCAGGGACTGAACCAGGGCCCTCTGCAGTGAAAGTGCAGAGTCCTAAGCCCTGGACCACCAGGCAACTCCCTGGGATCCACTCTCTAAACAGTTTTCATATATAACATACAGCAGTGTTGATTAACTATCATGTTGTATATTACATAACCAGTATGTATCTCATAACTGAAGTTTGTACCTTCTGACTACCTTCAATCGATTCCCCTCCTCTGGTAACCAGAAATCTGATCTTTGTTTCCTACAGGTTTGTTTGTTTTGAAGTATACTTGACCTACAACACTGTTAGTTGCTGGTGCAACACAGTGAGTGATGGATATTTCTATACATTTCAAAATGATCACCGTAAGTTTAGTTTCCATCTGTCACTATACAAAGGTACTGACTGCATTCCCCAAACTGTACATTTCACACTCCTGACTCATTTAGTTTTCAGCTGAGAGGTTTGTACCTCTTAACCTTCCTCATCTATTTCTCTTAGCCCCCACTCCCCGGCACCATCTGTTTGTTCTATCTATGACTGTGTTTCTGTTTCATTTGTTCACCTGTTTTGTTTTTTTTTAGCTTCCACACGCAAGTGAAATCATATAGTATTTGTCTTTGTCTGAATTATTTCACTTAGCAAAATACTGTCTAGGTCCATTCCTGTTGTCACTAATGACAAGATTTCATTCTTTTTTATGGCTAATAGTCCACAATACAAACACACACACCGTATCTTCTTTATCCATTCACTGGATAAAGGGCACTTAGACTGTTCCGCATTTTAGCTATTGTAAATAAAGCTGCAGCTAACACAGAGGTGCATGTGTCTTTCCAAATTAGTCTTTTCGTTTTCTTCAGATATATACCCAGAAGTGCAACTGCTGGATCCTACAGCAGTTCTAATTTTTAATATTTTGAGGAACCTCCATTCTGTTTTCTGTAGTGGCTTCATCAATCTACCCCCCAACCCCAACAGTGCACCAGCATTTCCTTTCATCCATAGCCCTGCTGACACGTGCTATTTGTTCTCTTTTTGATAACAGCCATTCTGACAGGTGTGAGGTGACATGTTAAACTTTTCCATTGTCTTCTGCTGCCTTCTTTCTGTATTCCCCCTTTTTTCTTCTCTCTCAGCACTGCAGAATTTCCACTCAACTATTTTTCCCTAGTTTACTTCTACTCTATTCTGCTGTTTCTAATTTGCAAGTATGTAAACACAACTACGAAATTCTTATTTTTTTGGTTATAGAGTTTCCAGGTCCCTGATAAAATTTTTCCTTTCCTCTTTACCTTGAGCATATTAAATCAGTTATCTTAAAGTCTGTGTGACATCTCTAATATATGATTTATATAAGGTGGTTTTATACCTTTTTTTCCTTTTTTTTGGTCAATTGATCATGTTAGCATTCCTGTAGTATTTCACTGAATGAAATACTTGATTATGGATGAATAATTGTAGTAGCTTTTTATGACATCTTCTCCATAGAGGGTTGTTTCCTTTAGCAGCAGAAAGTGTGGCAATAATGCACCCACATTTTCTTGAGGGCGGGTCTATCTCACCTTGCCCTCAATCTTGGCCATGATGGAGGTCTCAATGGAAAACTCAGGGTACAATATGTCTCTCTTACTTTATTAAGTCTGAACTTCAACTTTTGCCACGCAGGTACTAGACAACGCTGGAATCTCTGCTTAGATTCTTCTGGGTTTCTTAGAATCTTCTCTTGCACGTGTGCAGCTTAGAAGTCAATGACTTTAGGGGAACGTGAACTTGAAGTCGCCCAGTCGTGTCCGACTCTTTGACCCCATGGACTGTAGCCCACCAGGCTCCTCCGCCCATGGGATTTTCCAGGCAAGAATACTGGAGTGGGTTGCCATTTCCTTCTCCAAGCGATCTTCCTGACCCAGGGATTGAACCCGGGTCTCCCGCATTGTAGGCAGACGCTTTACTGTCTGAGCCACCAGGGAAGTCCTCGACTTTAGGGGGAGTCGACTACAGACTCTGAGGTTACAGTCTATGTGATTCTCTCCTCTTTAGGACTTAAGTTTCAACTGCTTTAGTTGCCACAGACTTCCACCTCCCCTTTTTAGTCCAGTAAGACTGCCACTTTTTATTTGGAGTCTATTCCCCTATGCCTCTAGGAGTGACTGGTGAACTCACTGGTACTTCTCTTAAAGATCAAAACCCTCTGCTCAAGTGAAAATAGTAAGTACACAAAATATGATTATTGGGTATACACTAGAAATTCATATGATTTTATAAAGAATTTTGAGAAATACCTTGCCAAGGACTGTATGTGAATGAATCAGTCATGCAACTTGGGTGTGAGCACAAAGGTACCTGACTCCTGATAAAGCAATCTTTCTGCAAAATCACGTTTACAACAGAAAGGGGGGAAAACACTAAGGTCCAAAGTGAAATTTGGTCCTTTATATATTTTTAATAATAGCTGGTGGGGAGGTGGGAAAAAATACTTTGTGACACATAAAAGTTACATGAAATTCAAATGTTAGCATTCATAAATGAAGTTTTACTGGAACAGAACCACTCTCATTCATGTATGTATTATCAATGCCTACAGGTACTTTCACGCTACAATGGCAGAGTTGAGCAGTTGTGGCAGCGAGTACATGGGGTACCCTCATGGCTTTGCTTGGTTTCCCAAGGTTCTAGAAACTGCAGATACAGCTATAACTCAACAATGAATTGAGTGCCATTTTATTTTACTTTTATTACTAGTGCATACTCATCATGTCAAAGGAAGAAAAGTGGAATGTGAATGTCTAACGCACAATGGAGTGTAGGTTATTTTGTTACTGAATTAGACTACCAGGCATTATATTTATGACTTTCTCGCTAAAAGAATAAAATATGTGTTAACATTAGGAAACCGAGCACTTGTCACAACATTCCCAACTCACAGGAAAGTAACAAAACTTTTTTAAAAAATTTAAACAGAATCTCATCACAGCAGAATTTCTGCACAAAAATAGAAATGAGGCTGCAATGAAAGCAAGTTTCCAACTGATTCATGTATTAGCAAGCGAGGAAAGCCATTTACTAATGGTGACTTAATTAAATGTTTGGAAAAGCCAAAGAAAAATGTCCCAAAACTATATGTATTTATTGAAGTCTTTTCTGTAAAAACAGCTCTTGAAGAGTTGACAACATTGGAAGCAACATCAATTATCAGTTAAAAAAACAAACAATTTTGAGTGGTTTCATTGGCTCTTGATGAATGAGTTCACAGACATTGACAATACTTATTTGTTGTTTATTTGAGGAGCCAATACTGAATTTGAAATGACAGAAAAGTTAGCCTCTATGAACAGTATGAATGGAACAACCACAGGCAAGAATATTTTCAAAGAGGGACTTCCCTTGAGGTTCAGTGGTTAATACTCCACACTTCCACAGCAGGGAGTGGGGTGGGGAGCAACGTGGTTCAAACCTTGGTGGGGGAACTAAGATGCCACAGTCCATACTGTGTGGCCTAAAAAAAATTTTTTTTTTCCAAAGAAGCCAAACAAACAAACCCAAAACAATGATGGAGGTAAAACTATGCATGGAGCAGAAAAAGACTTAGTTGGATAATTTTTTAAAGCCTGTAAAAATTGAAGGTATTTAAAGTTTATGGTGCAGTTACTGAGTGGAAAAAGATTCTAATCACATCATCGAACCAGTGACACCAATGGTATACTTCATTAGCTCATGAACCTAACCACAGTCGGTTCCACAAATGTTTGTGAGAAACAAAAGCTGAATATCCTGACTTGCCCTACCACAGAGCAGTTCAGTAGTGATGAAGTTTTACTGATTTTTTTTTTTAAAGCTTAGGGCTGATACTGAAATTTTTCTGAATGAGAAGAGTAGCCCCCAATCACTACTATCAAACCAAGAGTAGGTTTTATAAATTAGATTTTGCTACAAACCTAATAATATTTCTCAATTAAACCTAAAATTAAACTAAAAAAAAAAAAACACACAAACCTTGTATGTGAAACATATACTACAGTAAGTCACTTTAACAACTCATGTTGCCTGGGTCACAAGCAAATATCAGGTTGCTTTATACAATTTCAGGGCTGTCAAAAGTTAAAACAAATGAGATTTTTACTCCCTCATAGTTTTGCACTGAATACTATCTTCTAAGCTCAAACCACAGTTCTACCAGCATTCATCAGATCTTAGTGCTAATGCAGAATATACCAAAATTCATTTATTTGTGTAGGTGAGGAGCTTCCACCTAACCTACCACTGGAATTGATTAATCTGTAATGTAATGACATGCTAAAAGGCAGATATTAAGAGAGGACTAATAAAATCCTATAGATCCCTTCCAAGTGATGACTAAAATCACTTAACTAAAACCATATGCTTGTGGATTGATATTAGTTTTGGCAGTACCTACCTGTCTGTGTTAAGACAGCTTCCAAGATAAAATACATACAGTCTCATTATAGATCAACAATAGACAAACACTTCCATTGACTTTGATGATACAGAACACCAACTCTGAACCTCAATTAAGCAAAATGTTGTCTTCTCCCCTAAAAGAAGTCCCTTCTCATGACTGCAAAAAATTATACTCAATCACTGTATTTCAAATTCTTTTAAAAGTCTTTTCAATGCAGGTTTGTCTCTTAAATTACAAATGGTGTGTGATATGTATGTCTGTGTTGTGTGTAAGCTAAATTTTATTTTTCAATAACAATATGCTATTTTTTCCAGCAAGTTTTTACTAATAACTGTCTTCTCTGAAACAGAAAGAATGTCAAGAGAATAATTCCACTACTATTTTGCCCCATGAAATCTTAGTAATCTTCATTAACCTTTAATATTTTAATTTCTACAATACTAAAATGGTTCACTCAAGGTTACATACTAAACAGCAAACTTAAAAACGTAAAATTTTTACTGGCTAGAATGTGGAATTTGGGTTTTAAATGAAAGAACTAGGCAGTTGCCATAATTTTATCTTAAGTTTGCCTGATAGTAATAATTAATGTGATTTGAGTCTACAGATGGCCTTCAGGAGCTCTATCACCCCCCTGTCTGTAATACTGTGTATATAAATATGCATATTTTTCGGAGAAGGCCCAGGGCTTTCATGATTTCTCAGAGGAGTCTGTGAATCGCTGTATCATTTCAGGTACACTAGTAAACAAACAGATAATGAAAAAAGAGTAAAGAAGAAAACTTAACAGATACAGGCTAGACGTTTCAGGATTAGAAGGGAGTGCCTTAGGCCTGTGGGTTCTCAGTGTGATCCTCTTTTTTCACTGCACTGACGCATGCATGGTGAAAACAATGATGATTAAAATGCAGGCACCTGAGCAGAAACCAAGTCAGTGGCACTGAAGTGCCATGCACTTACAGTGAAACAGAAAGATCCAGTTTCAATTTAAAATGCCCTTAAGCAGTAAAAATGATGAATTTTATTAAATCTCCACCACTGAGTATACATCTTTCTAATATTCTGTATGAGGAAATGCAAAGTATCCATGAAGTTTTCCTGTTCCATATTCAAGTACAATGGCTGTCTTCAAGAAAAGCTCTAGTGTGACTGTTGAAGTACCAAAGGGATCTAGCTACTTTTTCTTTCACAGAACATCTCTTTTGCTGCAAAGTACAACTAACAAACTATGGTTACTCACTCAAGATATTTAACAGAGATGCTTGAAAATGAACAAAGTGAGTCTGTCATTTCAAATGAAACAACTGACAGCATTTGTTGCTAGTGAAAATTAAAATTTTGGAAACTTTGTATCCAGCACCATGAATCTGACAGCTTCTTCATACTTAAGGACTCATCTGATACCTTATTCTAAATTAACAAATGTGATTCTTTAATGTTGTGTAAACTGTGTCAACTTTGAACATCTGCATAAATCACCTTAACCAGTGATTTTAAAAGAACCAATGCATGTTACAAAATCATTTGTAAGATCCATTTAAAATGCAAGATAGATCAATGGATTTTAATGTAAGAGAACATTTCAGATTCTACATTAACACTAACCTTTAAGAAATCACCACTTGTCAATTTCTATTATACTATTAAAGAATATCCACCATTATCTATAAATGCTTTTAAAATACTCCTTTCTTTTCCAATTTATCTGTAAAAGTACAGATTTTCTTCAGATACTTCAACCAAAACAATGTTATCAAAACAAACTGAAGCAAAACAGGTACGAGAATTCTGCTGTCTACAAAGCTAGACATTAAAGAAATGTGCTGATCCCTAATATTTTTGTTGTAGAAAGCAAACTCTACTTCCATAAAGTGAACGGGTTATCAAAATTTTAAGTTCGTAGTTTTAATTTCTAACAGTACTGATAAACAACTCACACGAAAATTCTCGTCCTCAGTTCTTTTTATGAATATAAAGTAGTCTCAAGATTCAAAGTTTGGAATCCACTGCTCTCTAGCCCTTAATGAAAAGAAAGCATACACCTAGTCTCCTTAAATCACCTTTCACCACTTTATTCTGCCTAGAAATCTCCCCCCCACCCCAGCACCAACATTAATATGTCAAACCAGACTATATATGCTAAATAACAGTAATAGGAAAGAAATGTTTTACACCCACACAGTACTATGTGTGGCTGTATGCAACAAACAACGCACATCTGTTAGATCCTCACTAGAAATAAACCTTCTCAAAAATTACTGTGGAGAGGGTCCAGGGCTCCCCAGCATAAGCAGCCCTCTCTTACCTCATCTTGGCTCAGGTTTACACTAAACAAGAACACTAACATTTTCCCAGCTTTTATTATCTTCAAAGTGTTTTACCAGTTTAGTTGTTATGAACAGATACATTATCAGGCAGGTACCTATTGTCATCCTGGAAATACAGAAGAAACTGGAGATAAGCTGAAATTATAACACATGCAGAATCTGTATCTTTAACAAGTATCAGCATGTACCAATACTTCGATACACCTTGAGTAAACAAATGTACACCTGATTTTATTTAGGATTCACATAACAATTGCAGCTAAGGTCTGATGTTCATAAAATACACTCCTTTTTGTCATTATGTAACTTAGAACTTTCACTTCCACTCAGAAGCCTAGTCATTTTCTTTCACTACTTTGGCTCAATTATTTGATAAATATTCAAATGTCACAGAAAAACCTAAAAGTACCTATAAAGTTTCCTTCTCAGTTTTCCATTTAAAACAGAAGAGCCATAACTGGTAAGTACAACATTAGAGAAAGCTATAATAATAGAAGTCCTTGAATTTCTTTGGACTTCCCTGGTGGCTCAGACAGTAAGAGCGTCTGCCTACAATGTGGGAGACCCGAGTTCGATCCCTGGGTTGGGAAGATGCCCTGGAGAAGGAAATGGCAACCCACTCCAGTACTTTTGCCTTGAAAATCCCATGGACGGAGGAGCCATGGACGGATGCCTCAGTCCATGGGGCCGCAAAGAGTCGGACACGACTGAGCCACTTCACTTTCACTGTAATTTCTTTTATGGAGAAAAGTAACTTGATTTCTTTAAATGTGGAAAATAGGTGGCAGGATTAAGGGAAAAGTTAAAATGGTGTTAGGCAAGCACTCAAATCAAGAAAATGTTTCTATCAATAGTTTGGTAATTGACTAAGATGGAAATTCAGGCATGGTCTGAGGAACAGCCCAAGGCTTAAACTCTTTCATGATGAAATAAACCTAGTCTTTGCACAGAAGCAGGAAAATCTGGGAAGGGAGGGCCCTGAGGTCAGTGATTATTAGGAAGGTTATGTATGACCTCATAATTCACTTTGCTATACAAAGGTGGATAGGCAGATTAAAGTACAACTGCCCCTGTCCTTTATCTACTTTCCCTATGTATGGCAAGTATCCACCTAGACCAGGAACTGAATTCCTCTATCAAGCTAGTGCCTACTGGTTATTTACACAAACTTAACTTCAGAATGAATTTCTGCTTTTTTAGCCTCCTACCTCTAATTGTGGAATGAGGACTTAATTTCCATTAAAGCATTTTCATTTTATCTAATAGAGGAAAATCTGAGGTGCAGTGTATTACAAAGGATGAGGTGTAAAAAAATTGCATTTCACCTACTAATAATGAAGACTTCAAAGGTAACCATATTCAATCTTGGGGGAAGGTGGAGAGTTTACAAAAAGAAAGGAGAGTTGTAACCTCCATCTCTTTCTGCTTCCTGTCTTCACTGATCCTCTATTTTCCCAGAAACGGTAAGCCTTGAAACGACTACTTCTAGCCACTAGAGCAGTGATTGCTGTCCAAGGGTATAAATTTGTATTGACTCAAAATTAAATCCTAGAAGATTCAACTGTGAATCCATATCCTCCACCACCACACCACACTAAGCCTACTGATATTTGCAAACCATTTCTTCTTGCATCCCTAGAGCCCAAGACTTCTAGGATAACCTTTGTTTCAGAAACTGAGATTTTAATTATTTCTAAATATTTTGACATTCTTAACAGCTGCATTATTTTACCTGTTAGAGATGCTTGAGAACATAGGATATTAGAACGGATATTCTATTAAAACAATAAATGTGGATAATAAGACATCAGAGGAAAAAAAATTACTTGATAAAATTTACTATCTTCCTCACTAATCCTAAATCTTAATATAATCCTGTCTCTAGACTCAAATGTAAATAGATTTCTAAATCCCAATAAATCCTAATCTTGGATTTGGACATTTATCAGAAAAGCCCTGTATTCAAATACAATAATAACACTCTGGACTAGGTCTTCAAACTGTCAAAAATTCCCTCACCTGGAACTAACTAACAGGAAAACCATTTAATCACTCAATCTCTGAACAATGAACCATCTTTATGCCTTCTCCAGCTTTTCATCTAAAAAGAAGCAAGAGGAGAGAAAGCAACCTTCAGCCTATCTCCCCTATTCCTCAACCTGCTTTTTCCAAGAGACCTGGCCTTGGGTTTACACACAACACTTGCCCTGCAGAAGCTGAAGTTGCCAAGATCAACTAGCACTTCCTTCAAACTGCCTAACCTTTAGACTGCTGGGTCATAATTAAACAACTGAATCAGAAAAGAAGCTTTAAACAGTTTGGCAGTTCCTCAAAAGGTTAAACAGAGTTACCCACTGACAAAGGAATTCCACTCCCAGTTATATTACCCAAGGGAAATGAAAACATATGCCCACACAAACACTTGTACATAAACATCCATAGCAGTATTTTTCACAACAGCCCAAAGCAGGAAACAACTCAAATGTCCATCAAGTGACAAATGGACAAAAACATAGTACAGTCATACAATGAAATATTGTTTAGCCATAAAAGGAACGAAATACTGACACATGCTTCAATACAGATGAACCTGCAAAACAATAAAAAGAGGCCAATCACAAGAGATCACATAATGCATTATTTCATTCACATGAAATGTCCAGAACAGGCAGAATCCACAGGAAGTAGATTAGGGGTAACCTGGTGCTGGAGAGGAGTGAAGGGAAAAGGGACTTGTCAGCTAATGGGAACAAGGATGTGTTTGAGAATGGTGGGGAGAACTTTCTAATGTTGATGGTGGTGGCTGATGGGTTGCACAACTCTGTGAATATACTACAAACCACTCAATTATGCAATCCAAAAGGTGAAATTGCATGGTATATGAATTGTATTTCAATAAAACTATTATTTAAAAAGGAGAAAGGACAGACTTGGGAATTCCCTGGCGATCCAGTGCTTTCACTGCAGGGGACCAGGATTCAATTCCTGGCTGGGGAACTAATATTCCACAAGCTGTGTGGTGCAGCCAAAAAAACAACAATAAAGCTTAAAAAAAGGGGGTGGGGGGAGGAGGGGCTTTAATATGGTTTCATTAATCTTCATTTTTCAAATCCATTCCTTTTCTTGACGTTCAAAAGGACACAAAAGACGTAAACTTCCTATTTGCTTAGTCTTCCAGCTTAACTAAAAAAAATCGCAGCAGTTTCACAAATTTAGACATCTGATAGGTTGTGATTAAGTGAAAAATGGATTTAAAAACAAGAATACACACATCCCAAGATTTTCATAAATAGTGGGCCAAATATAAACACAATCATATTCTGTTAAGTTTTTTAATAGTCTACTAACATGATACTAACAGTCTACAATTTATCTTGTAATACTAAGTTTAGCTTTGTAGCAAAGTAAAAAAAAACCTGCAAGAAAACGTTTAAAAATTAATTCATAAAGCTACATAAACAATATTCTAAAGATGTAAAGTATCTGAAAGAAAAATGCATCGAAATTTCAACAAGTTATCTCTGGATCATGGAATTATGGGGAGGACTCTGGTTTTAATTCTTCACTGTTTCATATAAGAAATTCTTTCCTGTAAGAATAAGAATGCTTATTTTTATAATCAGAAAAGCATATTCCAGACACTCACAGTTTTAAATGTACATGATACACATACATAATACATAATCAAATATATGCTATAATATATATAATGGGCACGTTAGTTATCATCAGTTGATACAGCCCAGTTTTTAAACACTTGGATCATGTCTGTATTTGGGAACAAAGCTAGCACAATCTTAACCACCCAGAAGCAGATTCCCAAACAAGCAGATTCTACTCATCCTATTTCAACTCCTCCAAAGTAAACTCAACAGTGACAGTCTGAATAAAGTTCCCCAGGTGATTTCTCTATACTCCCACTGCCATCCTAAGTCCTTTTGGAACTGCTCATCAAAGTAAAAAAGCTTTTAGTGGATTTCCCAGGATACTCACAGAAACTTGCTTCAATTTAAACAACCAGTCAAAAGCACGATGATAAACCCACAACAATGTAGTATAGTAGCAAGGTCACTACAGCTGAGAGGAGTAGGAATCTCTGGCTTTGTAGTAAGTAAAACTTAATCAAGAAAATGTATTGGAGGAATATGCACTGTCCAAACAATAAACTAGTATACTGTTTTGCATTAAATCATATCAACAACAAAAAATTAAATGTAAATGGTGCTTTAGAAATTCACATGATTTGCCCACCTAAGAAAACACAAACCAACTCATAAAATTTATACTAAAAGTGTTATAGCTGACTGGTAATCTGATGTAATAAAAAGAAAAAAAAATCGAGACTATGTTATGGAACTACAATCAACATTTTAAAATGAGATTAAACATTGCTGATCAAGTTCTGTACTTTCATTTAATACTAAAAACAAACCAAAAATTTAACTACAGCCATTCTGCTAAGTAACCTCACTTGAATTTGAGTTAAATTTAATAAAAATGTAATGTCACTGAAAATCAAGTGATTTTTATTTGGAAACTAAAAAAAATTATTTCTTCGGGCCCACCCAGGGACGCCAAAAAAAAAAAAAATTATTTCAAGACTAAAAATAACTACTTACTAGAAAATCCAAGTCTGTTTTGGATGTCTTTGGACAGGTCTAGATTTTGCAAAGGAGAAAGGAGCCTGGAGAATTTAAGAATCCCAGGGAGGCACTGTCAAAACTAAATATACTTCCCAGAATTAAGAAGCAAGTAATGGTACCCTATACTGACAGAGAGCAGGCTCCAAAAGCTTGAAAATCACTTGTTTAAATTGAGAATTCCCTGAATGAAGAGACAGTGTCTTGTCTTTGCATTCCTGGTGACTGGCACAAAGCAGGTCAATAAATTCTTGCTAATTTTAAAAGGGGAAAATGTCTGGAAAACGATCATCAAAAACCAGAATCGAACACTGATGTAATTCAAATTCACAGAAACAATCACTTAGCCTATTTTCCCCACCATATCTTTTTCCTAGTAACCTCGAACAATCCATGAGTGAAGTTTCTTAATTATGTATAATCATAAAATCATCTGACTTAAGACATCCCACATCAAACATTTAAGAATACATAAGTTTATCTTGTCTTATGCTTACAAAGTATATAAATAAGTATATGGAAAATAAAAATGAAGAAGTTGGATACAAGCATCATATTTTCAAATAATTAAATTTACAAGCCAAGTTCATGGTGAGCATAAACTTCTCCCAAAGTTAACAAGATATTAAAATTTTTAAACAGCTACATTTCCCTCTCAGAACAACAAATAATTAAAAAAAAAAAAAATCCCCCCCCCCCGCCCCAAAGCAAATGTCTCACACCCAGCAAGATGTTCACATCTGTTAAAATCCACAAAGTCTTAAACAGTGAACACTGACTGCAGGCACCAGGGGGCCTCCCAGGAATAACTTAATAGTAAAGGAAAAAGCAAATAAGAGTTCCTGGTAAAACTTTGATTCTTATTCAGTCTTAAAAGACATTCAGTCTCACACTGCTGAAGACTCACATCTGCAGCAAATTTACCGTAGTTTGCACAGAAACTGATGAGATACCGACACTTCGGCCAAAAAAGGAACCAGCGCCCTCCCTTCCGCCCCGAACCATACAATCTTCTGTGATGCTTTTCCATCACACTAAATACATACTGTTTCACTGTGAAAAATAATTATCTTCAGGCAATTCGAAAGCAAGTAACAACGTCTATGTAATCCTGCCACGATTTCTGACAGAGAGGACTCTAAATCTCTTTTTTTTAGTGGGTCAATTTCTTTTCTACACGCTCACAAAGCAGTTAGTGATGACGCAAATGTTGGGATAAAGGCATTCGCGGGCAGAAGACCGCGATGGACTTTGAATAATATCCTGGCCTCTCCATCTCTTCCTTATCCCTCAATCCCCAACCCTAACATAAAACTATCCAATAAAAACAGAAGGGCCCAGAAACTTCAAAAGCTGAGAAGACTTGTAAAGACCCTTTAAACACAACAGAGGCTTTACAATCGACCTTTTCTAAGTTTCTGCAGAAATTAAATCCTGCTCAAACCTGTTAAAATTCTCAAATCCGAAAACTAATCCCTACAGCAAACGTGTGTCTACATATTTCTGGCGTGCTTCTTCGTCTCGGTCAGACCTGTTTTACTATTTTTTAAAGCTAAATTAGACATGGGAGGTACTCTCGCTAGTGTCATCTTCTCCCTGAATAGTTCGTCCTGTAGGATCATGTAAAATTTACTGAACAGATCAAACAGTTTTCCCAAGTGGATTAAAAAAAAAATTTTTTTTTTCACTCCCAGAACAAGAATCGGGAGGCAGCCAAGGGCAAGCCACAAAGAGAAGAGAGGAGAAACACACAATTCGCGGGCATACAATGCATCGGAGCACGCATCCCGGCCCACTCCTTCTGGAAAGGGTCACCCCACGCCCCGGCCGCGCGCCGCCGTGCGGGTCCCCGAAGGTCCGCGGGGCACTGCCCGCCCACGGGGACAGCCCCTCTCGCCCGGCCTCTCTCCCGGAGGCCGCTCCCCCGGCCCACCAGCTTCTTCGCCCCCATCCTCGGCTGCCGCCTCGGGGCGGGAAAAGCAGGGAAGCGGGCGGCGGAGCTGGGGTGGGGGAGTTCCCTCGGGCTCCAAGCCCGAGGGACCAGGAGGGGTAAGGGAGAGCGTCCCCTCCCCGCGGCCCGCCGGGCCCCGACTCACCCTCCAGCAGTCGGGTAATAAGACTGTCCACGTTCAGCTCCCCGTCCGCCATCTTGTCGGCACCAGACGCTCCTTCCCGGCAGCGGGAACAAGGGCTTCTCGGCGGCGGAGTCTGCGGCGACCGCTCGGCGTGCCCTCACCTACAAGTCACGCGGCGTTTCGACCCCAACTCCAACTCCCCCTTCCCCCAGGCCCTCCCCCCCACCCCGTCCCCAGCTAGCAGTGGAGCTCGCACACACTCGGAGGCACCCACGATAAATAAATAAATAAATAAACAAGCGGAGCCCCCCACGAACCGGGCCGCGTCAGACCCAGCCGCCGCCGCCGCTGCCACCACCTCCTCCTCCTCCTCCTCCTCCTCCTCCTCGGCACCGCCCAACTCCGCAAAGCTCACCAGCGCCGCCGACGGCCCCACCCGCAGCGCCACTCACTCCACACAGCCCTGCCCCGCCACCGCGCCACGCAGCCCCCCGCGCAGGCGCACGGCGTACTCCCCGCGCGGCCCCGCCTCACCCACCCCCCTGCCCTCGCGCATTCGCACTGGACTCAGTTCTCCCGCCGCCACCGCCGCCGCGCCGCACCGCCCTCTTCGCGCAGGTGCGTCGCCCTTCCTCGCCAGTTCCACTGCGCTGAATCTCAGCGGCTGCGCAGGCGCCCCGGAGGCTCCCAGGGTTTGCTGCGCTGGGGAAGCTCCCATTACGCAGAGCGCGCGTAGGCAGTGTTGACCTTCCCGCCTCCCAGCTGGCCGGGCCCCGGCGCTACGCAGACGCGGTTGTGGCTCTTCCCGCCTCGGTTTTCTTTTCTTGGTTTCAGTCCCTGATTTGGCAAGCAACTCCTCGTTTTCAGTAAGCGGGAAACGTGGACTGCTGTTACCGATGTTTGAAGCTGGATTTGTCCGTTTGGAAAACGAGGAGGGGTTATTCTACTGGAAAAGTTTGACTTTGCAAATAAAGGGTTTTATAATCCAACGGTTCCACAAGGTTGGTTGCCAAGTGTCCGTGGACGAAATAAATTGAAGTGGGCCTTGGGAGGGTCAGCAATAAAAATATTTCACATGAGTTCCGCTGTCTGCTTTCTTTAGATCTCTTTCAAATACCTTACGTCTTAAATTCTGTGGCTGCTGTTTTTCACAGTGCATTTAGCAAGAAGAAAAATACCTTCATTATGTGGCTTAATCATTCTACCGTGTGATTTTGCATTTATCTCCTACACTCGACTGTGAGCTACACGGTAAACCCAGTTTATCTTTGTGTTTTCAGCTCCTGCCACATCTGGTAATGTAGAAGAGAGGGACAAAGAAACATTGAAGCTCAGAAAGGTTGGTTGCTCACCTCTTCTTTCCATCACATAATTCTGCCTCTAGAAAAGCAGGGGGAAGAGTAGCCACGCAAAAGATAAGCCAGAGTTTTTGGCCTGTTCTCAGAAGTGGTCAGAGGCAAAGTCTTTAGCCATTCCTCAGGTGTTTGTCCAGAAACTTAAGATGCTATTTCTAGCTCAAGGCAGTGCTCCCCCAACTCTCATATCACTAATAATAACTAACATTTTTGAGATCCCTGTATGTGCTGAGGCACGGTTTTAAATGTTATACAACATGTGTTGTTTAATCCTTCACTAGCCCTATGAGGTAGGTACTATTACTATCTTTACTTTGTAGATGGGATTTATTGAAACTCAGAATGGCTAAGTACCTAGCCCCAATTCAGTGGCAGATCTGGGATTCAAACCCAGGCATCTAGCACCAGTGTCTGCACTGTCAACAGTTGTGATATACTCCCCCTCAGTGTGTGATCTGAGATGCTTAAAATATGCGTGTGCTGTATCATAAACGCTGAGAACAGAAATCATAGGTGTTTTTTTTGGGGTGGGGGGAGTGAAGCATTGTCCAAACAAGGATTTTATGATGGTTCAGATGACTTATAGAGATAGGATTTCCTAATCATGAACTTGCCGATGTTCAGGCTGGTTTTAGAAAAAGCAGAGGAACCAGAGATCAAATTGCCAACATCCTCTGGATCATTGAAAAAGCAAGAGAGTCCCAGAAAAACATCTATTTCTGCTTTATTGGCTATGCCAAAGCCTTTGACTGTGTGGATCACAATAAACTGTGGAAGATTCTGAAAGAGATGGGAATACCAGACCACCTGACCTGCCTCTTGAGAAACCTATATGCAGGTCAGGAAGCAACAGTTAGAACTGGACATGGAACAATAGACTGGTTCCAAATAGGAAAAGGAGTATGTCAAGGCTGTATATTATCACTCTGCTTATTTAACTTCTATGCAGATTACATCAGGAGAAACGATGGGCTAGAAGAGGCACAAGCTAGAATCAAGATTGCCAGGAGAAATATCAATAACCTCAGATATGCAGATTACACCACCCTTATGGCAGAAAGTGAAGAGGAACTAAAAAGCCTCTTGATGAAAGTGAAAGAGGAGAGTGAAAAAGTTGGCTTAAAGCTCAACATTCAGAAAACTAAGATCATGGCATCTGGCCCCATCACTTCATGGGAAATAGATGGGGAAACAGTGTCAGACTTGATTTTTGGGGGCTCCAAAATCACTGCAGATGGTGATTGCAGCCATGAAGTTAAAAGACACTTCCTCCTTGGAAGAAAAGTTATGACCAACATAGACATCATATTGAAAAGCAGAGATATTCAGTTCAGTTCAGCTCAGTCGCTCAGTCATGTCCGACTCTTTGCGACCCCATGAATCCAAGCACGCCAGGCCTCCCTGTTCATCACCATCTCCCGGAGTTCACTCAGACTCACATCCATTGAATCCGTGATGCCATCCAGTCATCTCATCCTCGGTGGTCCCCTTCTCCTCCTGCCCCCAATCCCTCCCAGCATCAGAGTCTTTTCCAATGAGTCAACTCTTCTCATGAGGTGGCCAAAGTACTGGAGTTTCAGCTTTAGCATCATTCCTTCCAAAGAAATCCCAGGGCTGATCTCCTTCAGAATGGACTGGTTGGATCTCCTTGCAGTTCAAGGGTCTCTCAAGAGTCTTCTCCAACACCACAGTTCAAAAACAGCAATTCTTTGGCACTCAGCTTTCTTCACAGTCCAACTCTCACATCCATACATGACCACAGGAAAAACCATAGCCTTAACTAGACAGACCTTAGTCGGCAAAGTAATGTCTCTGCTTTTGAATATGCTATCTAGGTTGGTCATAACTTGCCTTCCAAGGAGTAAGCAGATTTTAATTTCATGGCTGCAATCGCCATCTGCAGTGATTTTGGAGTCCAGAAAAATCAAGTCTGACACTGTTTCCACTGTTTCCGCATCTATTTCTCATGAAGTCATGGGACCGGATGCCATGATCTTTATTTTCTGAATGTTGAACTTTAAGCCAACTTTTTCGCTCTCCTCTTTCACTTTCATCAGGAGGCTTTTTAGTTCCTCTTCACTTTCTGCCATAAGGGTGGTGTCATCTGCATATCTGAGGTTATTGATATTTCTCCCGACAATCTTGATTCCAGCTTGTGTTTCTTCCAGTCCAGCGTTTCTCATGATGTAATCTGCATAGAAGTTAAAATAAGCAGGGTGACAACATACAGCCTTGACGTACTCCTTTTCCTATTTGGAACCAGTCTGTTGTTCCATGTCCAGTTCTAACTGTTGCTTCCTGACCTGCATACAGATTTCTCAAGAGGCAGGTCAGGTGGTCTGGTATTCCCATCTCTTTCAGAATTTTCCACAGTTTATTGTGATCCACACAGTCAAAGGCCTTGGCATAGTCAATAAAGCAGAAATAGATGTTTTTCTGGAACTCTCTTGCTTTTTCCATGATCCAGCGGATGTTGGCAATTTGATCTCTGGTTCCTCTGCCTTTTCTAAAACCAGCTTGAACATCAGGGAGTTCACGGTTCATGTATTGCTGAAGCCTGGCTTGGAGAATTTTGAGCATTATTTTACTAGCATGTGAGATGAGTGCAATTGTCCGGTAGTTTGAGCATTCTTTAGCATTGCCTTTCTTTGGAATTGGAATGAAAACTGACCTTTTTCAGTCCTGTGGCCACTGCTGAGTTTTCCAAATTTGCTGGCATATTGAGTGCAGCACTTTCACAGCATCGTCTTTCAGGATTTGAAACAGCTCAACTGGAATTCCATCACCTCCACTAGCTTTGTTTGTAGTGATGCTTTCTAAGGCCCACTTGACTTCATATTCCAAGATGTCTGACTCTAGATTAGTGATCACATCATCGTGATTATCTGGGTCGTGAAGATCTTTTTTGTACAGTTCTTCCGTGTATTCTTGCCACCTCTTCTTAATATCTTCTGGTTCTGTTAGGTCCATACCATTTCTGTCCTTTATTGAGCCCATCTTTGCATGAAATGTTCCCTTGGTATCTCTAATTTTCTTGAAGAGATCTCTAGTCTTTCCCATTCTGTTATTTTCCTCTATTTCTTTGCATTGATCACTGAAGAAGGCTTTCTTATCTCTTCTTGCTATTCTTTGGAACTCTGCATTCAGATGCTTATATCTTTCCTTTTCTCCTTTGCTTTTCGCCTCTCTTCTTTTCACAGCTATTTGTAAGGCCTCCCCAGACAGCCATTTTGCTTTTTTGCATTTCTTTTCCATGGGGGTGGTCTTGATCCCTGTCTCCTGTACAATGTCACGAACCTCATTCCATAGTTCATCAGGCACTCTATCTATCAGATCTAGGCCCTTAAATCTACTTCTCACTTCCACTGTATAATCATAAGTGATTTGATTTAGGTCATACATGAATGGTCTAGCGGTTTTCCCTACTTTATTCAATTTAAGTCTGAATCTGGCAATAAGGAGTTCATGATCTGAGCCACAGTCAGCTCCTGGTCTTGTTTTTGCTGACTGTATAGGGCTTCTCCATCTTTGGCTGCAAAGAATATAATCAATCTGATTTCGGTGTTGACCATCTGGTGATGTCCATGTGTAGAGTCTTCTCTTGTGTTGTTGGAAGAAGGTGTTTGCTATGACCAGTGCATTTTCTTGGCAAAACTCTATTAGTCTTTGCCCTGCTTCATTCCGCATTCCAAGGCCAAATTTGCCTGTTACTCCAAGTGTTTCTTGACTTCCTACTTTTGCATTCCTGTCCCCTATAATGAAAAGGACATCTTTTTGGGTGTTAGTTCTAAAAGGTCTTGTAGGTCTTCGTAAAACTGTTCAACTTCAGCTTCTTCAGCATTACTGGTTGGGGCATAGACTTGGATAACTGTGATATTGAATGGTTTGCCTTGGAGACAAACAGAGATCATTCTGTTGTTTTTGAGACTGCATCCAAGTACTGCATTTTGGACTCTTTTGTTGACCATGATGGCTACTCCATTTCTTCTGAGGGATTCCTGCCCACAGTAGTAGATATAGTGGTCATCTGAGTTAAATTCACCCATTCCAGTCCATTTTAGTTCGCTGATTCCTAGAATGTCGACATTCACCCTTGCCATCTCTTGTTTGACCACTTCCAATTTGCCTTGATTCATGGACCTGACATTCCAGGTTCCTATGCAATATTGCTCTTTACGGCATCGGATCTTGCTTCTATCACCAGTCACATCCACAGCTGGGTATTGTTTTTGCTTTGGCTCCATCCCTTCATTCTTTCTGGAGTTATTTCTCCACTGACCTCCAGTAGCATATGGGGCACCTAATGACCTGGGGAGTTCCTCTTTTGGTATCCTATCATTTTGCCTTTTCATACTGTTCATGAGGTTCTCAAGGCAAGAATACTGAAGTGAAAAGCAGAGACATTACTTTGCGAACAAAGGTCCGTCTAATCAAGGCTATGGTTTTTCCAGTGGTCATGTATGGATGTGAGAGTTGGACTCTGAAGAAAGCTGAGCACTGAAGAATTAATGGTTTTGAACTGTGGTGTTGGAGAAGACACTTGAGAGTCCCTTGAACTGCAAGGAGATCCAACCAGTCCATTCTAAAGGAGATCAGCCCTGGATGTTCTTTGGAAGGACTGACGCTAAAGCTGAAACTCCAATACTTTGGCCACCTCATGCGAAGAGTTGACTCATTGGAAAAGACTCTGATGCTGGGAGGGATTGGGGGCAGGAAGAGAAGGGGGTGACAGAGGATGAGATGGCTGGATGGCATCACCAACTCGATGCACACGAGTTTAGGTGAACTCCAGGAACTGGTAATGGACAGGGAGGCCTGGCGTGCTGCAATTCATGGGGTTGCAAAGAGTCAGAAACGACTGAACGACTGAACTGAACTGAACCCCATTTTGTCTAGGTTTCTCTCCATTTCAAGATTTAGCATGTACATTGGTGGTGAACACAGACCAGGTGACAGTCTCTTAGAGTGATCCTGTCTGAAGTAGTTTTCATTGATTCTTACCACTGCGAGATCATCCTGGGACCTTTAGGGGTGAAGGAATGGATCCTCATCAAACTCTTTTATTAATGAACATTAATTTATACATGATTTATTCCAGAAGAAGAGAGTTAAAATAGCTTATATAAATATATGCAATATGATCAATTAAAATAAGTACAGAGGATAATAGCACAAAAGAAAACTGAGGGGGAGATAATGGTAAAACTAGCAATATTGTATGCAAAATGCATGGCATAAGGTCCTTTTGGTTTGCTAGGGATAGGTCACAAGTATGGTTCTAAGCTTTCTAGTGACCAAGGAAAATTGCAATCAGTCAGCAGCAAGTGGAGTAAGTGTTCTGGCTGAACTGGATCTGGAACTTGAGTAGACCAGCTTATGGACTTGGATGCCACTTTCCCAGATCTCTCCATGAGCCTCTAAGACTAACAATCCTTTAGAACACTTAAATAAGTGTCTTTTTATCCTTCACTTTTCATGGGACTCATTGCTGTTAAGTTGACCAGTCGTGTCTGACTCTTTGTGACCCCATAGACGCCAGGTTTCCCTGTCCTTCACCATCTCCCAGAGCTTGCTCAAACTCATGTCCACTGAATCAGTGATGCCCTCCAACCATCTCATCCTCTGTCATCCCCTTCTCCTCCTGCCTTCAATCTTTCCCAGTATCAGGGTCTTTTCCAATGAGTCGACTCTTTGCTATCAGATGGCCAAAGTATTGGAGCTTCAGCTTCAGCATCAGTCCTTCCAGTGAATATCCAGGCCTAATTTCCTTTAGGATTGACTGGTTGGATCTCCTTGCAGTCCAAGGGTCTCTCAAGAGTCTTCCCCAACACCACAGTTCAAAAGCATCAATTCTTCAGGACTCAGCCTTCTTTATGGTCCAACTCTCACATCCATACATGACTCCTGGAAAAACCATAGTTTTGACTGTACGGACCTTTGTTGGCAAAGTAATGTCTCTGCTTTTTAATATGCTGTCTAGGTTAGTCATAGCTTTTCTTCCACAGAGCAAACATCTTTTAATTCCATGGCTGCAGTCACTATCTGCAGTGATTTTGGTGCCCAAGAAAACAACTGTTTCCAGTTATTAATGGAAACACTGTTTCAATTGTTTCCCCATCTATTTGCCATGAAGTGATGGGACAGGATGTCATGATCTTAGTTTTTTGAATGAAGCCCCATGAAAGAGAACTTTGAACATTGTCCTCAGTTAGGGTCCAATATATGCAGATACATTTAATGGACAAGGAACACCCAAAGTAAACTGAATTATACAGAGAGAAAGTGAGCACCTTAGAGAAAATACTACAAGTGGAGTAGGGCAGAGAGAACCCAGTCTCAGCAGAGTTCTGGGAGTCAGAAGGGCTTGGAGAGTGGTTCTGAGTACTGCCTACAGATGGAAGATGGCCCTTCACCCCCAACCTCACCAGATTTTCTAGTGTTTTAGAATCCTGGGTAAGAAGGGACTATTGTGAAAATGAAAGAGCTATATTACTAGTGGCCCAACCAACTTTCCTGTGGGATCTGCCTCCAAAAATATTACATGAGAATTAAAATCAGACTTCTTCAGATTTTGAAGTTTGACTAGTGTGTATACTATATATTACTAAACACTTCTGCAGATTTTGGGACAGCTCACTGTAAACTGAATTTTTTTTTAAAAGAAAATCATAGGCATATCTATGTCATATAAGGTAAATACAGACTACATTATGCCTCATGTTAGTTTAGGTCAAAGGAAATTTGGAAAAGAAAGAAAAAATATAAAAATCACCTATAATTTCACCAGCCATAGATAACCATTTTCTGTTTTCTTTCTGAATGTACATGAGTGCTCAGTTGCTTCAGTCATGTCCAACTCTTTGTAACCCTGTGGACTGTAGCCCACCATGCTCCTTTGTCCATAGGGATTCTCCAGGCAAGAATACTGGAGTGGGTTGCCATGCTCTTCTCCAAGGGATCTTCCCAACCCAGGGATCGAACCTTCATCTCTTATGTCTCCTGCATTGGCAGATGGGTTTTGTTTTTTGTTTGTTTGTTTTTTACTTCTAGTACCACCTAGGAAGCCCTTCTGAATATATATATATATATATATATATATACTTATTTATATAAAGTGAAGTGAATGCCGCAGTCATGTCCGACTCTTTGAGACCCCATGGACTGTAGCCTACCAGGCTCTTCCATCCCTGGGATTCTCCAAGCAGGAATACTGGAGTGGGTTGCCATTTCCTTCTCAATATTTATATAATATATAATTATTTTATAAATATATTTACTGCTGCTGCTGCTGCTGCTAAGTCACTTCAGTCGTGTCCGACCCTGTGCAACCCCATAGACGGCAGCCCACCAGGCTCCCCCGTCCCTGGGATTCTCCAGGCAAGAACACTGGAGTGGGTTGCCATCTCCCTCTCCAATGCATGAAGGTGAAAAGCCAAAGCGAAGTCGCTCAGTCGTGCCCGACTCTTAGCAACCCCATGGACCACAGCCCAACAGGCTCCTCCGTCCATGGACTTTCCAGGCAAGAGCACTATAGTGGGTTTCCCCTGCTATCTGAAAGTAGAGTATTCCTATGCAATTACCCTAGGACATATCTTGCTAACAGACACACAAAATAAATCAGAAAAAGTACAGATGCTCACAGACACAATTCAGTTATGGCAGCCTGGTTCTGAGATGGTGAATATAGTTCCTAGGGAAAGAGCTTGGTGGTGCTTGGTGTGAGCACTGCCTCTGTCACAGCCCACTGAAGAACTAAGGCTAAACACTATTTTTGCTTCTCACATTTTTGTAGAAATGAAAGTCCTCTTTAGATTTCTTTCAGTTAGCAGGAAAAGATACTCATGTAGGTCTTTTATAAAGTCAAAGTTGCATAAAGTGAACTTTCTTAAAGCAGGGAAGAGATAGATGAATGCCTGTTTTATAAAACTGGTCGTGCTTCACTTCCATTTCGTCCTTCTTTGTTAAGTGATTTTTATGCCACATTTATGTAAATCTCAGTTTTCAAAGTTAATTTAGACCTTAAAATTTAGGCAAGACGTTGAGGACAGAGGAAGAGGTAAGAGGAGGAGATCTGGAGACCAGAACAGGGAGTGCTGCAGGCAGCAGCAGCAACAGAGGCAGCTGGGGCCACTGTGAGGATCAAGGATAGGCAGGTCCCGAAGAGACGGAAGCCTCATTTAGCACATACTGACACTGACGGATTTCTTGGCCTGAGTCTGAGCAGTGACCTGTGGGCAGAATGGAATCACCAGTTAGGGAAGTCAGCAGCTTAGAAGCAGAGACACAAGAAAGCTGCCAGTGGTACAGAAGACATTGGTTGGAGCACTAACAATATTTGGTGGGCTTTGAAGAGCTCCTGAACCTGGAGACCAGCAGATTTTAGAGCAGGGGACTAGCAGGTAGTGGTCCTAATTGCATGCAGGAAACTGCCTACCTTTCTTTCTGGACATGTGGCCAGACTTAGAAAAAGGATGAGACTAAGGTCCTCCTCCTGGTGAAACCAGGATTGTTAATCTATTAATAACAGACTGAAGGAAACCATTAGCTAGAGTCCCAACCCAGTAGGGCTTTAGATAGTGCTGTGTCAGACCCAGTTGTTAAATTTTCAGGGAATTTTGCAAGACAGTTGTTAAACAATCATTATTTTAAAAGTAAATTATATGGACTTACAATAAATATAACACAGTCAAAGGTAATGATTACTCAAGATTCATCACATTCTATTTATGTTGCTACATCTTACTATTATGTATATTCTAAAAGTTGTTAACATGTATCTGTAAGGTGGAAATACTGTATAATGAAACCCTATTATGCATCACTTTCCAGCTCTGCTTTCAGTGACATTATATTGGCCAAGGTGGGAGGAATATTTACACCAAGGAAATCAGTGCATGCTATAAATCCAGAGCTTTTTTCCACTAGAAAACTGGTTGTTCAACATTTACCACCATGCCACTGTGCTTAGGAGTGACAACATGCATGTTAATATCCTTGGGTAATTCCAGAAATGTCTGTGGAGGGAAATTGGACTTCCTGATTGTATAGGACTTGGGGAATCATGATTTAGGGTCTTAATAAAATCATGATCTTATTTATACTTACTGACAAGAATTGCCTGGGCTAGACCAGTGCTCAGAGAAACCCAGCTGTTACTGTACTGAGACCAGAGAGATGTCCCTGTGGATTGTCCTCAAAGAAGGCACTTTAGAACACAGTGAGCAGTAGCCTCATGATTCCTTTTAGTAAACACAGCTCAGACTTTCATAGGGACATTTTATATGCCTCTTGATGTTGGTCAATAGCCAATATGGTGTGAAGCTGAGTAGGTTTAGGTAGCAAAGTATAAAGGTTGTGATAATGACATATAGACTTTTGTTGCCTTGACTAATCCAAGATAGATAAATGAATGAATCGACATTCATCAAACTGTCCTTCCATGAACATGATTCCTTTCAATCAAGTCTTGAATAAGTCTTAAATGGCAGTAAGTTCTAAATTTTACTAGACATACCTTGAGGGCAGCCATTCTATAATCAAATATCACAGGCTTTTGTAGTCAGCTTACTTCAAGGATATTGAGAAACCAGGTCAGGACACACTCATCAGCAGGAGGCTACCTCTATCAGTACAGAGCCAAGCTTCGGTGTACACCCAGGCATGACCAAGAATTTTGCTTAGGATTTACTTTTGGTTTCATTTCAATACCCATATGAGAGAATAATCAAGCACCAAAGTGATCATTTAAGTCATAAGGCAAGTCCTCAGTCATTTTAGCCCCCCACATTTGGGCTCCAAAATCACTGCAGATGGTGACTGCAGCCATGAAATTAAAAGACGCTTACTCCTTGGAAGAAAAGTTATGGCCAGCCTAGACAGCATATTGAAAAGTAGAGACATTACTTTGCCAACAAAGGTCCATCTAGTCAAGGCTATGGTTTTTCCAGTGGTCATGTATGGATGTGAGAGTTGGACTGTGAAGAAGGCTGAATGCTGAAGAATTGCTGCTTTTGAACTGTGGTGTTGGAGAAGACTCTTGAGAGTCCCTTGGACTGCAAGGAGATCCAACCAGTCCATTCTGAAGGAGATCAGCCCTGGGATTTCTTTGGAAGGAATGATGCTAAAGCTGAAACTCCAATACTTTGGCCACCTCATGCAAACAGTTGACTCATTGGAAAAGACTCATGCTGGGAGGGATTGGGGGCAGGAGAAGGGGATGACAGAGGATGAGATGGCTGGATGGCATCACTGACTCGATGGACATGAATCTGAGTGAACTCCGGGAGTTGGTGATGGACTGGGAGGCCTGGCGTGCTGCGATTCATGGGGTTGCAAAGAGTCAGACACGACTGAGCTACTGAACTAAACTGAACTGAACCAAATGCCTCTTCCCCCACCCTTGGTCTCAAACCTTCCCCTTCCTGACTTCTAACTCTCTCTCTCTCTCTGTTGAGTGCTGTCTCTTAAAGTAAATCTCTGGTATATCCTTTGTGATCACAAAGTAAATGCCTATGAATTGAAGGAGTTAACTAGCTGCATAGAACAGTTAACTATAAGACAATTAAAGTCGGTTGGGCAACAATCACAAAGGATAGCTATTTAAAATTTGAAGAGTTGATCTGTGGCTCTTTTTTCTTCTTGCAATTAGATTACAGGACCAGCTGTCTATTTAGGTCATGCCATACTTTGTTACAATAAAGCCAAGATATCTACATATATAAGATAGTTTCTCTTTCAGGCTCTCCCATCTTGCTCATTCAAGGATATTCAAGAAATAACTCATTGTGTGTGCTGGTAAGGAAAAGTATACCAAATGGAAAGATTGTTTCAAGTAAAACAGTTTAAATGTTTTGTTTCTAATGATTGGAGCTCACCTCATTTAGTGTATCCAAATGATGTTAGTCTCTGTTTCAGTTGACTTTCATAAATAAAACAAAGAGTTATTAAGTTTTTTAATGTAGTTATAAAATGAGTGGCTCTCCTTTAAGACCACATTAAAATTAATGGCATGTATCTTCTAAAAATAAAACCAGATGTGCCTGTGAGCTGTGAAAAATAGTTATTGGAGTGATATCCAACACTAAATAGACCCTTTTATATAGGAAACACTAGTTAAATAGAATATGTTTGCGGGTTGTTTGTTTTGAGATTTTTTTTAAAGTTATTTTTGAGTTATCTTGATTTAAACCAAATCTAGTCTACTATTAATACATTCTTAATTCAAATGCCCTCATGTTGTTATTTGAGGACATCTTACAGCAAACAGACCTCCAAAACAAAGTGAATAATGAATTCGTTCAGTATTTATGAAATATTTGGTATGTTTGATACTGCACTGAAGAAGGCACGATCTTCTCAACTTTCAGGTGGTTTAATGGCTGTTTGGGAAAATGACCACAAAATGATTTGGATAGTGGGAAAGGCATTGGCTTGAAGGTGGGAGACCAAAGTAGCTGAATAACCTGAAACAAATCTCTCTGTCTTTCTGAATCTTGGCTTCATTACCTACAAAATTAGCTCCATTAGATATCCAAAGCTTCTTCCAGCTCTAACAAATCTTTGATTCTAGGACACAAAACTGAAATCCAAAATGTAACATAATATGGTACAGGCTGTCCCTAACTTAGGAACTGGATCAACTCCAAAAGGTCAATTGTTTGGAATACAGAATATATTTTCCCACAGAGACTGTGATACAAGTGATGGTTAAATCCCAGATCCATCTGCAAAATCAATTTAATCCTTCATGTAACTGTAGAAGAGTATCCATGGTAATATGGACTCCAACCACCAATTACGTATAACAAAGTTTATGGGAAAAGCCATTGAGGATTCTAACTTGGCATGGCAGAAACATCTATCAGTGTTTTCCACTATCCAAAGCAATAGGCATGAAGCAACTCTAGCTCTATTTTACAGGCAGACCTGAGCCCCAAATGTGAAACAAAGGCTGGTGTGGCAGATGGAGAGTGAGGGAGGCTCTGGTACCTCTGATCTCATAAAGTGGTGGGGGAATGCTGAAGATAGTTAATGGCTTCTGGAGATTTGTTACTAGGGAGAAGTTGGCTCCAAACCAAAGGATAAAGAATGTAAGGGTAGGAGATAAAAAATAAGGGCATGAACATGTATGTGCTGAGAACTTTTTAAAAAAGATACAATTGTTTTGATCTCACTCACTTTGTGGTTGAGGAAGTTGAGATCTAAAAAGGCTGCATTGCATTTAGCAAAACTAGGACTTGGAGACTTAGGATTCTTCGTCTACACTCCTTCGAGCCCCATGCCTCCCTCCCCACTCCCTCCCCTTCCCCCTGATTTTTACTTGAAAGCTACCATGCTGTGCAAGAACATGCTCTTTTCACCTCCCTTTTTCCTGCACAGGAATCCCTAGAAGCCTGCACCCCACCCCGATCCTTATCCTCTTTTTCATCCCCTGGTCTTCCAGGATAGCCTGCTCAACCATCAGCACAGCACTTTTCTGTTTTGCCCACGTGTGGTGTAATAGTGCCACCAGCTCAAAGAATGACTCTCTAGTTTCTCAAAAGGAGCCTCTCACACTCCAGTGCAGGTTTGAACAAGCCATCCAGAGAGCAAGCTGGAGTAATCCCAAACTCTAGTGACATTGGGGTACTTCTAGTAATGATGTTTCTGTTAGGACAGAACCCAAACTGGCTGGGAGAACCACTGTCCCCATGTCCAGGTGACAGGCATTGCTCCTTTGTCAGAAAAAAAGGCTTCTGGGATGCAGAGGTGGGGGGGGGGGGTGCGGCCCGGGGGGACGGGGTGGTTCCTACCCTGTGCTAGGAATTTTTACTGACATTATCACATCTAATCCCATTAAAAATCCTGTGAGGTCAGTACATTTTCCTGTATAGACATGGGAAGGAAAGCTCAAAGACTTTGGCTTACCCTGAGTCACCATCTCAGTCTGATGTCTAAGACCTGGCTGGAACAACCACACAGTACAACTTAGAGGTCGGGGCTGGTTCGGTAGACCGGTTCTGGGACAGGGTTGTGAGAAGAGGGGGTGAGGAGGGGGTGGACCCTGGCAGTGGCTGTAATCTGCTTTGATGGCAGGGATAGTTCACTCACAGCAGGATGTGAGTGGGCAGAAGGTGAGTGGTTTTTCAACAGTGCAGAGACTTCCAGAAAGAGAGGGAAGAGAGGTCCATTCGCATCAATGGCTGGAGAAGGGTAAGAAATGACCACCTCATCCTCTTGAGAGGGCTCCCAAGCGAGACCAACAGTCCCACATATGCAACCCTGATTTGTCCATATGTTACGCCAGGCCCCCAGGATCAGTCTTGGGAATGTGGTCCAGATCCTGAGCCTTTTAGAACAGGAGAGGGTAGGTAAGACCATAACACAAGTGCAGCCGAGGGGCTGGAGCTGGGTTGTGAAGCGCTTTGGGGTTTACATCAACGCCTTTCACACAAAGTGCTGTAGGTTTGTTGTCAATCATCTCAGGAGCTTTTTGAAAATACCAGTGTTTGATTTCCCCTCCTCCCCTTGAAAGTGAAAGTGTTAGTCACTCAATCATGTCTAACTCTTTGCTACCTTGTGGACTGTAGCCCTCCAGCCTCCTCTGTCCATGGAGATTCTCAGGCAAGAATACTGGAGTGGGTAGCCATTCCCTCCTCCAGGGATCTTCCCAACTCAGGGATCAAACCTGGGTTTCCTGCCTTGTAGGCAGATTCTTTACCACCTGAGTCACCAGGGAAGCCCATTCACTCCCATACTCAAACCAAAAGCAAAAGACCAAAGTCAAATGCCTCAGGGTAATTAATAACATTTGGAAATACCACCACACAACAGCAAACCAATGATTTCTTATTGATGAAAAAGAGTATAACAAAACAAAGACATCCCAGAGTAGTCAATATCCTTATAGGGACAGACTAAAATTCTAATAAATTTCGAATGCAAATTCCTCCCCTTAGGAAGTCCTATCTGTTAATAATTCTTGGCATTGGGAGGAGAGGAGTAGATTTTGGAACAATGCCCTAGGAAGTTCTGATAGGGGCCCATGCATCCATCCTCCATTTTTCACTGGCATAGATTGCAAAAAAATAAAACAAAGCATATCAAAGAGGCTGGCTCAGATAGGAGAGCCAGGGGAGGGTTCTTCAGGGGAAGGGATCATTTCTGGTGGAGTTTGCAGAAGTATAAAGAGACTGGAGTGCCTGGGGCAGAAAGTGTGCACAGGGAGTGATAGGAAATAGGGTGGAGCGATTAAGGTGAGGAGAGTGAAAAAGTTGGCCTAAAGCTCAACATTCAGAAAACGAAGATCATGGCATCTGGTCCCATCACTTCATGGGAAATAGATGGGGAAACAGTAGAAACAGTGTCAGACTTTATTTTTGGGGGGCTCCAAAATCACTGCAGATGGTGACTGCAGCTATGAAATTAAAAGAAGCTTACTCCTTGGAAGAAAAGTTACGACCAACCTAGATAGCATGTTGAAAAGCAGAGACATTACTTTGCCAACAAAGGTCTGTCTAGTCAAGGCTATGGTTTTTCCAGTGGTCATGTATGGATGTGAGAGTTGGACTGTGAAGAAAGCTGAGCACCGAAGAATTGATGCTTTTGAACTGTGGTGTTGGAGAAGACTCTTGAGAGTCCCTTGAACTGCAAGGAGATCCAACCAGTCCATTCTGAAGGAGATCAGCCCTGGGATTTCTTTGGAAGGAATGATACTAAAGCTGAAACTCCAATACTTTGGCCACCTCATGCGAAGTGTTGACTCATTGGAAAAACTGTGATGCTGGGAGGGATTAGGGGCAGGAGGAGAAGGGGACGACCAAGGATGAGATGGCTGGATGGCATCACTGACTCAATGGAGGTGAGTCTGAGTGACCTCCGGGAGTTGGTGATGGACAGGGAGACCTAGCGTGCTGCGATTCATGGGGTTGCAAAGAGTCGGACACAACTGAGCGACTGAACTGAACTGAACTGATTAAGGCGAGCAGTCTAGGAGGAACTAGAATGCTGGGCAGGAAAGTTTAAACCTAGTGCTATTTGAAACAGGAAACTGTTCATATATTCTCCTTCAATGACTATTAAGCATCTGCTCAGTGCCAGACATGATGTTACCTCCTGGGGATCCAGCAGAGAACAAAATAAAGTTTTTCCTCATCAAGCTTATGTTCTGGTAGGGCAAGTGTAGGGTGATCAATCCATCCCAATTTGCCTGGGACTGTCTGGGTTTAACACTGAAGGTGCCTTGGCCCAGGAACGCCCTGGGCAAAGCACGATGGTTGGTTTCCTGGGATGTGGAGTATTCATGCACATATACGTGTTACAGTACTAGAGGCTATAAAAGGGTTCCCTGGTGGCTCAGACAGGAGAGTCAGCCTGCAGTTTGGGAGACCCGGGTTCAATCCCTGGCTCAGGAAGATCCCCTGGAGAAGGAAATGGCAACTCACTCCAGTATTCTTGCCTGGAAAATCCCATGGATGGAGGAGCTTGGCAGGCTACAGTCCATGGAGTCAAAAAGAGTCAGACACGACTGAGCAACTTCACTCTCAGTTTTCAGGGGCCATAAAGAAACATAAAGCCGGGTAAGAGGCGGGGGATAAAGAAAAATGGTTTTTTAGAGATGGTGGTCAGGGAGGATCTCTGAGAATATAATAAATGAGCAGCAATCTGAATAAAATGAGAGCGGGTCCATGTAAATATCTCAGGGTGGGTTGGTGAGAGTTGATTATTTCTAACAAAGAGAGGTACCATGTAAAGGCCCTGAGGTGGCAACATGTGTAGCATAGATGAAGAAAGAACAGCCTTGACAGGTTGAGAGGAGGAGTCAGAAGCAGAGAGGGTCCCAAGAGAGTGAGCCTTGTCGGGGACCCTGGATTATATTGAGGGTCATGGGAGGTCCTGGAGGGCTGAGAACAGAGACACAACCTAATGCCTCAGAATGTGGGGAAAATAAGAGTGGAAACAGGAAGACCATTTAGGAAGCAGTGTTATTTGAAATTCTTGAAGAGTTCCTTCTCAAAATGTTTGATCAGAGAGAGAGTAGTATACAATGCCTTTCAAGTAGATGGGCCTGGGCAGGATTGGACTGAGCGGGGACTGGGAGTCGAGAGGAGGAAACATCTAGAGTTGCCTTGGGGATGAGATTAACAGAAGTTGGTGGTGCAGGATAGTACAGGGGATGAAGGAGACTGATGAACCAAAGATGATTCCAAGCTAGTCTTTCACACACTTGTTTTCCTAGTTTGAATTTCTCCCTCAATTGTCCTGATCCAAACTTCAGGGATCATGAAGTTTTCTCCTGGAATGAGGAGGGTTCCATGATAGCAAGAGCAGGCATTTGGGGGCTTTACAGTCCGGGACTCACACCGTGTGTCCACCATGGACAAGCCATGCCACTCAGGCAGCTCACCTAAACCCTGGGGCTCTCAGTGCCCTTGACAGTGAAATTGGAATGCTGACACCTTCCTGGCAGAGCTGGGGGCACTGAATGAGGTAACACTCAGAGAGAACCTAGTTTAGAACAATGCTGAGCCCACAGTCTGGGCTCATCCTCTCCCTCTGTTTGTACCCTTGGAGTTCAGGCCATGTCCCTACACATTTTCAGAAGGGATCAGTACCATATACGTCATTTTGTGCTCTTCGGCCCCTTTCCCTACCCGCCAGCCTATATATTCCATTAACACACTTCTATGTTTTGGTGGAGTCCACAACTCTGGACAGTTGGTTCTTTTCTTTCCTCTGCCTCTGTTCAGATGTGCCTTTCCTTTCACTGGGATAGTTACAGAAACCTCCCAGCTGGTCTCCCCATCCTCTAACCTACGCTCTCACATCCTTCAGGCCACAACATCTCCAGGATAAAAATCTAAAGACCTGAGCTGGTCTTGCGCTGTCCATGTTGCCTCTGCTGACTTTTCCATAAACTTTCCTCCCTGACCTGCCCCCATCTTTGGCCACACTCTCCATCCTCCACCCCTGCCGAGTCCACAGTCTTATTCCTCATGCTTCCATGGCACTTCGTACCTACTGACTGATACCTGCCTCCCATTATTTCTGTATAAAAATACCAAGGTACTTGATGCAGGAGTTCAGAGCTCAGTTTCTGCAGCCACCCAACCTCCATCCTCATCCCAGTCCTGTTACTTAACAGCTGGGCCTAATGATTAGAGATTAATTAAATAAAGGATGATACTTCCCTAAACTAGAATGCCATGACCTTGAGCAAGTTACGTCATCATTGTGCTTCAGGACAATAATAATATCTACTTCACAGGGTTGTCGTGAATATTGAGAGTTAATATATCTGAAAATTATTACATCTGTCTCCCTGAGTTTGAGCTCCTTAAAGGATGAGACTAGGGATTTAGTCTTAAAGATTTTCTTAAATATTCTATCTCCTCCAAATAGTTACTTAAACATTTGTTGAACAGAGATATAAGTAAATCATTTTTTTTAAGACTTTGTTTCCTCTTTTATTTAATTTTTTCCTCATTGAAAGATTTGGACTGTGCCCAAGGTTTTATTAATAAAATACTATTATTAATATTTTTGAAAACTTTAAATTCTAATGTCTATTATCAGTAAAAATGATAAACAATTTTACAGCTCTTTTATACATATTCACAGGTTGCTCTTCATTAAATTTTGTCCTGTGGCAATTTAAATGCTCAATTCTAGGAAACTCATTAAACAATGATATTTTTGAGTAGCAAAATATTATGTACCCAATAAATACCTTACTTTTCCATAGTATAGTTGTTACTGGGCTTTTATAACTTCCATTTATTTTTGCTAGTATAGTAGGTAGATAGTGATACACTAATGCCATTTTAATTTGCATTTTTAACAAACCTCTCCATTTTTCCATATAGTGACTTACTACATTTACAATAAAGTGTGCAAACTTTGGGTTCATTTTTCTTAATTACTTATGGAATATAGGTGTGTATTGACCATACGTATTTGGATCTGTATTTTGTATGAATTTCTATCAATATATTTTGGATGGGAAGATCCTATTTAGTCTATATATTGAGTATATGTATTTTCTTCATCCTGTGTTTTCCTTTAAATATGTATTTTATATTCTGATATGTTTTGTTTATTTACGCTCATCTATTTTCTCTCTACCAAAGGCATCCTTTGAGTAAAATAGTAGACTGTTGTAGCTTAGAAGAATTTTAATGTCCTGGTCCTTACTCTTTTTATGAATGAGGACTCTGAGGGTCCAAGAATCTGACTTAATGCCACAAAACTGTCATTTTTTAGTAGCTAAGACCAAATTTTCTCCTGTAGCTTGAATGAATAAAATGTTTTTTAGTTTAAAAAAATATTCCAGCTATTCCTGTGTGGAATGGGTTTTGCTTGAGCCATGAGATACGCAAATATAATGTTTAAACTACTCGGAGCATGAGAAGAGACATGACATGGAAGTCCCCTTCCAGTGACCATGACTACACTTTGTGTGTGTATACGTTTCGATGGGTATCTGAGAGCTGTAAGAAGGAAAGCAAACGAGAACAAAACAGATACACACACACAGAGGGGAAACCCTATGCCTAATCTTTTTCTAAGTTAAAATAAAAGTAGGACAGAATTAAAGAAGACCTAAATAAATTGATCTATGTATTATGTTCATGAATTGGGAAAATGAGAATAAGATATCAGTCTTCTCCAAATTAATCTATAGATTCAAGGAACTCAATCAGAACCTCAATTACTTTTTTTCTGGAGTGGGAGGAGGTGGTTAAAATTGACAAGCTGTCTCTGAAATGTATATAGAAATGCAAAGAATCTAAAACAGATAAGACAATCTTGAAGAGAAAGAACAAAGCTGGGGATTATACTACCAAGAGCTTCACTGATGGCTCAGATGGTAAAGAATCTGCCTGCAATGCAGGAGACCTGGGTTGGGAAGATGCCCTGGAGAAGAGAATGGCACACCCCTTGAGTATTCTTGCCTGGAGAATCCCGTGGACAGAGAAGCCTGGTAGGTTACAGTCCAGGGAGGGGGCTCACAAAGAGTCAGATACAGCTGAGTAAATAAAAAACACACACACTACCAAATTAAAATATTTGATATAAAATTACAGGAATTAAGATAATGTGGCATTGGTGCAAGAATAGACAAAGACAGTAGAGTCCGGAAAAAGACTTACACATATGTGGTGGGGAAAATGGTCTTTTCAGTAAACAATTCTGTAGGAACTGGATAGTCTTATGAAAAAAAAAAAAAAGAGAGAGCTTTGACCTCTACTTCATACTATACACAAAAAATTAACTTCAGCTGAACCACAGATTTAAATGGTAAAACAATAAAGCTTCTGAAGAAAACATGGGAGAAAATTTTCATGGCTGCAGGGCAGTCAAATATTTCTTAAACAGGATATAGAAAAGGTAATCATAAAAGGTGGAGAAGGCAATGGCACCCCACTCCAGTACTCTTGCCTAGAAAATCCCATGGACGGAGGAGCCTGGTAGGCTGCAGTCCATGGGGTCGCTAAGAGTTGGACGTGACTGAAGTGATTTAGCAGCAACAGCAGCAGCAATCGTAAAAGAAAAGACTGATAAATTTGACTTCCTTAAAATTATTAAGTTTTGTGAAAGGGCAAGCACAGACTAAGAAGAGATAGATTGATAGAGACTCAGATAGGTAGATATCCAGCAAATAGCTTGAATTCTATAAACCAATAAGAAAAAAGCCAAACAACTCAATTTTTAAAACAGGCCAAAGATTTAAACAAGCATTTTGCAGATGAGATTGTTCAAATGTCCAATAAGTGTCTGAAAAAGTACTCAGCGTCGTTAATCCCTAGGGAAATGCAAATGAAAACCATGATGATGGCTTCCCTGCTGGCTCAGGGGTAAAGAATCTGCCAGCCAATGCAGGAGACATGGGTTTGATCCTTGGTCTAGGAAGATATCACAGGCTGCAAAGCAACTAAGCCCCTGTGCCACAACTATGGAGCTTGGGCTCTAGGGCCAGGTAGCCACAACCGCTGAGCCTACATGCCGAAGCTGCTGAAGACTGTGCACCTTAGAGCCCATGCTCCATGAGAACAGAAGCCACCGCAATGAGAAGTCCACACACTGCAACTAGAATAGGCCGCAATCGCCCCTGACCCCTGCTCGCTGCAACTAGAGAAAAGTCGATGCAGCAACAAAGACTTAATACAGCCAAAAATAAATAAATAAATAAGTAAAAATTGTGTGTGTGTGTGTGTGTGTGTGTGTGTGTGTGTGTGTGTTAGTCGTTCAGTCGTGTCCAACTCTTTGCAACCCATGGACCATACCCTGCCAGGCTCCTCTGTCCATGGAATTCTCCAGGCAAGAATACTGGAGTGGGTTGCCATTCCCTTCTCCTATATAGAGAGAAATATAAAAGAAAACCATGATGATGGGACTTCCCTGGTGGTCCAGTAGTTAAGACTCTGTGCTTCCAATGCAGAGGGTGCAGGTTCGATTCCTGGTCAGGGAGCTAAGATTGCATAAGCTGTGCTGTGTGGCACCCCCCCCCCCAAAAGTATATACTATATGATTCCATTTATATGAAAATCAAAAATAGATAAATCAAAAGTAATAAAAGTCAGGATAGGAATTATAGGTGTGTGAGGCATAGGGATATTGACTGCAGAGGAACAAGCAAGAACTTTCTGGGATGCTGAAATATCTGTAATGTTGATGAGGGTTTGGGTTAAAGAAGTACACACTTACATAATGTATCAAAATGTACATTTAAGATTAGTATGCTTTACTATGTATAGATATAGCACCTCAATGAAGAGTATTGCCCTAAAATTAGGGAAATTTTCATTTTCTTCCTTTTGCTACATGTTTTCCATGTTCTCACCTTTTCCTCAGCAATATTTTCCAAAAAGTCTAAATTGAAGTCATGATAAATTGTAACGAGAGAAAAATAGAAGTTATTATTTTTAAAAGCTAGAGCGGTATCTCAGCTACCTATCCCAATTTAGTGCCCTGAGCCCTGGACCCAGCTAAAAATAGTTCAGAGCCTTGCCAGCTGGTGACCTGGGAACTGGGCTATGTTTAGCAGAAACCAGCACGTGAGTGAAATGGGGGAGAGCCAAGTGGAGCACTGCGAGTCTGGTAGGCATGGCTCGCTCTCAGCAAGCTGTCTGAGCCATGCTTGTCATCAGTAACTCAGGCTGTTCCCTCCACTGCAGATCAGTGGGTAGTGTAGGCTCACAATTTACTGGTGAGCAGAAGTGAGAGGGAAGGACAAGAATCCATACCGATTAGAATGGGAGAGACCCAACCCTGGGAAGCAGATTGGACAGAAAGGAAGTCAGAGGAGTTAAGCCCTGGCTAAACCCAGGGTATGCCTTCCCTTTTTCTTTACCAGGTTAGACTCAGCTTTTATTTTAGCAAAAACGTATTCATTTTCAACAACTCTATTTTATCTTTTTAAAGTGAAGTATAGTTGATTTACAGTATTGTGCTGGTTTCAGGTATACAGTAAAGTGAGTCAATTTTGTATATGTACATTGTTTTTTCTTTCAAATTATTTTTCCATTATAGTTTTGCTGTTGTTGCTGTCTAGTCGCTGAGTCGAGTCCACCTCTTTTGTGACCCCATGGACTGTAGCCTACCAGGCTCCCCTGTCCATGAGATTTCCCAGGCAAGAATACTGGAGTGGGTTGCTATTTCTTCCTCCAGAATATTTTCCTGACTCAGGGATTGGACCTGTGTCACCTGTATCTACCTGAATTGGCAGGTTCTTTACCACTAAGCCACCAGGGAAGCCACTTGTAATAACCATAATAGGTTATTATAAGATACTGAATATTGTTCCCTGTGTTACACAGTAAACCCTTGTTGCTTACCTATTTTATGTATAGCAGTCTTCTTAATTCCATACTCTGAGTTTATTTCCCCCACTCCTTCCCTTTTGGTAACCATAAGGTAAACAGACTTCTATGTCTGTGAGTCTGTTTTGTATAGATTTATTTGTATTATTTTTTAGATTTCACGTAAAAGTGATATCATATAAATATTTGTCTTTCTCTGTCTGATTTCAATTAAAATGATATTCTCTAGGTCCAACCATGTTGCTGCAAATGGCAATAGTTCATTATTTTTTATGGCTGAGTGAAAAGTTATGACCAACCTAGATAGCATATTCAAAAGCAGAGACATTACTTTGCGAACAAAGGTCCGTCTAGTCAAGGCTATGGTTTTTCCAGTAGTCATGTATGGATGTGAGAGTTGGACTGTGAAGAAGGCTGAATGCTGAAGAATTGATGCTTTTGAACTGTGGTGTTGGAGAAGACTCTTGAGAGTCCCTTGGACTGCAAGGAGATCCAACCAGTCCATTCTGAAAGAGATCAGCCCTGGGATTTCTTTGGAAGGAATGATGCTAAAGCTGAAACTCCAGTACTTTGGCCACTTGATGTGAAGAGTTTACTCATTGGAAAAGACTCTGATGCTGGGAGGGATTGGGGGCAGGAGGAGAAGGGGACGACCGAGGATGAGATGGCTGGATAGCATCACTGACTCGATAGACGTGAATCTGAGTGAACTCCGGGAGTTGGTGATGGACAGGGAGACCTGGTGTGCTGTGATTCACGGGGTCGCAAAGAGTCAGACACAACTGAGCGACTGAACTGAACTGAACTGAATATTCTATTGTGTGTGTGTTTCTGTGTGTGTGTGTGTGTACACACATACACATACACATACCTCATCTTCTTAAGTCAGTCATCTGTTGATGGGCATTTGGGTTGTTTCTTTGTTTCAGCTATTGTAAATAATGCTGCTATGAACATTAGGGTACATGTATCCTTTTAGATTAAAGTTTTTATCGTTTCCAGATATATGCCCAGGAGTAGAATTGCTCAGTCATATGATAGTTCTATTCTTAGATTCTGTTTTTAGATTTTTAAAACATCCATACTGTAAGAGATTTCACTCAACAATTTCTAGATGAGAGAACTCTATTTCTACATTGTGTTCATTTTGTAAAGGAAGGTGTAAAGATGAGGGTAATTCATAGTAAGTGACAACATTTAAAGAAATGACTTTAAATAACTTGATATGTTGCTGTTGCTAGTGGACAGATAACTTTTATCCCCAAGTAAGATGCAACCTAACTTTCAAAGCAGGGGCAAGGATGTACCAAATTCTGAGATCAAAATAAACTTGAATTCAAATACTGTGGATGCCATTAGAAACTTTCTGGAAAATAAATCCATTCTGATACATGATTTAGAAATGGCTTAAAATACCATCTTTTCCATCATTTAAGAAGCAGAAATCCTGAAATGTCATCACTGAAAAACAATCTGGGAGATGTTTCTAAGACTCTGTCAAGGGTATGGTCTCCCTTCCTATAGTAACCAATAAACTTGGCTTTGATTAATTAAAAAAAGTAAAATTTGGTAAACAAACAAGAATATGGCAAGCCAAATAATGACAATGAAGGTGATGACAATAATCATGATAATAATAATAACAGGAAGCGGGTACCCAGGGCTTGCTAGGTACCAGACAATGTTCTAAGGGCTTTACATGTCTTGACTCATTTGATCCCTGCAATAGCTCTGGAAGGTAGGACCTATTATTATCCCTGTTTTACAGACAAATAAACTAAGTCTTGAAAAAGTTAAATAACTAACTTGCCTAAGGCTGCATAGCCTAGCAGCTAGCAGTGGTTTTCAAAACTTTGATGTGCTTACAGTTCCACAGAAAAATAATTGAAATCAGTATTCCCAGCCCAAGACTATAGATTCTGACTCAGAAGTGTGGGGCAGGGTCTGAAAATGCATTTTTAATAACTACTCAAGGAGTACTTTCTGTAGGTGGCCTTCAGATCACCCTCTGGGAATCAGTGGCCCAGTTCTAGAAAACAGGAGAGACTGGGAGTAAAAATTTGCCAGTGTTTCTCCAACCCTGGCCTTCCCTGTCCATCTGAACAGTAGATCATTTGCCCAGCTAGGACTGTATGTCCTTGTAAAGGAAAAAACACTGCTTAATGAATATTGCCTTTCCAAATATCCAACTCAATTTGCTCAGCTTCCATATTTAACTTTTAGCCATCCAACTTTAATTTAATTTCTTAAATAGATTTTTCTACCAGGAAGAGTGTGTGCTGACCAAATATATGAATTTCAGTTGGTAGTTATAACTCTCATAGGTAATGAATAAATGGCATTGTACTTTATTAATTAGTCTATTATAACTCTGATTAATGTGAATCAGTTCCCCAGAGCCAGCTCTCTCACAAATGAACTGAGAACAATGAGTTTACCAACCTGCAAACTTCAGGGTCAACATACATTTTGAGGCCTGACTTACCTTTTCCTTGGTCCCATTGAGCTGGAAGACACATTTTGAGACCCAGAATCCTGATACCTCCATCCCTCCGCAAAGGGATAATTTCATCAAATTTAGTGAAACAATTCATAAAAAGTCATTCACTTGGGCCTTACTTTTCTGCACTTGGCTTTTAACCACCTGTGACCTCTAAGTTGGCTTAAAGCTCAACATTCAGAAAATGAAGATCATGGCATCTGGTCCCATCACTTCGTGGGAAATAGATGGGGAAACAGTAGAAACGTGTCAGACTTTATTTTTTGGGGCTCCAAAATCACTGCAGATGGTGACTGCCACCATGAAATTAAAAGAAGCTTACTCCTTGGAAGAAAATTTATGACCAACCTAGATAGTATATTCAAAAGCAGAGACATTACTTTGCCGACTAAGGTCCATCTAGTCAAGGCTATGGTTTTTCCTGTGGTCGTGTATGGATGTGAGAGTTGGACTGTGAAGAAGGCTGAGCACTGAAGAATTGATGCTTTTGAACTGTGGTGTTGGAGAAGACTCTTGAGAGTCCCTTGGACTGCCAGGAGATCCAACCAGTCCATTCTGAAGGAGATCAACCCTGGGATTTCTTTGGAAGGAATGATGCTAAAGCTGAAGCTCCAGTACTTTGGCCACCTCATGCGAAGGGTTGACTCATTGGAAAAGACCCTGATGCTGGGAGGGATTGGGGGCAGGAGGAGAAGGGGACGACCGAGGATGAGATGACTGGATGGCATCACTGACTCTATGGACGTGAGTCTGAGTGAACTCCGGGAGATGGTGATGGACAGGGAGGCCTGGCGTGCTGCGATTCATGGGGTCACAAAGAGTCGGACACTACTGAGCTACTGAACTGAACTGACTGACCTCTGAGATCTTGAGGGGCATGGTGATGAATTTTTAACATCCTTGCCCTTTTGCTCTTCTCAAACGTCATTTCATTTGTTTGGAACATGGGTTATCACCTGATAAATCTTACGAAGACTTACAGATGAATTTGGCTAGAGATAATGCTATGGAGACTGAACAAACCCATATTATATGCCCACCTTTTGCTTATTACATATTTTTAAGATAGAGTGAAAACATAAGGCAGGGTAAGGCAGTTACAGTTTCCACAGTCCCTCTAACTGAGGAAATTATCATGGTATTTGCCCCTGACACACTCCCCATCCTGTGCTCTAGTGGAAGTCTTATTCTGATTCCCACTCTCTTCCTCACCAGCCACCCTCCAGCCTTCCTTCTCTTCCCTCACTCACCAAGCCTGTTTCTCCTTTCAGGCCTGTCTCAGGTCTCCTCTCTGGCAATGTTCTTTACCCTTATTTTCCTATAATTGGCTCCTACTTTTTGTTGAGGTTTCAGCTTAAACTGATGACCTCCATCTATTACATTATTCAGTTTTGTTTTCCGTAGCAATTACCAGGTACTGCTATTTTTCATGTTTATTATTTTTTCTTTTTTATAGTCTGTCTCCCTCAATGAGAATCCAAGACCCATTAGGTCAAGAATAATCTATCATGTCATATTTTCGCTATTATAGCTACAGTGCCCCAAACTATGCCTCACACAGGAGAGATGTTTGGTGAGGAAAAAAAGGGAGACAGTGGGGGTAGATGCTTCTGATCTGAGACTGATTCTGATTGTAGAAGGCATCCAGCTAGCTTTTCTTTGCTCAAGAGTCAAATATTTTTATCCACCTTCTTTGGAAACAAATCAGAGATCTTAAAGATGTGCTGAGTTTATTGCATAAGACTAACAGTGGTTAAAAACCCGATGAGTTATACTGAGAGGCTTTACAAGGTATTTGTCATCATTAGCTCATATTATAATAAGTTATTACAATATGAAATCAGCAAAAACTGCTTAAGTGCTTGAATTCAGGTAGTTAAGTTTTAAAGTATAATAAAAAAAATTACACTGAAAGCTTTCTTTCCAGAGAGCTCAAAAATGCCTTTATTGGCAGTAAATGGAGTAATGGCTTCCAAAGAAACCTGGAAGTAGGAGATGAGGTTGCCTTCTGGGAGTTAAATGAGTAAAACACACACACACACGCACACACACAGATTGTGGTAAGTCAATTGAAGTAAACTGATAGATAATCAGTACGTAACCGAAAACTTTGGAAACACCTATAAATTCAGCCAAGGAGACCTAGGGGGTAATCTCAGGTTAGCAAGCACCAGAAAGTAACTGTTAATTTAACAAGTGTAAAGTTAATTGATGGTTTGGAGAAAACCTGGATGAACAGAGGTGGTGGGCAGAGGTGCGGTCACCCTATAGCATAGAAAACCAAAGCCTAGAAAACCAAAGTTGGTAGCAGCTTCCCAAATACTCTTTGGGAGAGAATGGGCCTTGGCCCAAGAATATGAGCTCTTTTGTCTCTGTGGCAAATGTACCCTTTGATAGATCATCTCCCTACTTCTCCCTGTTCAGCTGTGATGCTGTAAATACAGAATTTAAATCACTTTGCTCCCTGACTACAAGGAGCAAATGCCCCAATTTGCTAATGTGAGGGGCCATTGGCTAGCTGATTACATTTATCACTAAAATGGAATAAGTTTGAATTCTGGCTAGATAGCAGTCTCTATGAGCTTGGGTCAGTTGGAGTCTATCCTGAGACAAAGTTCTAGAGCAGAGTGATTGTTGGCCCTGTACTACACAGCAGAGAATAGACCAGAATTTATCCTGCTGTGATAGGATGGCTCTGTGGAAATAAGGGCTGACCTAAATTCTGTTCCTTCTCCCAAGTTCAACAGTAGTACAACTCATATGAATTCCTGAGGGGATGTTGAGCAAGGGAAAGATGAGAGGCCAGGAGTGATGGTGCTGGACCCCTGCAGAGGAGCCATGGCTGCTTTACATCATGGGTTGACACATTTTTTTTCTGTAAATGGCCTGATAATAAACTAGATTTTGCTAGCCATAAAGATAGTCAGCCACTTGATGTGAAGAGCCGACTCACTGGATCCTGATGCTGGGAAAGATTGAGGACAGGAGGAGAAGAGGGTGTCAGAGGATAAAATGCTTGGGTAGCATCACAAACTCAATAGACAGTTTGAACAAACTCCAGGAGATAGTGAAGGATAGGGAAGCCTGGCGTGCTGCAGTACACGGGGTCTCAAAGAGTTGGACGTGATTTAGCGACTGAACAGCAACAAAACCATAAAGATAGGTAGGTCCGAGAGAGGAACAAGGATTTGAGTGGCCAGACAAGAGCTATTGGCCTCTTAGAACACTAGGGAGAACAAGGATTTTTAGAACTCAAGTGGAGGGGGAGACAGGGCAAGATGAGACTTTTAGAGAAAGCTAAGGAGAAAATGCCTTTGGCCAGGAATGAGATGAACTCAGGTAACTGGTAGAGAGTACCAAATTCAAAGGCTCTCTGAGACTTCTCATGAGGGTCTCCAAGCTACATCCTCACCCTCTGTGGGTCTGTAACTGCCTGGCTCTGCTGGGCCCTGTCAGCATTCTACTATCCCTTGGGTAAAGGGATATGCCCTTGGAGTTTGGATAACACACCTCAAATGCATCCCAGGAAATGAATGGCATCATTTTGAAACTGCATCCTCCAGCTACAATTGAAAGTCTGCTTCTTTGAGGGGGAAATGAGGCTTACTGAATGAACCCAATTCAACCAACTCTGCCATTTGTTTTGGGGATTAAATACAGTAGACAGTCGAAACACATATATTTTTTCTATGATAGCTTTTTCAATATATATTTCATTCTTGAGATTTCACTTAAAATTTTTATTTATTTAAATTCAAAATATAGAGATGAACAGATTAGTGTATTGACCAGACAGCAAACCAGGATCACAAAGTATCTGGGGAGCTGGTGACAAATGTAAAGGGAACTTGGCCTCCAGATTCTAATCTGCTATTATCACTTTCTCCAGCAGTCATTCTTCTCAGATGCGGCAATGGACAGGGATGGGCAGAGGGTGCTGTGTGGTTTGAAAAAGTTCTTATCCCTCCTTACTCCCATTTGAAATTCACTGATTTATAATTCATCTCATTTTACCTTGGGTCTTCTTGAAACCTCCTCAAAAAAGCAAAACAAAACATGAGTTTTACAACTCAAGCTGGAAGATGGTTCTACTTATTTAGAAGTGGCCAACAGAAGGGTACAAAGAATAGAATGATTCCTGAATTAGCAAACCCTATGCGCTTGAGTGATGCAAACCAAGAAATTGAGACTGGGATCAGCCTCAGACACTGGCAAGAAGCTGCCCAATAAATCACAGGATAGAACCAATTTAAGGCCTCTCTTTTCCAAAATAGAAAAGAGGAGTTAAGTCTGAGACTTGTATTCATTTCAAAAGGATCAAAGACAAGTAAAGTCTTTTAAAATTTGAGTCTGTGGAAAGTAACTTGAGTAAGATGACAAAGTCATTCTCCACCAAATCAGGCTGAAGGGGTTTTGCACTCTCAAAACAGCCCTCCTTGGATAAAAAGTAACTGTGGGGTTTTAGGTAGGTTAGTAACATAAGGAAAACATTAAGAGAAGCCTGGAAGAGGCTGTAAGACCAATTTTGATGTCAGCATTGAAGAAGGTCTGTTAAATGCCTCAGCTGAAATAATAAGAAACCTAGAATCATATACATATACATCAGTCATATACATCAACTAGAATCATATACATTTTATAGTTTGAATGGACCCTACAGGAGTTATCCTGATGAAGTAAATGATTCTCTCCTCTGGACTCAGAATCTGTAGGTTGGGCTAGACCATACTCATGCCTCTAGCAGAGAATACGTATCACACAGTATTCCTATTATCTGAATCCTCTAGATTGGGCTTTTTGACCCCAAAGACTGTAGTCTTTATCTTTGAATTCCTAACATTCAGCACAGTGTCTGACGATAAGGGTCCAGTGGTGCTTGTTAAACCAACCGGAATAAGCTAGAACATAAGTCCTATGGCAACAGAGGAAAAAAAATATTGAGAGGAAAACTGTCTCTGATCTCCCAGAACATGGCAGAGCAAAATTGCCCTCAAAAACAAAAAATGAGCTGACCTCAGTGTGTCTTTTTTTAGGTGAACACCCCAAGTCACAGGTAAGCATTTGCTAGACTGCCCAGAGGTATCACTTCCATCATTGCTATTAACAATATGGCTTGCTTATTTTGTCTTATTGGAGTATTAGAATGAGTTCACTCACAATTAAGTTCCTTGCTTTAATTACAGTAGAAAGAAAAACTAGGCAGACAAGTGGCTTTGATTCAAGTATTTAGAAATGTTTTCCTTTTGAAGTCTGAAGTATTAAGGGTAGATAAAAACAGCATCTGGTTTGAAGTTAAAAGTACAGGTTATCTCATGGAAAAAGATTAAATGTAATTCTGTGTATCTTATGACTACAATGGTTCATCAGATTTAGTAACTGTTGGGAAACAATCATATCTTTTCTGTATCTTAATTATTTGGTTCTTTTCTCTGAAAGGACTAAAAATACTGTGAACCCTTAATTTCAGTGGCACAAAGAATTGTGCATTGCATATTTATAAGCCAGCCACAGGACAAAAGAAAGCAATAAAGAATTAAACATTACATTCTCCTAAGGAATATTTTTTCCCAGTATTACATAAATATCTTTGTGCTTATCCATTTTCCTCTTGAAACCAAGTAACCCTTTGACATTTCAAAATGAAATAACTATACACACAGTTTTTATATAGAGGCTGGGATGACTTTGTTCTTTAGAACTAAGTGTAATTAACCACACATGACATATTATTCATTTGTCCTATGACCTTTGTAATTTAATTTCATGTTCTGAAAATATATGCTTCTAAATTTAGCCAAGAAAATGAGGGGATGTCATGGTTGCTTTGCTGGCTGTACATTACAGGGGATTGTACTTAGAGGAATTTCCAAATGCGGGTGTTTAAAAAATGTATGTTGTTTGTCTGCTTTGGCATGTAAAGTGAAAGTGAAATTTTCTCAGTCATGTCTGACTCTATACAGTCCGTGGAATTCTCCAGGCCAGAATACTGGAGTGGGTAGCTTTTCCCTTCTCCAGGGGATTTTCCCAACCCAGGGATCGAACCCAGGTCTCCCACATTGCAGGCAGATTCTTTACCAGCTGAGCCACAAGGGAAACCCAAGAATACCGAACTGGGAGAATAGCTGCGATCCAAAAGTCTACAAGCAATAAATGCTGGAGAGGATGTGGAGAAAAGGGAACTCTCTTATACTGTTGGTAGGAATGCAAACTAGTACAGCCACTATGGAAAACAGTGTGGAGATTCCTTAAAAAATTGCAAATAGAACTGCCTTATGACCCAGCAATCCCACTGCTGGGCATGCACACCGAGGAAACCAGAATTGAAAGAGACACATGTACCCCAGTGTTCATTGCAGCACTGTTTATAATAGCCAGGACATGGAAACAACCTAGATGTCCATCAGCAGATGAATGGATAAGAAAGCTGTGGTACATATACACAATGGAGTATTACTCAGCCATTAAAAAGAATAAATTTGAATCAGTTCTAATGAGATGGATGAAACTGGAGCTGATTATACAGAGTGAAGTAAGCCAGAAAGAAAAACACCAATAGAGTATACTGACACATATATAGGGAATTTAGAAAGATGGTAATGATGACCCTGTATGCGAGACAGCAAAAGAGACACAGATGTATAGAACGGACTTTTGGACTCTGAGGGAGAGGGAGAGGGTGGGATGATTTGGGAGAATGGCACTGAAACATGTATACTATCATGTAAGAAATAAAGCGCCAATCTATGTTTGATACAGGATACAGGATGCTTGGGGCTGGTGCATGGGGATGATCCAGAGAGATGATATGGGGTGGGAGGTGGGAGGGGGATTCAGGATTGGGAGCTCGTATACACCCGTGGCGGATTCATGTCAATGTATGGCAAAACCAATACAGTATTGTAAAGTAAAATAAAGTAAAAATAAAATTTAAAAAAAAATACTGAACTGGGTAGCCTATCCCTTCTCCAGGGGATCTTTTGGACCCAAGAATTGAACCATGGTCTCCTGCATTGCAGGCAGATTCTTTACCAACTGAGCTATGATGGAACAGTTTAATAAAGGAGTTTGGATGAGCTAGTGACATTTTGTAAGAGTGACAAAAGACATAAGTAATCCATAAATCATTCATTTATTTTGCAACATTTTCTTGATTTCAGCAAAATTATTATGTTCTTGTTTTAAAAATAAAAAATAGAGCCATATTTTATTTGTTTGTTTATTTATTTATTTAGGCCATGTTGCATGGCTTGCAAGATCTTAGTTCCCTTACCAGGGATTAAACCCAGGCCTAGGGCAGTGAAAACTCAGAGTCCTAACCATTAGACCACAGGGAATTCCTGATTATGTTCTTAAAGATTTTCATGTAATTTGTGTTCAACTGACAGTAATAACAAATTAAAACTAAAGTGCAATCTCATTCAAAATGTTTAAAATTTGAGTACATGTTATCAAAATGTAAGTTAAAATGAACGTACATTTAAATTATAATTACTTAGAATATTTTCAAAAAGTTACTGCTTTAAACTATTTGTATTATCTGTTAAAGTCAAAATATGAAAATAATACATGAATACACCATTTTAAATAAAATTATTTAAATACAGTTGAACTTTTAAATTTAACTGAATATTTTATTAATTTAAATGATTGCAATCTTTGTGTTTAATATCCATCTAGTTATCAATATAAAGAATCAGTATTATGTTTCATGCAGCTACGTCTACATATTTACATTTTAAAAGTAATATGAATGGTTTGCTTCTGTGAAATAGCTTCAGTCACCTGTACAATTGTTACAAGTGCCATATAATTCTCAAGTACCTCCAGGACTATGAGATGGAACACAAAGAGGAGAAAGAAAAGGGATTCTCAGCACCCCTTGATAATGATACTTCATTATACAAGAATCTATTGCATTCATACTCTGAAAAGAAGAGTTTGACAACTTAATTCATCTTTTCTTATCTAAGAGCTTCTGACACTCAAATCTTCCCCAAATAGTTTTTATTTCTAATATGGGCAGCGCAACAACCCACAAACCTTTTATTTAGAAGACAGAGAGCAAAAGAGGTACAGAACCAGTCCCGTGAGTTCAGGATGGTGTTATCTCAAGAAAAAATGTTTAGCATCATGCTGAACCAGCATGAAGTGATAAATCTCGGGGAGTGGGGGGCAGAGGACTTTCATCAAGTTAGTGTGTGTGTGTGTGTGTGTGCGCGCGCACACGCACGCGCGCGTGTGCTAAACACTGGGTACAGCTCAGAGTGCTCTGTTGTTTGGGTCTCAGGGGAAAACTCAGAATAAATCATCTTAAAAACACCTCTGGTGTCAGTATTCAGAAGTACATATTTACATGATAGAGATCCTGCTTTAATTATCAAATTACAAATAATATTTATGCTAAAAATCTACTTCCCATTGTGCTGTGAGAATAGTTCTTTTTTCTTTTTCTTTTATACCCTCTTCCCCTTCTTTCTTTCCTTCTCTCTTGATCCCTCTCTTTCTATCTCTCCCACTGCCTGCTATGAATTGACAGTGAAATCTAAACTGGTCTGGGATACATCAATCAATTTGTATTCTGAACTTGCTGCCAGCATTCTGTTTGTTGTTGTTTTTTTTTTAGCAGTCTTATTGAGATATTAATATAATCCACATATTATATATTTTTATCATTGTGTACTTGTCAATTTTTTTTAAATTTATCAATTTCTTTCTTTAATGTCATGTGATTTTTTAATTAAAGTATAACACTTGCTCCTTGGAAGAAAAGCTATGATCAACCTGTACAGAGTATTAAAATGCAGAGACATTACTTTGCTGACAAAGATCTGTATGGTCAAACCTATGGTTTTTCCAGTAGTCACGTACAGATGTGAGAGTTGGACCATAAAGAAGGCTGAGCACAAAGAACTGATGCTTTCGAACTGTGGTACTGGAGAAGACTCTTGAGAGTCCCTTGGACAGCAAAGAGATCATACCAGTCAATCCTAAAGGAAATCAACCCTGAATATTCATTGGAAGGACTGATGCTGAAGCTCCTATACTTTGGCATGTGATGCAAATAGCCAGTTCACTGGAAAAGACCCTGATGCTGGGAAAGATTGAAGGCAGGAGTTCAAGGATGACAGAGGAAGAGATGGTTGGATGGCATGACTGACTCAATGAACACGAGTCTGAGCAAATTCCAGGAGATGGTGAAGGACAGGGAAGCCTGGTGTGCTGCAGTACATGTGGTCGCAAAGAGTTAGTCATGACTTAGCGACTAAACAACAACAACAACAATAGTTAATTTACAATGTTGTGTTAGCTGTGAGGTTTTTTGTTTGTTTGTTTGCATAGTTGCTCAACAATCATCACAATCAACTTTAGAGTATTTTCATTATTCCAAAAGGAAACTGTGTAGCCATCAGCAGTCACTTCCTATTTCCTCCCCAACTCCTCTCCCTCTATTCTTCACCCTTCCTTCTCCCCAGACCTAGAAAACCACTAATCTACTTATGTCTTCTGTCTCTATACTGCTGCTACTGCTGCTAAGTCGCTTCAGTCGTGTCCGACTCTGTGCGACCCCATAGACGGGAGCCCACCAGGCTTCTCCGTCCATGGGATTTTCCAGGCAAGAGTACTGGAGTGGGGTGCCATCGCCTTCTCCCACAGATGAGCCTATTCTGGACATTTCACATAGCTGGCATCCTATAATATGTGGTCTTTCATGACTGGCTTCTTTCACTTGCAGTGTTTTCAAGGTTCACCCACGTTGTAACATGTATCAAGACTTCATTCCCTTTTGCTGCTGGATAACATCCCATATGTACATACCACACTTTATTTAGCCATTCATCAGTTGATGGGCATTTCAATTGTTTCCAGTGTATATTTGAGTTGTTTTCAGTTATTATGAATAATACTGCTATGAACATTCATGTACAAGTTTTTGTGTGGACTTACGTTTTTGTTTCTCTTAAGTATAAACTAGGAATGAAATTGCTGAGTCATATGACAACTCTAGGTTCAACATTTTGAGGAGTTGCCAGACTGTTTGCCAAAGAGGCTATACCATCTAACATTCCCACCGAGCTAAGAGACAGATGGGCCTCTTGGCTGGACAGCTGATATTTGTCAAGTGGAGTAAAATTGAAGCTTTAGTTTTCCCCGGACACTCCAAGGACAAAGTTAATGGCAGGAGCTGAGCTCAGCTGAAGTAAAGAGATGAGATGACCACTCCCGAGGTCAAGGAACACCTCCCAGTCTGTACATGTGCAGGAAGGCTCCCTGGGGGTCAAAAAGGTAGGGAGTGCCACCCCATAGTAAGTGTGGACATACCCCCACAGGCCTCTGCAGTGGGAGCCATCTTAGCAAAAAGTTGCACATGCATGTTGGGGAGGATTCTAGGACCACTCAGGTGTGAAAAGAGAAGTGAGATAATTGGCCAAAGGTAAACAAATACCCAGAAGAACTGTCCTATATAAATAATTTAACTGCCTCTTTACTGTGTTCCTCCTCATTAGAGAGGACGCCCATACCCTTTCTCTCGGGGTGTGTTTTTCTGCCTTGCTTCTGTCTTAAATAAACTGTTTCTCTGTATGTGCTCCCATTTCTTGTGCTCTATCTCTAATAAGAAACTGTACCTGCTTTTACTCATTGGAGAAGACCCTGATGCTGGGAAAGATTGAGGACAGAAGGAGAAGAGGGCAACAGAGGATGAGATGATTGGATGGCATCACTGATTCAATGGACATGAACTTGGGGCAAATTCCTGGAGATATGAGGAACACGAAGGCCTGGTGTGATGTAGTCGAAGGGGTTGCAGAGAGTCAGACATGACTTAGCAACTGAACAACACTACCTGTTTTAACAGTTTTTCCCTCCTTGAAACATTTTTGCTTTCAAACAGGGGCAAGGACCAGGGCCACTTTGCTTTTAGCTTCTAGCCCCTGGTAGGCTAGCAACTAGGATTCTTGGTTTTCCATACAGGCTACGCAGGTTCAAGTCCTGGGCAGGGAACCAAGATCTCTGTTCAGGACTGCCCACTGCTATTTCTCTGAGATCACCACCAGTGATACATGAAGGTTCTGCCTACACAATCCTCATCAACATTCATTAGGGTCTATCTTTTTCGTTATAACCATCCTAGTGAGTGGTAAGTGGTGTCTCATTGGGATTTTGGTTTGTATTTTCCTAATACAAGGAGATCCAACCAGTCCATTCTGAAGATCAGCCCTGGGATTTCTTTGGAAGGAATGATGCTAAAGCTGAAACTCCAGTACTTTGGCCACCTCATGCAAAGACTTGACTCATTGGAAAAGACTGTGATGCTGGGAGGGATTGGGGGCAGGAGGAGAAGGGGACGACAGAGGATGAGATGGCTGGATGGCATCACTGACTCAATGGAGGTGAGTCTGAGTGAACTCCAGGAGTTGGTGATGGACAGGGAGGCTTGGCGTGCTGCAATTCATGGGGTCGCAAAGAGTCAGACATGACTGAGCAACTGAACTGTATTGTACTGAATGGCTAATGAAATTGATATTTCTTTTTAATCGACTTCCTGAAGGGAAAGAAAACAAAAATCTTTGTGAACACCCTCACTCATTGCAGCACTCATGGTGTGAAGATAGAAACCAAATCATTGAACAAAAGTGTTGGAAGGGACCTTAGACCCAGGACAGGCTCCTGCTTGCAACCCAGCCCACCTGCAGTTCATCCACTGTCAGAAAGTTCTGATCTTTAGCATCTTTAGTGAGATTTTTTTTTTAATATAAAACTATTTTCCTGAAAATTTTAGCTCCTGGTCCTAGCTTTGCTCTCTGAAGCCAGGTAAGCTCTCTCTTTACCCCCAGGGTCCTTCTCTTTCCCTTACTCAACCCATCTACGTATTTTTAAAGACAAGCTTTGGCAGTCCACTAAGTTGTTGCCTTTTCCTTTTTTCTTTTGGGTTAATGAACGCAGCCCGAGGCTGGTGTGCTGATGTGGCCACTCTTTCAGGCTCAACAACTCAGCAGAGATCCTGATGGAAAGCCTCTAAATCAGAAAGGTGCAGACCAAAATCTGGGCAGAGAGGACATATGTAGCTTGAAGAAACATTCTGAAATCACCTTGCTTTGTTTTTAGTTACTATTTTTACTTTGAAATTTCAAATAGCTTTGCGAGGTAATATGTGACATTTGAGCTTCTGTTGTGTCTCAGCAGATAAAGAACCGTCCTGCCAGTGCAGGAGATGTAAGACACGCACGTTCCACCCTGGGGTCTGGAAGATGCCCTGGAGGAGGACATGGCAACCGACTCCTGTGTTCTTCCCTGGAAAATCCCACGGACAGGGAAGTCTGGTGGCTACGGTTCATGGGGTCCCAAAGAATCGGACATGACTTACTGACTGTGCACACACCCACGCTTGTGACTTCCATGTTTTACTGAAGGGGAACAAAGGTTAAAAGGCACTGAGGATGCAGTCTGTAAGAATGAACTGGTCCTCCTGCCTTCTGTATAAAAAAAGGTATTGAGGTGGCTAAAAAGTTCATTTGAGTTTTTCCATAAGAAGTTATACAAAAACCTGAACAAAATTTTTGGCCAATCCAATATTTGTGCACCTTTCCCTCAACCTGGCACACGATGAAAAGGCACCTGTGATGGCTTCACAAGGGTGTGCACAAGTGTGATGCATGTGAGTCAGATAAGTATACAGGTAAGTACACCAATCTGTGTTAGCTCCAGGCCGTTGGTCCCCCAGGTGTTTAGGTCTCTCTCTTGAGACTGCTTTTAATCCGACTCTGGAACACTGTAAGCAGAATGTCCTAAGCTAATTTCCCTTGTTTCATATTTCTAACCCCCATTCTTCCTCATCCAAACTGATACATTTTCTCTGGAAGACACTGCGCCCCCCTTCTCCCTTTCTTAGAGAGTCCTCATCTTTCTCTTGTTCTTTGCCACCACCTTGGGAGACTGGACTGTTCCACTGGCCTCCCCTCTCTGCTCCTCAGGCTCTAGTCTTTCTACTCTGCCATCGCCAACAGCTATCACACTGCTTTGTGGAAGCACAGGATCCCCCACCCCGACCTCCAACTCCATAGCTCAGAATGGAATTAGAAGCCACCCTTTAGAATCTGAACTTCTCACTTTGAGCAGGGGGTGTGTCTTTCTCTCTTGGCATGGCTCTAGTCCAGTGACCTAGCAGCTACAAGTGCCCTTCACGGGCGGGTGACCGGATCCCAGGAATAGCTCATGGAATTCCTTCATTTTCCTGGAATGCATGGAACAGATGCTCCTCTCAAAGCAGTTTTTTCTGGGTCTGGTCCCTCTGGCTGGAAACCTCTTCCAAGTGTGCTCCCCTGGGTTCACTCCTTTTCATGATTCAGATGTCAGCTCAGAGACCACTTCCTCTGTGCTACCTTCCGCGGCAGCCCCCTGAAGGAACTTGGTGACAGAAAGGGTTTCTTCCACTTCGTTCACTGCGGTATTTCCAGCACCTAGAACAGTGCTGGCGGACAGCAGGCATTTGACAAACACTTGCTAAATTAATGAAATAAAGCAGCCTCTACATAAAGTACTAGGTTGCAAAAGTTCTCCCGTTCTGTGTTGGGCAAGAAAGAAACTAAGGGATAAACAAAAAAGGAGGGATCAATAAGAGAAGAGAGGGACAGAGCTCCTTGAAGAGCAGAGGACAAACCTGGATAGCTGGAGAGAAAACAGAGCACAGAGTTCAAGGCCTGCCCTTCACTTTCTCTGATATGGAGAATGCTTTCTGCTATGATTAAAAAAACAACAAGATTTACCTTGCAGAAAAGGACATTTTAGAGGAAATCAGGAAAAGAAACAATCCTTTCTCACATCCCTCTTGCCTCCTCCTCTGATTTTCCAGTTTTCATCACCAAAGTTAAAAATGGGTATATATGTATATTTGGAAGTGTTAATCACTCAGTCATGTCTGATTCTTTTGTGAAACCATGGACTGTGGCCCGCCTGGCTTCTCTGTCCATGGAATTCTCCAGGCAACGGGTAGCCATTAATGGGTAGCCAAACTGGAATGGGTACCATTTCTGTCCTTTATCGAGCCCATCTTTGCATGAAATGTTCCCTTGGCATCTCTAATTTTCTTGAAGAGATCTCTAGTCTTTCCCATTCTGTTGTTTTCCTCTTTTTCTTTGCATTGATCACTGAGGAAGACTTTCTTATCTCTCCTTGCTATTCTTTGGAACTCTGCATTCAGATGCTTATATCTTTCCTTTTCTCCTTCACTTTTCGCCTCTCTTCTTTTCACAGCTATTTGTAAGGCCTTCCCAGACAGCCATTTTGCTTTTTTTGCATTTCTTTTCCATGGGGATGATCTTGATCCCTGTCTCCTGTACAGTGTCACGAACCTCCATCCATAGTTCATCAGTCACTCTGTCTATCAGATCTAGTCCCTTAAATCTATTTCTCACTTCCACTGTATAATCATAAGGAATTTGATCTAGGTCATACCTGAATGGTCTAGTGGTTTTCCCTACTTTCTTCAAATTAAGTCTGAATTTGGCAATAAGGAGTTCATGATCTGAGCCACAGTCAGCTCCTAGTCTTGTTTTTGCTGACTGTATAGAGCTTCTCCATCTTTGGCTGCAAAGAATATAATCAATCTGATTTCAGTGTTGACCATCTGATGATGTCCATGTGTAGAGTCTTCTCTTGTGTTGTTGGAAGAGGGTGTTTGCCGTGACCAGTGCATTTTCTTGGCAAAACTCTATTAGCCTTTGCCCTGCTTCATTCCATATTCCAAGGCCAAATTTGCCTGTTACTCCAGGTGTTTCTTGACTTCCTACTTTTGCATTCCAGCCGCCTATAATGAAAAGGACATCTATTTCGGGTGTTAGTTCTAAAAGGTCTTGTAGGTCTTCATAGAACATTCAACTTCAGCTTCTTCAGCACTACTGGTTGGGGCGTAGGCTTGGATTACTGTGATATTGAATGGTTTGCCTTGGAGACAAACAGAGATCATTCTGTCATTTTTGAGATTGCATCCAAGTACTGCATTTCAGACTCTTTTGTTGACCATGATGGCTACTCCTTTTCTCCTAAGGGATTCCTGTCTACAGTAGTAGATATAATGGTCATCTGAGTTAAATTCACCCATTCCAGTCCATTTTAGTTCGCTGAGTCCTAGAATGTTGACGTTCACTCTTGTCATCTCCTGTTTGACCACTTCCAATTTGCCTTGATTCACGGACCTAACATTCCAGGTTCCTATGCAATATTGCTCATTACAGCATCGGACCTTGCTTCTATCACCAGTCACATCCACAACTGGGTATTGTTTTTGCTTTGGCTCCATCCCTTCATTCTTTCTGGAGTTATTTCTCCACTGATCTCCAGAAGCATACTGGGCACCTATCAACCTAGGGAGTTCCTCTTTCAGTATCCTATCATTTTGCCTTTTCATACTGTTCATGGGGTTCTCAAGGCAAGAATACTGAAGTGGTTTGCCATTCTCTTCTCCAGTGGACAACATTCTGTCAGATGTGACACATTCTGTCACATTTCATGCAAAGATGGGCTCAATAAATGACAGAAATGGTAGGGACCTAACAGAAGCAGAAGATATTAAGAAGAGGTGGCAAGAATACACAGAAGAACTGTACAAAAAAGATCTTCACCAGATAATCAAAATGGTGTGATCACTCACCTAGAGTGAGACATCCTGGAATGTGAAGTCAAGTGGGCCTTAGAAAGCATCACTATGAACAAAGCTAGTAGAGGTGATGGAATTCCAGTTGAGCTGTTTCAAATCCTGAAAGACAATGCTGTGAAAGTGCTGCACTCAGTATGCCAGCAAATTTGGAAAGCTCAGCAGTGGCCACAGGACTTGAAAAGGTCAGTTTTCATTCCAATCCCAAAGAAAGGCAATGCCAAAGAATGCTCAAACGACTGCACAGTTGCACTCATCTCACACGCTAGTAAAGTAATGCTCGTAATTCTCCAAGCCAGGCTTCAGCAATACGTGAACCATGAACTTCCAGATGTTCAAGCTGGTTTTAGAAAAGGCAGAGGAACCAGAGATCAAATTGCCAACATCCGCTGGATCATGGAGAAAGCAAGAGAGTTCCAGAAAAATATCTATTTCTGCTTTATTGACTATGCCAAAGCCTTTGACTGTGTGGATCACTATAAACTGTGGAAAATTCTTCAAGAGATGGGAATCTCAGACCACCTGACCTGCCTCTTGAGAAACCTATTTGCAGGTCAGGAAGCAACAGTTAGAACTGGACATGGAACAGCAGACTGGTCCCAAATAGGAAAAGGAGTACATCAAGGCTGTATATTGTCACCCTGCTTATTTAACTTCTATGCAGAGTACATCATGAGAAACGCTGGGCTGGAAGAAACACAAGCTGGAATCAAGATTTCCGGGAGAAATATGAATAACTTCAGATATGCAGATGACACCACCCTTATGGCAGAAAGTGAAGAGGAACTAAAAAGCCTCTTGATGAAAGTGAAAGTGGAGAGTGAAAAAGTTGGCTTAAAGCTCAACATTCAGAAAACTAAGATCATAGCATATAGTCCCATCACTTCATGGGAAATAGATGGGGAAACAGTGGAAACAGTGTCAGACTTGATTTGGGGGGGGCTCCAAAATCACTGCAGATGGTGACTGCAGCCATGAAATTAAAAGACGCTTACTCCTTGGAAGACAAGTTATGACCAACCTAGATAGCATATTCAAAAGCAGAGACATTACTTTGCCAACAAATGTCCATCTAGTCAAGGCTATTGTTTTTCCAGTGGTCATGTATGGATGTGAGAGTTGGACTGTGAAGAAAGCTGAGCGCCGAAGAATTGATGCTTTTGAACTGTAGTGTTGAAGAAGACTCTTGAGAGTCCCTTGGACTGCAAGGAGATCCAACCAGTCCATTCTAAAGGAGATCAGTCCTGGGTGTTCATTGGAAGGAATTATGGTAAAGCTGAAACTCCAATACTTTGGCCACATCATGCGAAGAGTTGACTCATTGGAAAAGACTCTGATGCTGGGAGGGATTGAGGGCAAGAGAAGGGGATGACAGAGGATGAGATGGCTGGATGGCATCACCGACTCAATGGACGTGAGTCTGAGTGAACTCCGGGAGTTGGTGATGGACAGGGAGGCCTGGCGTGCTGCGATTCATGGTGTCACAAAGAGTCGGACATGACTGAGCGACTGAACTGAACTGATGCTGGAATGGGTAGCTATTCTCTTCTCAAGGGAATCTTCCTTACCCAGGGACTTAGCCCATGTCTCCCACATTGCAGCCAGATTCTTTACTGTCTGAGCCAGATAAGCGCCAACTCCTACCACATATTAGATAATTTATTCGTTTAAAGTATCAGCAAAAAATAGGGTCCGAATTCAAAGGCCACAAATTATCTAAATCATCTGAAATATTAAAAAGCAATTCCTTGTCAATTGTGCTTTACTTACTGAAACTTTTAGGCTGCTCTTTGAGGTGTTTTCCTCGTGATTGACTGACAATATATAAAGAAACTGACAATAAATAAAAGACGATCCTAGCTCAGAACCCCGTTGTGCAACTATCCTGGATCTTTTTTGTCAGACTGGATCTTCTGCTTCCTTTGCCAACTGAGATCAGATCGATGCATTAGGTCATGACATTAATATGAAATTGTTTCCACAATTGTTTTTCTTTCTCCTTTCTTACCCTGTTTTTATTACATGTAACAAGTCAGATTGTAATTTTGAAAGCGAGGAACCAAGGCGGCCTGCTGGCACTCTGAGGCTGAGCAATGCTGCCGGTTTTGTTTGGACCTTTCCATGACAGCCAGAGGGTATCAGCCACATGATGGTTTAGGATGTGTCATCATCCAGGGTGAAAATGACATCACCAGAGCAAATTAGTCTGGGATTTTGCAAATCTGCAGTGCAGGACTTGCCAGAGAAAATGAAACCATAACTCTTTCAGTCCTCTTGTCCCTGTGTAAGTAAATATTCTAGTGGCTTTGGTTTTATGTTGAAGAGGAACTTGGTCTAGTTCTTCCTGGTACATGAAAGTGTAAAAGAAACAAAGATTCCATCAGTGTAATTCTCCAGGGCCTTAGACCTCCATACAGTGCTACATTTTCTTACCTCCCTGGGTTTTGGTGCCTTACCTTTCCTCTCTCTGGCATGTTCTTCTCCCTGCCCTCTCCCCTTGTCTTTCTGGTGAACTCCTATTGATCCTTTAAGAACATTTCAAAGGATTCCTCCTAGGTGAACTTTAAGTACATATGCATTTAGAGTTGTTACACCTACCTGATGAATTAACACTTTTATCAAAATGCAGGGACTCACTTTATCCCTAATAATGCTTTTTTGTTTTAAACTCATTTGTCTGATATAATAACCACATTACTTTTTTTTTTTTTTTCTGGTGAGTATTTGACAGCTTTATATTCTTTCATGCTTTTTTCTGTCCTTTTGCATCCTTATACTTTAATAAGTCTCTTCTAAAATATATTTGGATTTATAATATTTTTCAATCTAATACTTTCTCTAGTTTTAATAGGTCAGTTTAGTCCATTCACATTTAGTGGTTACTGACATATTTGGATTTATTTCTATCATCTCATTTTGTGCTTCCTATGTGTACTGCTTTTTCTCTCTCACTTTTTCTAATGTTAAACTTTGTGATTCTTCCTTTTTCATAAACATGTTTCCTGGGCTACTTATATATGATTGAACCAGCAGGTTTCTGTCTTGTTACTTTGAGTTTCTTCTAAGTAGGCAAATGAGAAGATTCTAGAGGATATTTGTAATTACTCATCAGAAAAGAAAAATAGCTAAAAGGAGATATAGTAAAGAACTTTATTTCTCAAAAATTTGCACTGGGTACTAAAGTAGTTTAGCAGCCAATTAGCTAGTTTTCAAAATGATGAGTCAACATAGTGTGCAATGCTGGCTAGAGAAAGGTGATATCTATGTAAGGTAAACGCTTCCAATCTGAGGATGGTACCTAAGGGGCAAGTCCTTGTGAAGGACATACCTATATTACCATGTGCTGTGTGACCACATGAGGAGGCAGCCTTCTATGATTTGTCTCTATTCAATCAACTGTAAAACCCTCACTCATTCAGTGTGTCATAATCATATTTGGCCTCTCTTGACTAGAAATCAGTCATAAACAATGAAGAGCTCCTGTTCTGAATCCTTACTCCACGGGCTAGGGGATCCTGAAAGGCTGATAAAGAACTGAGATTGCATTTTCTTATACAAGCATGATTCTTTGTAACCGATATGTACCGTTGAACTCAGTACTATTAAAGATGAGTAAAATTAGGCCTTTAGAACCTATCTGAGATCCTAACCTCTTTAAATGATATGTTTCCTTCATATATATATATATATATATATATATATATATATATATATATATATTTTTTTTACTACATACATCTTGTGGTATCTTAGTTCCCTAACCAGAGTCTGAACCTGGGCCCCTTGCCATGGAAATGCAGAGTCCTAACCTGTGGACTGCCAGGGAAGTCCCCTACTAAAGTTTATATTTTTAGTGTAGGGAAAGGTAAAAAAAAACACTCTGCACACCACCCAAAGCATAGGAACTGTTGAGCGCTTACCTTTTTCTAAACGCTTACCTTTTTCTAAACTGGATATCAGCTGGGATAGCCAATCAGCAGTTGCTTGCAAAGATCAACACTGGCTCCTTACTGATCATCAATGGATGGGGACTGTGAATTAGGTTTGGTTCAGTAGCCACCTTGTGCCCTAGCTGTAGATCTGGATGCCTCATTATTCCTTGGAGAGTCTTCTTCAGAGGAGAGAAAGCCATCTTCCTTCTCAGAGCTTTCTGGAAATTTCCAAGTATTGCCTACAAGGGGTCTCTGTGCCTACATTACCGCATCTAAATTGGCCTGGCTTTAAGCAGTTCTCCAAACTCTCTGCAGGATCCCTGTCTATCCTTCTGTCACTCTTGTCTCTGGCATTTGACTACCCTGAGCAAGGGTCTCCTATCAGTCAGTTACCAGGAATGTACCATGAGTCTACTATTTACTGCTCAGAATTCCTCTAGGTTCTGTGACAGTTCAGGAAAAAAAAAAAAAAAAGGGCAGAATCTCTTCTCTTAAGTCATATACTCCTTAGTCTTCTCAGACCTAGGGGAGGAGGTAGTGCATTGGAGTCACGGAAATGGATGGGGATAAACTGGTGGGAGAAGGGCTTGGGGGGCAGATTGAAGAACTGCAGTTGGCGTCCTGGCCCAGGCAGTCTGCCTATCTCGGCTCAGTTCACCACTGGGCTCTTTGCTGGGCTTGGAAACCAAAGAATTGGAACTTCCTTTGTCTTTGAAGAATTTTCTAGCTCAGTGGGGATTCAAGACATAACATAAGATGCAGCTTTAATGTAATGAAGCAGAATCTGCATTAATAAGAACAAAATGATATGGTAAAAATTCCTCAAAGAAATGCTTATTAATAAGTCTAAATTCTAGACTCTGGGTAAAATGTTCTGAATGTGTTAATACCATGCACAGCTCTATGGCATCACAGCAGAGAGGCTCTTTTCTTACCCCCAGCCTCAGGACCCTGCCTCTCTCTCCCCTCTGTTGATTTTTCTTCCCAGACAAACTGTGATCTGGACCAGCCAGTGAAACATAATTCTGAGTTCTACCCACAGCCTTCCATGATTTTGGATGAAAGGCCAGGGTGATTTCCTAGGGGAGTCCCATGTTTGTTTTCATGTTTTAAAGCAGGGCCTGGTGGAGTGATGAATGGTGAAAGCTCTCTTTTTAACAGAGCGAGGTTGACTCTAGGTGACTCTGACCGGGCTTTTGCAGAGGATGGTGTTTACTTTGCAGGCTAATGACAGGGCTGACTTTCTGGGAGTGTTGCAATGAAAGAAATTCAGAGGCCTCCACGGACTTCCTCCTAGCAGAGGCTGCCCCGGCCGGCATCTCAAGGCAGTTTTATTGAACTTGGGATTTGGATGCGAGACACAGCATTTGTCAGAAGATTTTTAATCAAATGCCTGTGTGGCTTTGCCCTCTGGATAAATGTGTGTATTCAGCAGCAAGCACATCTCAGTCTTTCACTCGATTATGCAACTGTGAGAAGAAAAGCAAAAGCAGAGCAAAACAAAAAAAACATGGTTGTGATTCTATATAACTTAAGAATATCATTATGGAATTTGAAAGCACCATAGAAATCAACTGCAGACGTGAAAAACTGAAGTCCAGAGAAGGCAAGTGCTTTGTCTAAGCTCACACAGAAAATGAGTGTCAAAGCTAAGACTGAAACTGGGTTTTCTGCTTTGGTCCTGTTCTCTTTTCATTATCCTATTTCTGTGGACAACAATGGGCAAGTTTTTTCACCCTTCCAATCATCTCTTCTCTTTACCCAAATCCCATAAAGAACCAAAATGATGCAGGAAGTCCTAATTCACTTCCAAAAGCAGTTTGTTGTCTGTTGGCCATCTTGTGTGGCTTGCTGGTTCAATTAAGTTGTTCAGCATTTCATAGGAGGGCATGCAAATTATCACTGATTCTAAATAAATCAATTCAGATATTCAGGATTTATGAATATAAAGACAATTGCTTTCTGTCTCATTGTATCTCTTCCCTGGCTTTCTTCCCTCTACCTGCCTCCATTAAGATTTTTTTTTTTCTTTTTTAATGACTTGGGATACAAAATCTACTGAAATCTTTAACATTTTCTTTCCTATTTTTTGTATGATCATTGTTGTAATGATCAATGCTGCAACAATTTATATTTTGCAGGTTTTGCAGTATATTAATTACACCCTATAATTTTCTCAATTTTTCTAATGAGAAGGGGGAGGAGGGTGGATTGATCTAGGTAGAGAGACTTTTGAAAATGTGGGCAGGGTGTTTGTGAATGTCTGGGCAGTGGAATACTTCTCAGCACGGTGGGTGTTTTAAACTCTCTGGAAACTAATAAGCAAGTTCCACACACACACTTGATGGAAGTCCTCCAGACTTGGGACAACAGAGAAACCTTTCAGAAGTCTGAACTGCATCCAAGTCAAATTATAGCCTGTGTGCTAGTGTGAACAGGAGGCAAAATGGATCAGAGGAAGTAACACTGGTCCAGGACCCCCAGAAAACCCAGGGCTTGAGGTTGGCTCTACCACTAGTGGTAGCTTTCTTGTCTGTGGAAGGGGTTACTAGTGGCTCCTACCTCCTGGAGTTGCTTTGATAACAAAAATAAATTGATGTATGGAAAGTGCTGAGCACAATGCCTGGCCCATAATAAGCTCTTGTTATTTTTTAAAATTTATGTTTATTTGTTTATTTGTCTGGGCTGGATCTTAGTTGCCACATATAGGCTCTTAGTTGCAGCATGAGGGATCTAGTTCCCTGACCAGGGATGGAACCTGGGCCCCCTGCATTGGTAATATGGAATCTTAACCACAACAACAACTACTGGGAGCCTCGGACCTGAGAGCCTGTGCCCCATCCCCCTAAACTGGGCCCAGCTGGGCCACAATGAATAGGACCCAGTCCCTGGTGAGTTCACATCTTACTGGCAGAGGCAGGCATATTCAAAGTGCTCTATTCATACAGCTCATATCTATATGGGTCTAAGAATAGTTGTTCTACCTGGAGCCAGAGGGTGGTGGATCTAGAAAATTTCCAAGAGACAATTTGAAGTGAGTCTTCAAGTTCAAGGAGTTTTCTGGGCAAAGGTGGGCAAAGGCTGGGTGAGAGATAAGGAGACATGTGAGGTTAGGGACACGAGCTGTGTCTTTGCAGGTTTCCTAATTCCACTTCCTGTGAGGCATGTGGCTTCTTCACATCTAAACAAGCAGCGGAGCACTGCCAGGGTTTATCTTCAACTTAGACTTACAACGCAAGACAGAACTCCGAATCTGGAGTTAGAACATGTGAGCATGAGTCATAGCTTTGCCTTGCCCAGCTGTTTGCCCACCTTTCACTTTGCCTTGTCCACAAGTGACCTTGTCCTCTGTGACCTTAGGCAAACCATGAAGGCCCTCTGAGCCTGAGTGCCCCGTCTTTAAAGTGAGGGTGTTAACATCTTCCTCAGAGGATGATTTTTAGGATTAAGTAAAATAATGTTGGGAAAATGATCTAAAAATCTACATGCTCAAATAAATGCTATTTTCCTCCTTCCTGAGAGGTAAGGCAGGTTAGTCTGATAGACCATCGCTGGGGCAAAGTCTCTTCCTGCTCGGGGTGGCACAATAACATTACCTATTACCTTTATGGGTATTAAAGGCATCCCATCTTACTAGAAATTAGACTTGTTTGTTTTCTCAAATGTATTTTCTTCCTCATTCTTCCCTCCCCCTGTACTCACAAGTAAACAAGCAGAAGGATTCAGTTTGGTCCTTTCACACACACATTTGTGCCTCTCAACTTGGACCATTTGAGGTTCCATATGACTAAAATTAAGGGGTCTCTTGGTCATGGTGGTCCTAATGCACATTCCAGACCCCAAGGTTCGCCATCACTCTCCTTCACCCTGACTTCCTGGAGACAGAGCCAGCACCCTCCACCTGGCTCCCGTGACCACTCCATCATGCTTCTGACAGTCGATTTTCCAGAGTAACGCCATTCTAAGGTCTGTAGGAACTTCCTGTTGAGAATTGTTAACATCATGGGTTTGGGGCAAGAAAGAGCCTAGGTTCAGGTCCCGGCTCTGCCTTTTACCCTCGAAGTTGCAGAGTCTTCTTCTACACGTGCAATACTGATAGTTCCTATCTCATAGAGATGTTCTGAGCATGAAAGAAGATACTTGTAAATTACTTAGCACGGTGCAGGATTACTATTAACTGGTTTGAAAGGGAAGGATTAGGAATAAAAAGAAGCAAACATTATTTAGCAAGCTAGCAGAGGAAATGGTGAAATCAGCATTTCCAAACTCTCCCAAGATTTTCAGTGATGGAGACACTGGGGAAAATCCCCAGGAAACAGTGATTTGATAAGAGGGCTGCTGATAAAAGAGCCACTCCCCAAAGCTATCTTTGTCAGAGAGCTTGAAATTCCTAGAGAGCCGTTGTCTCTTGACAGACATTAAGTTTCTAGGAGTTCTCTGATAAAATAGAGAGGTAATGCGTTAAATTTTTAACAGTTTTTGCTCAAAATATTTAACATCACATTGGGACTTAAGGAATGAACCACAGGACACGTAAATTTTGACAGGGAAAGTGGAGTTGAATGTATTTATGTGCTTAGTCGTTCAGTTGTGTCCAACTTTTTGTGACTCCATGGATTGTACCCCACCAGGCTCCTCTGTGTATGGAATTTCCCAGGCAAGAATACTGGAGTGGGTAGCCATTCCCTTCTCCAGAGGATCTCCCTGACCCAGCGATCAAACCCAGGTCTCCCGCATTGCAGGCAGATTCTTTACTATCTGAGCCACCAGGGAAGCTCTTAAAAGACATGTCCACATCCTAGAAACTGTGAGTGTGACTTTATTTGGAAAAAGCATCCCTGCAAATGTAATCAAGTTAAGGATTTAGAGATGAGATCATCAGGATTATCTAAGTGAAAGTGAAGTCGCTCTATCGTGTCCGACTCTTTGTGACCCCATGGACTATAGCCTACCAGGCTCCTCTGTCCATGGGATTTTCCAGGCAATAGTACTAGAGTGGATTGCCATTTCCTTCTCCAGGGGATCTTTCCAACCCAGGGATCGAACCCGGGTCTCCTTCATTGTAAACAGAGGCTTAACCGTCTGAGCCACCTAGGTGGGCCTCAATTCAAGGCCAAGCATCCCTATAAGAGACACAGAAGAAGACAGCCCTGTGAAGATGGACCTGTGTCTGCCTCCACCAGTAGGATGTGAACTCACCAGGGACTGGGTCCTGTTCATTGAACTCACCAGCTGGGCCCAGTTTAGGGAGGTTGGACACAGGCTCCCAGTACCATCCACCAAGACTCTGAACCTAAGCAATGCAATCAGCTAGGCCTTGGTCTCTTCCTTCCCCAGGCCAGGTGTTCAATACGTTTTCTACTAACACACCCCTGCCCAGATGCTGGTGCTGAGCTCCGCTGTGGCCCACGGCCTCAATGAGGTCACCCTGCCCGTTGCCATGTAGTCTGCACTAGCCTCCCGCACATCCCTGCTCTGCCCTGCTTTGTCTCGTCTCTTCCCTGGTGACAGCTCTGCTGCTGGCCCTGCCACCTACTCCAGGGATGGACTGTAGTCTGCCAGGTTCCTCTATCCATGGGATTCTCCAGGCAAGAATACTGGAGTAGGTTGCTATTCCCTTCTGTAGGGGATCTTCCCAACCCAGGGATCAAACTCAGGTCTCCTGCATTGCAGGCAGATTCTTTACCATCTGAGCCACCCAGGGAAGTCATTCCAGTGAGGGGAAACCTGGAATCTTGTCCAAATCACTGATGCCCTAGGCCCTGTGTGGGCAAAATCGAAGCCCCTCAAAGACTTTGGGTCCTAATCCCTAGAACCTGCAAGTGTTACCTTATAAGAGAAAAGGGGTGGGGGTGGTCTTGGCAGATGTGATTTAATGAAGGATCTTGAGTTGGCAAGATTATCCTGGATTATCCAAGTGGAACCTAATGGTATTGTAAGTGGCCCGATAAGAGAGAAGCAGAGAGAAATTTTATACACTCACAGACACACAGACACAGACACAGACATACAGACACAGAAAGCCATGTGAAACCAAAGGCAAAGCTTAGAGTAATGCAGCCATAAAACAAGTAATGTCGACAGCCCCCAGACGCTGGACGAGCCAGGAACAGATTTTCCCCTAGAGTTTCTGGGAGGAGCGTGGTCCCGCCAACTCTTTGATTTCAGCCGATTGATACCAGTTTTGGACTTTTGGCCTCCAGAACCATATGATAATAACTTTCTGCTGTTTTAAGTCACCAACTTGGTCAGAATTCCTTATGGTAATCACAGGGAACTAAGGAAGCAGACAGTGGAAAGTCTGCGGTGTGTCCCATTGAAGATGTTGTCTACCAGTGCTCTAAGGCAGATAGAGAAAGGCCCATTTCAGGGGCTGTGCCTTCCATCTGGTCAACCTCCCAGTCTTTCTCATCTTGCTCACTCATTGGCTTCTGCTGATTTGGCCAATGGCCAGGATTTATGTAGTTCTTATTGTGGGTTTGCTGAACTCTGCTCCAGGCTCTGAGCACAACGCAGTGTCCAAGGCAGGGGAGGGTCCCTCCCCTCAGAGGTGTTCCAGTCCTGCTCTGGTGGAAAAGCACCAGCCCTCAGCCTGGGTCTTAGCCTCTGTTCTTGCTGTCACTCACTCTTGGATTTAGCAGTGTGATCACAGAGTTCTGACCATAACCTGTTCTCCTACTTGTTTGCACCTTTGGCTATTTCCTGGTCTTTGCTCTCTTCTGTCTACTCCTTTCATTCTCCAGGGTTGGCATTTGGCTCCTGCTGTGTGCCTGGCACTTTTGGGTCAACTGATGCTGACTGTTCCATTTATTCAGCACCCAGGGTGGATCCATCCACAATTTGTGATTCTATTTTCTGACCTGGTCTCTTAACATCCAGCTTTGTCTCCTGAGCATAACTTCACATTTGTTCTTAGATCTAACCACTGCCCTTGATCTCCTGGCTCTGATCCCAAATCAAAAAGATGTTAGTGATTTGCAGTTATCCACCTGCCCCACCTACATGGATCTAGGACAGTGGAGGCACCCGGAGCAGGTTAAAGAAGGCCATAGTAAATTGGACAAGATTTGTTATTGAAACCTTCAGATGAATACCAGCCATACCAGCTGACAGTTTAATTGTCATGGTGTTTCCAAAGGAGGAAACAGTTGGCTGGCTTCTTTCTAATACATTGCAGCTTGGGCCAGGCTGGTAATTCTACTTTGCAGACTGTAAATAATCTCTGTTCAAAGCAATCTGTTTATTTTGGTGTGTCTTAATGATCAGCATACACAGCTTTCCACAACTTTCTCTTCAGTTCACTTTCTACTCTTTCTTCTCTTTCCTAGGAAAGGGTAGAAAAAGTGAAAAGGGAGTGTTTGAAAAGTCTTTAAAAAATTTTTTGCGGGGGGACTTCCCTGGTTGCCAGTGGTTAAGAATCTGCCTTCCAATGCAGGGGACAGGGGTTTGAGCCCTGGCTGGGGCAGCCAAGATCCCTCATGCCACAGGGCAACTAAGCTCACGTGTTCCAACTATTGAGCCCTCATGCTCTAGAGCCTGTGCTCCACAACAAGGGAATCCTGCATGCTGCAACGAAGACTTAGCACAACCAGAAAATGAAAAAAAGAACGAAACACCTAATTTTTTAAAAACTGAAATATAGTTGATTTACAATGTTTTAGTTTCAAGTGTATAGCACAGTGATTCAGTTTTATATTCAGTTTTATATAAAGTTTTTTATGAAAAACTTTTTTTCATTTCAGAGAAGGCAATGGCACCCCACTCCAGTACTCTTGCCTGGAAAATCCCATGGACGGAGGAGCCTGGAAGGCTGCAGTCCATGGCGTCGCTGAGGGTTGGACACAACTGAGCGACTTCACTTCCACTTTTCACTTTCATGCATTGGAGAAGGAAATGGCAACCCACTCCAGTGTTCTTGCCTGGAGAATCCCGGGGACGGGGGAGCCTGGTGGGCTGCTGTCTGTGGGATCGCACGGAGTCGGACACGACTAAAGTGACTTAGCAGCAGCATATGTATATACATATACATACATATATTTATTCTTTTTCAGAGTCTTTTCAATTATAGGTTATTACAAGATATGAGTATAGTTCCCTGTGCTATACCATAGGTCCTTGTTAGTTATCTATTTTATATATAATGTGCTGATATGCTCAGTCATGGCCAACTCTGTGATCTCATGGACTGTAGCCCACCAGCTTCTTCTGTCCATGGAATTTTCCAGCCAAGAATACTGCAGTGGGTTGCCATTTCCTTCTCCAATATATAATAGTGTGTATATTTTAATCTCAAACTCCTAACAAATTCTTCCTTGAAAAGCCTTTAAACAAAAAGGATGTGAGGTTTTTAATAACCAAATGTACGTCCTTTTAGAACACATGGTTTGGATGAACCTGAATGGATCTCTCTGTTTACTTCTCTACAGCGTTGTGGAGCAAATGAGTGGGGGTGTGGGGGAAGAAGAGAGAAAGGAACTGACTTCTACTGAGTGCCCCTAAGAACCAGGAACTGGGTGGGTACTTTGCAGATATTATCTCATTTAAGGCTCACAGCAACCCCCAGAATTAGGTACTATAATATTATCTCACTTTATAGATGAGGGAATTGAGACAGAAAGCTCAAAAGACTTGCCTAAGGTCATAAAGTTGGGATTCAGAGCTAGAACTTGAACCTGCATCCTGAGGTCGGTACCTGATACAAATGGAATAATAATAATGAAATACATTTTTAGAAATCGGCTAGGAATGGAACTAAAATATGTCCAAAACACTCGAGGCATGTTACCTCTTTGCTAGAACAAGGGCTGACTTGAGCTTTAGAAACCTTGAGTTTTGTTCTTGATGGAGACTTAGGTCTAAAAGTATAAGGATAAAAGGAACTGCAGTTGTAGCTGGAGGTTGCCGCCTGCAAGTGTGCTTTTTCAGAAGATCTTGCATTAATTAACATTCCCAGAGCTCTTTAAGATACAAAGATAAGAGCTGTCATAGGTGTGACGTACTGATCCCAAAGCAAGGAAATATTCCAGAAACACTGCAAGGGCCTGGATGATGCATAGGTGAGTCCCAACCACCTGCATGGTATAGGGAAGGCCCTACACTTTGGAGACACACCAAACTGAAATTCTGCAGGGAGATTTCAGTGCTTGGCAGAAGGTTCTCACTCTCATTAAAATATAAATGTTGGGAACTTCCTGGTGGTTTCCAGTTGTTAAAATTCTGTGCTTCTAGGTTCGATCCCTAACTGGGGAACTAAGATCACACATGCCTTGCAGAGTGGCAAAAAATAAATAAGTAAATACAAATATATAAATGCTCTTGCGGACTTCCCTGGTGGCACAGTGAATAAGAATCCACCTGCCACCTGCCAATGCAGGGACATGGGTTTGATCCCTGTCTGGCAGGATTCCACATGCCTTGGAGCAACTAAAGGCTGGGTGCCACGACTACTGAGCCCACATGCCCAGCCTGTGCTCTGAAACAAGAGAAGCCAGCCAGGGAGGAGCCCATGCACTGCAGCAAAGAGCAGCCCCTGCCCCTTGAAACTCGAGGAGGCCCACACAGCAACAAGGACCCAGCACAGCCAAATATATACGTGTGTGTGTGCGTGTGTGTTAGTTGCTCAGTTGTGTCTGACTCTTTGTGACCCCATGGACTGTAGCCCACCTGGCTCCTCTGTCCATGGGATTCTCTAGGCAGGAGTACTGGAGTGGGTTGCCATTGCTTTAATGTATATATATATATATATATATATATATATATACACATATATACAAGAATATATATATACACATATATACATATAGGCATATATTTACATATATATATATTCTTTAGAGGTATTAGTGATTGTCTGTCACTTTCACATGAATAGGAAGGAATTTCAGATTCTGTCCAGAGATCAGTTTTGGTTAGAGGAAGAGAAAACCTAGGGAACCTAGGGACCCTTGGTACCAGGGGCTGGGAAAAGAGGGTGCATACAAAGTCAGCCAGCTCTACCCAATCCCATATTTGGCTTGGAATGGGTCCTTGGAATGAAACAGTATTTCAGTTCTCCAGCTAAAGGCCTAGGTGCTGGCACTGACTGCAAACAGGGACTAGAAACTTAGAAGTAGGTGGAAACTAAAGGGCAAGAAAATAACAAAGAGTGAGCAAAGGTATTTCAGAAATTGAGGTAAAAATGACTTCCCAGGGTGGACAGGAAGCCAGGAAACAGCAGTGAGTGATCCACAGGCAATGGGAAGAAGCAGCAGAATCATTTCATGCTTTTTGATTTTTGATGACAGTCTTGTCACCAAAAGCAAATGTTCTGTGTTGTCCTCTTCACCTTGATGGCCTCACTGTCCTTACAACACCCCTGGCGAGGTGGTCTTATTTGATGTGGGGAAGCTGAGGCCCAGAGAGTAGAAGTGCCATGTTCCTGGTCACCAGTTAACACGTAGGACATGGGATCCAGGTGTCCAACTCCATGGCTGTGCTGTTCCCACCAGCCCAGGCTGCTCCCCACATCCATCAGTATCAAGGATCCAGGGAACCAAGAGAGATGAGTGAACACAGTGGAAGCAACCTGAGCTGTAAAGCCAGCAGATCTGAGTTTGGATCTTGGCTCCATCACTCATTTTGTTGTGTGGGCTCAGGAAGTATTTGACCTTCTCAGCCTTCTTTCTGCCTAGTTACGGAAAGAGGGTGAGAGGTTTCCACTCCCCATCCATGTTTTAGAATCTATTAATTTTTCACTAAAGTGCAGATGATGGTAGTAATGATGTAAATTATTGAGTAGTCACTCTGAGCGTCTCTCATATAGTAACATATTTAATCCTTACAACAGCTCTGTTAAGTAAGGATGATTCGATTTCCATTTTACTGATGAGGAAACCAATACACAGTGAAGTTAAGTAAGTTGCTCAAGGACTCCTAGGCAGTAAGTGGGAAAGTCATGTTTGGTAAGAGAGGCAAACAAAAATCCCTGGGGCCTGGGTTGTGCAGATCTGAAAGGATTCGGGAAGATTTCGCCCTGTGCCACCACTGGGCCCTGCATGGTGTTTGCTCAACAGGTGGGAGGGAGTTCAACAGGCGATGCTGACAATGGTCAGTGTCTTCCTCAGTTTCTTCCTCTAGGTCCTCCCTGCCCTGGTCATCTCCTCTAGCAGCTTCTCTATCTCCAGCCTAGATTTCCTGCTTGCTGTTTTTCAGCTGCAGCCCCTGTGATTCAGTTCACCTCTCCTGCCAGGCTTTTCCTTTTCAGTCAGGTCTTGGTTCCATCAACTGTCATCAGTCCCCATCACCGCACGTCCACAGACTCCAGTTTCCTGTCTTTTGCTCCTCAGGTTTCTCTCTTCCCAGGCCCCCCGTCACTTCCCTGTGCTCACTTCTCGGGGCCTAATCTTGGGAGGCAGCTTACACTGGCTTCTCTCCCTAAACAGTTACCTCCAGGAGTACTTGGTCCAGTGGGATGTGGCAGAGGCTGTAGGACACCTGGAAATCAGAGAAGAAGGGAGGTAGGATGTGATTGACCTTTAAGAGTACTTTGTCTCTGAGTGACTATTATAAACACAAAGATGGGGGACTTCCCTGGTGGCTCAGTGGTAGAGAATCTGCCTACCAAGGCAGGAGACATGGGTTCAATCCCTGATCCAGGAAGACCCCACATGCTGAAAAGCAACTAAGCCTGTGTGCCAAAACTGCTGAGGCTGTGCTCTGGAGCCTGGGAACTCCAACGGCAGAGCTCATGTGCCGCGCTACTGAAGCCTATGGCCCCTAGAGTCTGTTCTCTGCAACAGGAGAAGCCACTGAAGTGCGAAGCCCGCACATCGCCACTAGAGAGTAACCCGCATAGCAACGAAGACCCAGCACAGCCAATATTTTTGGCCAATAAGTAAATAAATAATTAAAAAAAAAAACCTGATAAACACAAAGCTGATGTGTGCTGGGCCTGGATGGGGAAACAAAGTCTCAGGAATGTGCAGCTGGAGCTGCTGGCCACACACAGTATGACCAGACCCCATGAGGAGCCCCCTACAAGATCCCAGGCCTTGTTGCTTCACGTTTCAATTCCAGGGAAAATACATCAATTTAAGACATTGGAAAGTAAACCGAGCCAGCCCTGTAGAGAGGCCTGAGCAAGATGGCAGCTGCATGTCGGAGCGTGAAGGGTCTGGTTGCCTTAATAACCGGCGGAGCCTCAGGCCTAGGCTTGGCCACAGCGGAGCGACTGGTGGGGCAGGGGGCCACTGCTGTGCTTTTGGACCTGCCCAACTCAGATGGGGAGGCCCAGGCCAAGAAGTTAGGGAAGAGCTGCGCCTTTGCCCCAGCCGACGTGACCTCAGAGAAGGATGTGCAAGCAGCCCTGACTCTAGCAAGAGAAAAGTTTGGCCGTGTGGATGTGGCAGTCAACTGTGCAGGCATTGCAGTGGCCAGCAAGACATATAACTTAAAGAAAAGCCAGGCCCATACCTTGGAGGACTTTCAGCGAGTTATCAATGTGAATCTCATAGGCACCTTCAATGTGATCCGCTTGGTGGCTGGTGAGATGGGCCAGAACGAACCAGACCAGGGAGGCCAACGTGGGGTCATCATCAACATGGCCAGCGTAGCTGCCTTTGAGGGCCAGGTTGGACAAGCTGCATACTCTGCTCCCAAGGGGGGCATAGTGGGCATGACACTGCCCATTGCTCGGCATCTGGCTCCCATGGGTATCCGGGTGATGACCATTGCTCCAGGCCTATTTGGCACCCCGCTGTTGACCACCCTCCCAGATAAAGTGCGCAACTTCCTGGCCAGCCAGGTGCCCTTCCCCAACCGACTTGGTGACCCTGCCGAGTATGCTCATCTGGTACAGGCCATCATCGAGAACTCATTCCTCAATGGAGAAGTCATCCGGCTGGCTGGGGCCATCCACATGCAGCCTTGAAGGGGGAAGACAGAGAGAACAAAGGTTCCGCTGTCCCTCCTCCTCCTGGAGTGCTCTACTCCAGTTTGGAAGGAAGCCCAGTAGCCATTTTGTAACCTCTGCCTATCAGTCACCCTGTGTGCCTAATAAAGTCTCTGTTTCTCATGAAAAAAAAAAAAAGAAAGTAAACCGAGCCTCCACTCGCTCCACCCACGTCCTCTGAATTTTAAGAAGCTACAGGTGATAGTAGTTAAATCATTGGATGATTAAATTGACTTTTTTTTTTTGAAAGCCTCTTTGATTGCACAGGGCAAACCTGCAAGAGTAGAGATGCAGAAAAACCCATACCTCCATGGCCTAAAAACAGGTTAAAAGACAGATGGAAACTTGTGACCCTACATAACGAAATAGCGCTGTGCTCACTGGCGCCAGAGCATCGCACACCGCAGCCGTGGTGAGTAGCTGATGAGATGCGCACCCAGCTTGAACATCAGACACCGTCAAGGCCCTGCAGCCTCGTCTCCCTGCTGTGCTGCTGCCATTTGCACCCTGTGGGTCCTCCCTGGAGGTGGAGCGACCCCTTCCCCTCCTCTGGGCCTGGAGGAGGGAGCAACCTGGCTGATGACACCCACCTCCCCCAAAGCTCCTTTTAGAGTGGGCTGTAGCTTAGCAACCCCCGCCCCTGACAACTGATTTACTGGAGAAAAGCTTGACTTTCTCCAAGCAGGTTTTCTTTTTCTTTTCTTTTCCTTCTTTTCAAACAATCAGACCTTGACTACGACGAGGTCCTTGTGGATTTCTCCCAGAGATGCTGGTTTTATCTTGCCTGGCTTGCTTGGACTCCTGCATGGACACCAGCTTTCTCCCCAGTCTTCTAGCTTCAGGTCTGACCCCCTCCCTCCTCCATGTTGTAGCCAGATTACTCTTTCTAGAGTTCAGTTCTCATAGGCTTCCTCTCTTGTTTAAAATCCTTTGATAGCTCCCAGGAGAAGTATGCCTGCAAGGCCATTCAGCAATGAGCCCTGCCTAGTAGATGTTACCCATCCTTTGTCACACCATCACATCCTCTGCCCCACTGGATTTTAATTTTTTCTTGCTTCCAGATCCTTGAATCTGCTGTTTCCTCTGCTTGGAAAGCCTTGCTTCTTCTTACTTACCTGTGAAATGTTCTTCAAAAATCAGCTTAAACATTAGCATCTCTGTGAGCCTTCCCTGACCAGTTCCCAGGCAGAACTGACCACCCCTGTCTTTGCTTCAGAGGGTTATAGATGGAATTGTCCCTTGACTGTGAACTCCTGGAGGGCAGGGAGGAGTTCTCATCCTCCAACATGAGGCCAGTGCCCAGCACAGTGCCTGACACATAGAGGGTGAGCCACATGTCACCAAATGTGTGAATGAGGGATACTGGAAAGAAGGAAGAGAGATGGAGGCAGAATAGGAGGAAGGGAGGGAGGGAAGGAGAAAGGAAGGAAGGAAGATGTGATGGAAACAAGTGAGTTCGAAGATCCAGAAGGCAAGACCCAAGGGTGTGGGGAAATGGAGCCCAGATGATGTCTGGCCTCCAGATATCAGAGACCTTCGGGACCCAAACTTGTGGATCAAAGGCAAAGTCAGGTGGGCCTCTGGAGGCCTGGCACAGGTACACGGTAGGGGAACAGGCAAAGGCCAACCAGCCCAGGTCTCTTGCTTGCTCTGAATCACAGGGAGGCTGACACCAGAGGGTTGGTGTCAGTGGTTTCTAACCAGGCTGTTGGCGGGAAGCTGGGCCATTGTTGGCAGTGACTCTTTTGGCGTCTTGGGTACCTGCCAGATGGCCTGCTACTATTCTGGTTTTTGGAAGGTCCCTGGGCTCAGGTAATGCTACCTCTCTCTTTCCTCATCCCGCTGGTCCTTGGGGGTGATAGTTGCTTCCAACTGCTCAGGGTTGCCTCATCATCCCCTGATAGATTTACCGGCTCCTCTGTCACTCCTGTAACTAATTTCATGCCTTAAATAGATCCCCACTGTGGTAAATATTTGGTGCTTTCTGTTTTGTGGTTGGACTCTGACTAGTTGAGTTTTGTGACCCCACTGTAGGGAGTGAGGTCACTGATGTGCACCTTGGTGGAGGTAGCGTACTTCTTTTTCTGGTTTATGATGGGGTAAGGGTGCATGGTGTATATGTTTAGCCTGGATGGGTGGGAGGTTGGGGGCATTTTTTGGTCTCCAGACCACAATGATGCTCACTTTGAGCTCTGAGGGCCCCCTGTGCAGTCTCCCTCCAGGAAATCCATGCAGCCCCCTGACTGCCAGCCCCCTGCCCCTGGCAAGAAGATGGGAGTTAGGCTTTCACTCCTGAATACCAACTGGAAAAGTAGCATGAAAGAGGATGTCAGGGAAGCAAGGAAAGAGAGATTGTGAGGCATGGAGAAGGGAGGAAAGGAAAGGGAAAAGATGGGGAAGAGAGAGAATGGAACAGGTATATCCATGTTTGTTGCATGTCTGCACATAGTAGGGCTCAAGTGATATTTGTCAAATGAATGAAAGATGAGAGGAAGTAGAAGGAGAAGGTGAGGAGCCTGGGTAGTGCTAGCAAAGAATAAGGCGGGACTTCCCCACTCCCACCGCATCCCCTGCTTCAGGGCTTCTAAACAGCTCCCCCAGGACGGCAGCTTCCTGGCTAGTTTCCTCCAATCTACTGACCACTGCTTCGGGGACTTTCCCAAAATCTCATTCTCAGTTGCTTGAGCCAATGCTATAGCGGCTCCTGGAAGTGTAGAGATTAAATTCTGTTGTGTGCTTCCGAGTATCAGTGTCTACCTCCTGCTTTCAACCTGAACTCTTCACGTTGTTCTCAATCTTGGAACACCGTGGAGATCATTTACTTAAAAATGATCGGCTTCTTCCCTATCTATCTTTGTCCTTTTAAGGCCTCAGATTCTAAGCTGATTTGAGACAAGCCTGGGGAACACAAAGTTAGGTAGCTGAACTCAGATCTGGCCCTTAACCCCCATCTCCTGTTCTCTCTCCCTCCTATAAATTCCCTCTGTCTCTTGGAGAGTCTGGGATGGTAGTCCTACTTTTAGCAGCTGGGAGGATGCCACGATGGTTCTCCCTCTCTGGGCTCCTGAGAGAGAATGGGCAGGGGGAGGGGCCAGGCTCTTGGTGCACCAAACAGCCCAGCTCCCCCAACTCCCCCAAAGCAGGATGTGTTCATGCTCAGAGAGGTTCCAGTGTGCCTGCAGCTGAGTTGTGCATGCCAGAGCAGATGGAGGGACTGGCCCTGGGCGAGTGAGAGAGAAGAAGACAAAAGAGCAAGTCAGATGGTGTTCACCCCACCGCGCAGTGGCCTGAGACTACCCGGGAAGCCAGGCTGGGACTTGGAGATTCTTTGGCTAACTTTGCCAGGAAAACGAGAAGACACCTAGTTCAACCACACCACTCAGATGCAATGCAGTTAACATTTGCACACATACGTGGCACGGCACTGGTGGGTTTGATTTGTGCACACCTGGGTGTGATTCTCTGTTGCTTGCCAGCTCTGCAGGCAAAATCCTTCATCTATCATTTTCCACATCTGTGAAGTGAAATAATATATACCTTTTTTTTTTTTTTGTTAGTCACTCAGTTGTGTCCAACTCTTGGTGACCCCATGGACTGTAGCCCACCAGGCTTCTCTGTTCATGGAATTCTCCAGGCAGGAATATTGGGGTGGGTTGCCATTCCCTTTTACAAGGGATCTTTCCAACCCAGGGATCAAACACAGGTCTCCTGCACTACAGGCAGATTCTATACCATTTGAGTCACCAGGGCAACTCCCATACTTTTCTCACAAAGTTCCAAGTATTTTGCACCTGATAAGGCTTCAGTAAAAGGAAGCTATTACTATTACTGCTATTTCTTCATTTAAACATTTGAGACCTCTTGGGGCTAAACTCTGTGCTTGGCATTGAGGCTAAACATGAAGGCAGAGAGAAGAGGAAAAGCTTGTCAGTACTTTAGGAAGCTGGCAGTCTAGAGCAGGGTGAGCAAACTATGGCCCTTGGGTCAATTCTGGCCTTGTGTCTGTTTTGTAAATAAAGCTTACTTACTTCCAAGTCCATTCAGTTACATATTATCTGTGATGACTTTCTGGCTACAGTCGTGGAATGAGATCATTGCAACCATATAACCCACAAAGTCCAAGATATGTATCATCAGGACTTTTACAGAAAAAGTCTGCTGACCCTTGGTCTAGAGAGGAAGGTGGATGTAATAATCAGGATGAAGCCATTTGCAGGAGAACGTAAATCATCTAAACTGATGACCTAGAAAAAAGGATCCTGACCTAAGTGGTCATTAGGATTTTAAGCCAGTCCTTGAAGGCTGAGAAGGAAATTGATCCCTAGAGCCTGGGAGTGGGGAGAGGTGGGAAAAGGCAGGTCAAGAGGACCATGGGGGCTTCAAAGGAGAGAGTGCATATGAGGATGGAAGAGCCTAGAAACTAAACGGCTAGTCCAAATTAAATGGCTAGGCCACTTTGGAATCAGAGCTTAAACTTGGTTCAGTGCCTTGTAAGATTTACATTATTTTATATTTAGATAGCGTTTTGTTTTTACAACATGTATTAACACATACAGTCTTATTTAATCCTCACAACTATGTTATGAAGTAGGTATTACTAGTCTGATTTTATAGATAAGGGACACTAAAAAGAGCAAGAATCACTCAGCCAAGAAGTGGCATTGCTGGGTCTTGAGTGCAGAGAAGGGGCCTATGATTGTGGCAAGGTCAGAACTCCATCACGGGAATACGTCCTGGTTACCTGGTGTACGATGTAAGTAACAGGCGAGATAACCTTAGGCTTGTACACGTGGAGGTTATCCAAAATTCAGGATGTCTTTAGCGAATATCTGTAGTGTATATGCACAGAATTAGGTGCTAAGGGAAGAGCCTAGGGAAGTTTAAGATGAGACTATGCTGACCTCTGGGGCTGTGGGTTTGGTTGAGGACATAACCCTCTAAGTTCCTTAATGGTTTGAGGCCATGCACATTAAGCGACCAATGTGAGGTGCTGACAAGAAGGGCACATGAATTAGAGGCTATATCAGAAAGGCTCCATAAAGGGTGTGGGGCTGGAGCTGGGGACTGGCTGCTTTTACGTTGTTGTTTAGTTGCTAAATTGTGTCTGACTCTTTTGCGACCCCATGGACTATACCTGCCAGGCTCCTCTGTCCATGGGATTTTCCAGGCAAGAATACTGGAGTGGATTGCCAATTCCTTTTCTAGGGGATCTTGCCAACCCAAGGATCAAACTCACGTCTCTTGCATTACAGGTGGATTCTTTACCACTGAGCCAATTGCAAAGCCTCTATTCTACTCCACGGATTAATTCAGGTGGCTATCTCTTCACATTACAAAATCCTCATATTGATAAAAACCACAGAATCTCAGAGCTGGAAGGGACTCCAACTCTCCCTAACAATTTACAAATGGGAAAACTGAGTCCCTAAGAAAGGACCAAGTTGCCTTTTAAGTACTGATATGGACTTCAAATGAAGGTATTCTCATGAAATTTGAGGATCTCTTTCTAGAGCACTGTTTTGTCCCCTTCCTCTGAATTAACCCCTCAGACTTCAGGATTTCCTTTTCAGATCCACTCTAAAGAGTGCTCGTGGACGATTACTTGCCAAGCCCCAGTGGGTGTGTGATACTCTTCTCCCTCTCCTCTCCCTGCCCACCCCCCAACCCCCATTTAAAATATCTTCTTGCTTCCTTCAGGATAAAGACCAAGCCTTAGACTGCTGAGGTTAATGGATAGGAGGGTGAGACTTGGCATCAAACCTTCTCTACCACTTGACACTGTGTAATATAACCATCCTATGATGGACAAATAATGTAACCATACTGTGCCTTAGTTTCCTCATCTGTAAAATTGCCATAGTCGTAGTAATTACTTCAGGAGTTTGTAAAGAGTAAGCAAGATAATTCATGAACAAACATAGATTAGTGTCTGGTATCTAGTGGGTGCTCAAAGAAAGTTAGCTAAGTTATTGCTATTAGCCTGGTATTTTTCTGCCCCTGCAATTGAACTCCAGTCCACTTTTCCAACCTGCCCTCCTCAAATAAGTCTCCTTACCATCTCTTATAAGCCAAGTGGGCTTCTCTGGTGGCTCAGATAAGCCAAGTGCCATTTTGGCTCTCGAATCCTCTTCTCTGTTCCCCAGTCTCTTCCCTGCATTAGCCTCACATTCTTTCTAGTTATCTAAGTCTGCCTGTTTTAGTAGATGCCTTTGAAGCTCCAGCCTCTGGTCACCTCTTCTTTCTCAGGAGTCCCACAGCACTCAGTCTGGACCTCTCCTTTGCTGTCCTGATGCTGTTATCCCTCTGTATGTCCATATCCAACCATTCCCAGGGGACAAGTTCAGGGTCCACCTAGGACTTCTCATCAGATTTTACACATGGCAGGCGGATAGGCACTCATTCAATTCTTCATTTATGGAGCGCCTGTTCCCTGCTGTCTCAGATAGTAAAGAATCTTCCTGCAATGCGGGAGACCTGGGTTCAGTCTCTGGGTTGGGAAGATCCCCTGGAGGAGGGCATAGCAACCCACTCCAGTATTCTTGACTGGAGAATCCCCATGGACAGAGGAGCCTGGTGACTCCTCTGAGTGACTAAAGCACAATATGATATAAAGAGACCTTTGCTCAACATTAGGGGTTCAGGATTGATGAGCCCCATCTCCAGCCTCACCATGTAGTGTGAGGCAGATTCACAGCCAAGTGCTGAACTCTAGAATGGTACTGGGGCCACAGCTCACGGAGGCTATTAGGAGAGGGAGTGTAGTTAGTATGTGTGAGGGGGATGACAAACAAGGGTGAAGGAACTAAAGAGGGAGATTCCCAAATCATTACAGCAGAAGAGTGAGTGGCTGTGGGCATTGAGGGCCAAGAGGTGTTACACCCGATCCTGGACTTTGCAACTTGAACAAGTGATGGTGTTTGTGTGAAAGTTCCTGAGGCTGGTGGGGGCTGCTATGAGCAGGGAACAATGTGTGGACTCAGGACCCGGCTGAAGGAGGGTCTGTTACTCCATCTTGGTGAAGGAGGGAACCCAAGCCTGAGGCTTGGAAATAGCAAGAAGACTGATCACCAGGGAAGGTCCTTCGGTGCCTGATGCTGGAGGGTTGGCCTGAAAAAAGGAAGGGTGACCACAGCAAGGTGGGGGTGGGAGGGGGAAAGAGACGTGGGTAGGGGAAAGGGAAGATTAGGGGTAAATTCTGAGAGTTCCCATCTCTGAGAGTGACTCTGAGCATTTTGGGGCCAGAGTGGGGTTTTGAAGGCCCTACCTGCATTTGGAGGTAGTGTTGGCAGAAGTCCAGGAGGAGGGTAGAGTTTGCACTTGGGGATTTGAATTTGCAAAGATCTTAAGTGCGTGTACAAGCACCAATGCTCAGAGGGCTATGGAACGTAGGAACTTGAGGTCTGGAGTTTTCAGGTCAACAACTTTGAAGAGATCATAGGAGCTGTAGCACTGGGCCCATCCTCTGAGGGAGACACCATCAAGGAGGGAAGAGGGCTGGAGACCACAGGGACTGAGGAGCTGCAGGAAGAGAAGTCAGGATAATCAGAGGGGCAGGATGAGAACCAGAGGTGGCGCCTCACGCAAAAGCTGGGAGAGATGAAATTCCTTGATTCTGGAGTGGGCCTCTTTCCTGTGGAAAATTCTGAGTGAAGTCAGTGTTGAAAGAACGCACAGAGAGGCTTTCTGGTCAGTTCTCTTTTGGTGCATATATACAATGGAATATTACTCAGCCAGTATTACTTCATTCATAAAAAGAATGAATAATGTCATCTGCAGCAACATGGATGCAACTAGAGATTATCATACTAGGTGAAGTAAGTCTGATAGAGAAAGACAAGTATCATATGATATTGCTTATATGTAGAATCTGAAAAAATGATATGAATGAACTTATTTACAAAACAAAAATAGAGTCACAGATGTAGAAAAACAAACTTATGGTTACCAGGGCAGAAATAAGGAGAAATGATAAATTGGGACATTGGGGTTGACATATACATACTACTATACATAAAATAGGTAACTAATAGATAACCTAAGGAACTCCACTGAATACTCTGTAATGACCTATACAGCAAAAGAATCTTAAAAAGAGTGGAAATATATATATATATATATATATATATATATGTATAACGGATTCACTTTGTTGTACAGCAGAAACTAATACAACATTGTCAACTCTACTCCAACAAAACTTAAAGTAAAAAAAATCCAAATACCAGACCAAGATTTTCAAGAAAAGGAGGAGCTGGAAGGGTCCATTAGGACCTCATAGCAATTTGATTCTATGTGAATGAATGCCAAAGCCGAACAACAAGAACAACAAAGGATCTCCCCAGCGGCCCTGAACATCACCTTGTAAGGGGGGGCCAGGCATGGCTCGTGCAGGGGAGCAGGGCCAGCAGACAACACGGAGAGGCTAGGAGCACAGAGAGCTCCTTTACTGCAAGGGGCTCTGGGGAAGGGAGAAGGAGGGGATAGGATGGAGGCTGATCTCAGGGAGCTGCCAAGTTAATGAAGTAAGAGAGGCCCGTCCTGGCTGGAGTGAGACATGTGACACCAGGCAGGTATGACATGCAGGGGCATTTCAGGAGCTGGGGTAGGGCAGGCAGGAAGTGGGGGTTGGGGGAACAGAGAAGCCTCTGTGAGGGAAAGGGCATTTGAGGTCGCCCTGAGGGAGGGGGCAGGATTTCAACAGGTGGAGGCAGGGGAGGCTGTTCTAGGTGGCCTGAGCAGCCTGAGTACTGGGGAGATGCTGGGAGGGTCCCTACTGTCGATGATGGGGGTGGGTTTGGGATGCTGGGCTGAGCAGCTGACACAGGAGCTTGGCAGTAAGGACGTAACCTCCCGGAGGTTTAGGGCAGGGAACAGACAATCCGGACATGGGCCACTGGCTTCAGAGAGTTCAGAGTGGAAATTGCACGGGCCATAGGTTGATGTAGGGAGTGCCTGGTGTCCAGAGGACCTTCTAGAAGGCTCTTCTGCAGTCTAGCGGAAGACTGAGCTTTTTCATTTTCCTCTTGGGGACCTGGAGCCACCTCACCACCCTCCTTGCTGTGCTGACCCTCACTGGCCTTGTGAGACAGGGCTTCTGATAAGGCAGCCAGGCTACACAGGCCAGTTCAGCGGGTGTGTCACAGATAAGCAGAGATCCTCTCTCACAGACTGACCTTATCCAGTCCCCTTGGGTGGTGGGAGGGGAGGATCAAATAGCTTCCCTGGCTTTTCCCTTTCCTGTCAGACCCCTGTGTTAAAACTTGGGGTTTTGAGCTCTGGATAGTCTAGGGGGGGTCATGCTTCTTCCAGATTAGTAGTAGCAAGTAGTGTTAGTCCCTCAGTCGTGTCCGACTCTTTGTGACCCAGGGACTGTAGCCCACCAGGCTCTTCTGTCCATGGAATTGTCCAGGCAAGAATACTAGAGTGGGCTGCCGTTTCCTTCTTCAGGGAATCTTCCCGACCCAGGGGCTGGACTCGAGTCTCCTGCATCTCCTGTATTGCAGGCAGATTCTCTACCGTCTGAGCCACCAGGGAAACCCAGATTACTTGTTTCTTTTTTTCACCACTGTGTATTTACTCTCTTGTATCAAGAGCTATGTCTTTTCTAACTTTGTTTATCTCACACCATGCTTTGCACACAGTAGGCATGCAACATTCTTGCCCAACTCAAAACCAACTAAACAAACTCTTCCCACTCCCCCAGGAATGACTCAGTCCTGCCCCTGAGGTGCTCAGACAGTTCCCCGCCCTGGTTACCTGGCACTGCAGAATCTCATAAAGAGGCGACTGGAGAATCACCAAATATAAACATTCCCTTGGCATCAGCGTTTTCCGTGGATAGAGGAAGAATTGTTCTCCCGTGCAGAGTTTTGCGAAGGCATGTAAAGAGTTAATTAAATCCCTGCCCACGGGACTTGGCCATATAAAGGCATTCCACCCAGAAGGAATGTAGGAGTCGTGCTGGGAAGCAGGTTTCTCTCTAGGCTCAGGGGCCTGGAGTGCTTGCGCCAGAGCCAACGTCTGGGGCTGCGTTGCCAACACTGGAGACACCAGTCCCCGGGGCCACCAAGCCTGATGGAGAGCACATGGCTTCCTTGGCCTGGCCCCATGGCCACAGTGGAGGTGCCCACGGGAGTCCAAACAGCAATGGTTCCTGACTGGGGAAGACTCACAATGACCATCAGTAGCTGCATTTACTGGGCGCTCACTGTGATCAGGTTCTCTGCCAAGAGCCCTCTGTCTCTGACCTCGTGTCCACCCCTCACCCTGGGAGCTGATGTCTCTTCAGGATGCATGGCCATGGCATCCACCTGGAATGCTGGACTTTGTGGCCTCTTACTGGCACTGGACCTGCTGTACGTTTTGTGTGTTAGTTTTGTTCTTGGCTGAATCCCCAGTACCAGGTTCTGGTATCAGGTACTAGTACCAGGCGCATAGCAGGTGCTCAAGAATGAATGAAGTTAATTGTCTCACCTTTACTGTAATTCGAGTGTGAAGGAAACAACTCACCACCTTCTCCCCTCAATTCCTCTGGCACTGCGAAGGGTGGTGTTATTATCCCTGGGTTGACTGGGTGGAAATATGAATACTTGCCTTTTCTCTCTTCTTGGTCGATCAGTGTTTACCTGCTGTAAGATCTCCCTCAAATACATGTTAGACTGTGAAGCCTTACTATATCCAGTCTTGGATCTTCCTCCATATATATGTGTATGTATGTAGATAATTACCTGTGCTGTGTGCTGTGCTTAGTCGCTCAGCCGTGTTCGACTCTTTGCAACTCCACGGACTTTAGCCCACCAGGCTCCTCTGTCCATGGGAGTTCTCTAGGCAAGAATACTGGAGTGGTTTGTCATGCCCTCCTCCAGGGGATCTTCCCCATCCAGGGATCAAACCCATCTCTTATGTCTCCTGCTTTGGCAGGTGGGTTCTTTACCACTAGCGCCACCTAGGAAGCCCCTTCCCATCTTTGAAAGTGAAAGTGAAAGTTGCTCACTTGTGCCCAACTCTTTATGATCCCATGGGCTATACGGTCCTTGGAATTCTCCAGGCCAGAATACCGGAGTGGGTAGCCATTCCCTTCTCCAGGGGACCTTCCCAACCTACGGCTCGAATCCAGGTCTCCTGTATTGCAGGCAGACTCTTTACCAGCTGAGCCACCAGGGAAGCCTGAAAATACAAGTGGACAGCCTATCCCTTCTTCAGCAAATCATCCTGACCCAGGAATTGAACCGGAGTCTCCTGCATTGCAAGTGGATTCTTTACCAGCTGAGCTACCAGGTAAGTTTCTTCTTTTTTTCCCTCATCTTTGGGGCCCCATAAATTAACCTTTAGGAGGCCAGATGGGGCTACAGGTATAGACAGAAAGGTTGGGGGAAACACAAGATAACGAAATTGGGGGGCAAGAGAAGGGGAGGATGAGAGACTGTCGGCACCCTGCAGGGAGCCCTGGGGAGGTCACCAGACCACAGAGGGGATGGCCACACACTGAGCTTTGGTCTGCTAGGCCTTGGCCTGCCTCACAGAACTTCCCAGGGCCAGCGTGGCAGAGAACAGGGGAGTGAGTTCCCTGCCCTGAGCATGGCACCCCTCTGGAGGTGGGGACAGTGGACAGTGAGGCCTACCCACACAGGGCATGATGGCTGAGGCCCTGAGGGGTCAGCCAACCCCAGACCACTTCAACATGAGATGCCCCTTTGGCACTTGGTAAACCCCAACCCCACCCTGCCCCCACCCTACCTCTGCCACTAGAATTTGCACACACTTCAGAGAAAAGGGAAGAAAAATCACAAAATGACAGAACTTAGGTTTCTGCTTCCCCAGTGGAAGGGAACTTGGTGTAGAAATTAAGTTGTTACAGAGGAAGATATGATGGTTAAGTACCAGACCCTGCAGCTAGGTTGCTTAGGTTCAAATCCTGGCTAGTTGTGTGATCAGAGTCAAGCCATTCCACTTTACTTCTCTGTTTTGCCCCAGTCTTTTTTAAAACAAATATTTATTTAATTGCTAAAATCGCTGGCTCCTACAATGATATGCTATGCAGTGCTTAGTCACTCTGTAGTGTCGGACTCTTTGCGACCCCATCAACTGCTGCCCACCAGGCTCCTCTGTCCATGGGGATTCTCCAGGCAAGAATACTGGAGTGGGTTCCTCATCCAGGGGATCTTCAACCCAGGGATCGAACCTAGGTCTCCCGCATTGCAGGCAGATTCTTCACCATCTGAGGCACCAGGAGAACCCTCTACAATGACGGTTTATATTAAATATCATTTATAAGACAGACTTGGGGGACTTCCTGGTGGTCCAGTGATTAAGACTCTGCGCTTCCACTGCAGAGGACCTGGGTTCCATCCCTGGTTAGGGAATCAAAATCCCACATGTCACATGGCACAGCAAAGAAAAAAAAAAGGAAAGGAAGAAAAAAAAAGACTGGGATTCCAGTCCTGGCTCAGCACTACCTCTGGGGCAGTCATTGAACACTTTTTGACTCGGTGTTTTTCTTAAAAATCCCGATGACTTCATCAGGGTGTCATGAAGATCCCAGGAGATGTGTAATCTTCCTTTGGTGGTGCCCTAATATGGAGTTAATTTCCAAATTCTCATGCATTTTATAAATACCATTGATTATCAGCACAATCCCTGTGACTTGTAAGTCGATTATAAATAACTTGAGGCAAATACTGATTGAAGCTGTGCTGAGAAATGGATGTGCCACAACTTTGTCCTATCCTGCCCCAACCTATGCAGGGCCCCATCACAGGGGACACCTCAGTAAATATCTACTATCAATGAGGATTTTAAAAGAATAGATGGAATTTTATTTACAAAGAATCTGAAAATAAGGTTCAGTTCAGAGGGTCAGGAAACGTGAGCTGGTCAGGGATTGCTTGACAGGGAACCATAGAACTTAGTTGTTTTTTTTTTTTCTTTTAATTGAAATACAGTTGCTGCAGTTCAGTCACTCAGTTGTGTCTGACTCTTTGCGCCCCATGGACTGCAGCCCGCCAGGCTTCCCTGTCCATCACCAACTCCTGGAGTTCACTCAAACTCATGTCCCTTGTGTCAGTGATGTCATCCAGCCATCTCATCCTCTGTTGTCCCCTTCTCCTCCCATATTCAATCTTTCCCAGCATCAGGGTCTTTTCCAATGAGTCAGTTCTTCACATCAAGTGGCCAAAGTATGGGAGTTTCAGCTTCAGCATCAGTCCTTCCAATTAATATTCAGGACTGATTTCTTTTAGGATGGACTGGTTGGATCTCCTTGCAGTCCAAGGGACTCTCAAGTCTTCTCCAACACCACAGTTCAAAAGCATCAATTCTTCAGTGCTCAACTTTCTTCACAGTCCAACTCTCACATCCATACATGACTACTGGAAAAACCATAGCTTTAACTAGATGGACCTTTGTTTGCAAAGTACTGTCTCTGCTTTTGAATATGCTGTCTAGGTTGGTCATAACTTTTCTTCCAAGGAGCAAGTGTCTTTTAATTTCATGGCTGCAGTCACCATCTGCAGTGATTTTGGAACCCCCCAAATTAAAGTCTTGAATCCAGCTTGTGCTTCCTCCAGCCCAGCGTTTCTCATGATGTACTCTGCATAGAAGTTAAATAAGCAGGGTGACAATATATAGCCTCGACGTACTCCTTTTCCTATTTGGAATCAGTCTGTTGTTCTATGTCCAGTTCCAACTGTTGCTTCCTGATCTGCATAGATTTCTCAGGAGGCAGGTCAGGTGGTCTGGTACTTCCATCTCTTGAAGAATTTTCCACAGTTTATTGTGATCCACACAGTCAGGCTTTGGCACAGTCAATAAAGCAGAAGTAGATGTTTATTGCTGTACAATATTATATAAGTTATAGGTGTATAATATAGTGATTCACAATTTTTAAAAGTTATAGTTATCATAAGATATTGGCCATATTCCCCTTGTTGTATAATATATCCATGTAGTTTATTTTCTTTATTTTTGGCCACACTGCATGGCATACAGGATCTCGCCTCCCCGACCAGGGAACAAACTCTTGCCCCCTGCAGTGGAAGCGCGGATTCTTAACCACTGGCTCACTAGGGAAGTCCCTGTAGTTTATTTTACGCCTAATAGTTTGTACCTCTTACTCTTCTACGGTGTGCCTACCCGCTTCCTTCTCCCTCCTGGTAAGCACTAGTTTGTAGAACTTAGAGTTGCTGATGTTGTTGTTTTGTCTTTCTGTTTTGTTTTGGGCACGCTTCACAGCATGTGGGCTCTTAGTTCCCCGCCCAGGGATCAAACCTGTGTGCCCTGCATTGGAAGCACAGAGAGAACTTAGAGTCTTGACTTGGCTGTACTCTGTGATCAGCCTTCGAGGAGGTTGCACAGCCAGGCATGCCTGAGCCGGAGCAGTGGTCCCAGGAATAGACCCACCTGGATCCTGGGGACTTCCTGACTTCTGGTCTCACTTCCTGAGTACTCTCAGCAGAAGCGCACTGATTTTAGACACAAGTCTACATCCCACTGCCTTCAACTACAAACCCATGTTATAGGGGGCCTGTTGGGTTAAACTGGACAATGTTTGCACTGCCCTCTGTACAGTGCTTGACACAGAAGACATGCTTCCAACATTAGTTTTCATCTCCATTCCTTTCTTTCTTGGGGAGCTGGCCTAGTAGGAAAAACCTAGAAGTAGGCAGTGGGAGCTTTCCTCCTGCTGCAGAAAAGATAACACACTCTGAGATATTTGCCCCTGACGAGGGCAAGTTTCCCTAGATGTACAGCTGCTTAAGAGGTATGGAAAGCCGTCACCCTCCTCTGGGGTCAGAGAAGGTCGGGCTCACGTTCAAGAAGAGGTGTATTGTGTTCAGAAGACATTATACACTCCATCAATATTTGATAAGGCCCGGGTGTGCGGAGTGCTTGGCTGACCGACTCTGCTGTGTGACTACCAGCTGTCCTGCATCTGATGTGACAGGCCAGAGAGCGATGTCCTCGGGGAATAAGGGGCCCACTGTCCTTCAGGGAAGACAGCAGGGCTGACCGGCTCAAAACTGGCTTCGGTCTTTTTCTTGCTCTCCCATTTGAAAGGATAATAATACTAGTATCTGACAATTGTTGACTGCTTATCCTATGCCAGGCACATAGCAGGTGCTATCTCTTTTAGTCCTCTGAAGGCTCATTTTACAGTTGAGAACACTGAGGCCTGGAGAATGAAGATACTTGCTCAAGGTCAAATAGTAGGTCGTGACTTGAGGAGGGCCAGCTAACCAAGGAGAATAAGTACATGAATCAACTTGACTTCAAGAACTGGGGTATTCAGGCAGAGATGTTTTCACAAGCTAGAGAATCTTAGGGAAAGAGAAAAAGGATGGGAAGCCTTGTTCCCAAATATCTGCAGACCTGCCTCAAGTCTCAGCACAAGAATCCCACAACTGACTTTAACGTCTCTTCTGATTTTAGCTTCCCTTCTCCCACTGCTGTTCTCTTTGCCTGGCCCAGACATCTCCCTTTAAGAACAAATAGAGGGACTTCCCTGGTGGTCCAGTGGTTAAGAATGTGCCTCCAGTGTAGTGGGTGTGGGTGTGATCCCTGGTCAGGGAAATAAGATCCCACTATGCTGAGGAAGGAAATGGCAACCCACGCCAGTGTTCTTGCCTGGAGAATCCCAGGGACGGGGGAGCCTGGTGGGCTGCCGTCTATGGGGTCGCACAGAGTCGGACACGACTGAAGCGACGCAGCAGCAGCATGCCTTGTGGCACCATCAAAAAGTAAAGAAAAAAAAAAAAGACAAATAGAATGACCCAGGAACTTTCAACTGCTTTTTGTGAGTATGAAATTGTGTCTGCACTGCAGTCCTAAATAGCTCGCTCTCCACCTGTGGACTAGGCAGGAGGCACCAATTCCCCCAGGTCTGTTTCATAGTGTCCTCTCTGCCAGCCCCTCATGGTTGCTGCTGTAGGTGGGCTGTGGGTTTGTTTGAATCTTAGGTTCCCTCCTGGATGCTCTTAGAATTGCATCATTTTTAGTTCCATCTCTGAAAGTCTTTGGGATGTTTGACTTGGGCTGCTGCTGCTGCTGCTGCTAAGTCGCTTCAGTCGTGTCCGACTCTGTGTGACCCCATAGATGGCAGCCCACCAGGCTCCTCCGTCCATGGGATTTTCCAGGCAAGAGTACTGGAGTGGGGTGCCATTTCCTTCTCCAATGCATGAAAGGGAAAAGGGAAAGTGAAGTCGCTCAGTCGTGTCTGACTCTTTGCAACCCCATGGACTGCAGCCTACCAGGCTCCTTCATCCATGGTATTTTCCAGGCAAGAGTACTGGAATGGGTTGACCTGGGCACAGCTCCATAAATTTGTCTGGTTGTGAAGTGGGTGTGCAGTGAGGGAATAATGGATTAAATAAGACCATGTATGCAAAAGCACTCACCTGGCCCATGATAGGTACTCCTTATGTGTTACTGGAATTTAATCTGGAGAGGATGCATAGGATTTGATGTCTGTAAAGGCACTGAAAAATTCTTGGTTCAAACCATAAATGAAGAAATTAGGCCCAGAGAGTTGAAGAGTTTTGCCCAGAGTCATGGGGAGTGATCTGGATGAGCACTGAATTCCTGGATTCAGATTTTACATAATAATGCCCTTAGATACCCTCTCTTACCCTGGACCCTGGACTTTACAGGACCCCTACTGTGACTGTCTTTCAGCTATGCCTCTCTCTATGGGTATAGATGGGTAAGGGGTCTGTAGGACCAAGGAAATGTGACTGTCTTGAGCCCGTTTACCTCTTCTATAACCTTCTCTGGCTACCTAAAGATTCTCTATGGTACCTAGAATTTGCTGCCTAAATGATCCCGAGCCTGTTTCCAGCCTTCTTCAGGTCTCCTTCCCAGGTTTTTCCTACCAAAGGCAAAGGTCACAGCCAATATGGCCAGTCTGTACGAAGGGTGGCATATGGGAGGCTGATAGTGGGGTGTGTGGAGGGAGCTTGTGTATATGGGCTGGGATATGGGCAGGTGATGGGGGATGGGAAGAAAGGTCCATGAGCCCAGGTCTGAGCATTTGGGGGTGAATTCTACATTGGTAGCTGAATTCCGAGGAGGAAAAGAGTTCTAACTGCGAACCTGGCTTTCTGAGCAATGTGGACATGTATTCATTAGGATAGGATGGTGTGCGTGCGTGCTAAGTGGCTTTAATAGTGTTAGACTCTATGCGACCCTGTGAACTGCAGCCTTTAAGGTTCCTCTGTCCATGGGATTCTCCAGGCAAAAAAACAGAGTGCGTTGCTGTGCCCTCCTCCAGGGGATCTTCCCAACCCAGGGATTGAACCCGAGTCTCTTAAGTCTCTCTGCATTGGCAGGCAGGTTCTTTACCACTAGTGCTATCTGGGAAGCCCTGGTTAGGATGGTATAACTTTTTATTTATTTGTTAGGTTGATCTGTAACCTTTAAATATTAGACCTACATAAATGGAGATCTACACAAATGGGGCTCTATTTGTATTCTTGTGCTGGGCCCCACAAAGTTTAGGGGTGGGCTGCTTCATAGTGATCTATGATGAGAGCCCCAGGGGGAAGCCTGATAAAAAAGAAAATCCATTGCTCTCTGAGATAACTGGGAGAACATAGCTGAGTGCTTCTCCTAACGCTCTGTGGATGTTCAAACATATCCAAAAGCACAGACAACAGTATGAGAAATGTGAATGGGCTGTAAATGAGGGCTAGAAGAATCAACTGCATTATTGTATTAATATATTATCCATGTGTGAGGTGATTCTTTGGCCTTTGGATAAATTTTGCATCAAAATGGAAGGAATCTTCCCTGGTGGTATAGTAGATAAGAATCCACCTGCCTTTTCAGGGGATACAGGTTCGATCCCTGGTCCAGGAAGACTCTACATGCCGTGAAGCATTAAACGCATGTGTCACAACTACTGAGCCGGGGCTGTAGAGCCCGGGAGCCACAAATACTGAAGCCTGCACGGTCTAGGGCCTGAGAGCCACAACTGCTGAGCCCGCAGGCCACAACTGCTGAGGCCTGTGCACCTAGAACCTGTGCTCCACGACAAGAATAGCCACTGCAACGGGAGTAGCCCCAGGCTTGACGCAACTAGAGAAAGCAGTGGAGACCCAGCGTAGCCAAAAATAAATTAATAAATAAATGTCTTGAAGTGTTTATGTCTAGGCTTTCATCCATACCAACAAGGTCTTTGATAATAAGTAGCCTTTATTTCCCATTCCTCAAAACTGGAGCTTTGGGGGCTGGTGTTCAATTTACCCTAGATATGTCCTTTTTTCCTTTTCCTTTTCTCCATGGATAAGTTTCTCAACTCCAAAGTGAGGAAAGATGGACTCCATGGGGAAGGGTTAGGCTAGAGCCTTCATTCCACCAGAAGGAAAGCCCTTTGCTGTGGCCCTTCTGCTTGCCTAGAAAGCTGGTGGACATGCCTATGAGGTGAGTGTGCCCTTGGCTGCAAGGCTGCACTGCCAAGGTTCATAGGGAGCTACACCCTGGGCTTTTATGCTGCCCTCCCTGAAGGAAAGTGTTCTTCCCTTCCCACAATGGCACAATCCACTGTCTCTCTTTATTGTCTTGCCCAGAGTCCAGTTCCCAGAACTCCCTGGAGGACTGGCATGCCCCAGACAATAAGGTGCCTCATCTGGAGAGAAAGGAGGGGCATGGGAGTCACCAGAATCCTTGTGGATGCAGGGACCTTGGAGTGGCCTCGACTGTTTCTTCCTGTTGGATTGAGGCTACCTAGCTGTGCTCAAGGTCTACCATGTTGCCAAAATGAGGAGAGGCGGGTGAAGGCGCTCTAGCAAGCACTTTGGTGGAAGGCCAAGGGCTCGCCTGAGAGGTCAGAGGGTGGAGTCCTGGGACCCCTCATGTAATATCACACACTGTGGTTATTCCCCCATAGCCCAAGCTGGAAGCACTGATCTTCAGTAGGAGTCTGAGGTGGGCCAAGTTTCTGATGGTCAAGCTACCCTCCATATCCTGGGGTGCCATGTTGCCCTGCTCACTCCTCCCACGTTGGCCCACGTCTACCAGCTCCCAGGGCCAACACTAGGTTTCCTGGGTGGGTCTCATTATACAACCCTCTCCTGCCATACCCTCCAGGACTAAGGTTTACACACACACACACACACACACACACACACACACAGACAGAATTCACCAGTTGGCATTTTATTTCTCCAGAGTTCTGTTTACTAAAGGGAAGTAGTGGAAGAGTGACTCACATTTCAGGGGAACGTTTGTTCATTTAAACCCTGATCACTTGTTTCCTAACTTCCAGCGGAGGGATGAGCTGGTGCATATGGCAGGCTGTCCATGAGAATTAGAGAAAAACGTCCCTCCCTCTGGGCAGGCTCAGGCCCTGCCGGGTGGAATTGAGGTTGGATTCTAGTCCCTACTTGCCCTTTGCCTGGACACCCTTGGGCTCTGAGCTCTCTCTCAACTGAATATGCTTCGTGGGAGTGAATCTAATGGGAAAGGCTCTAGGCTGGGGAGGAGGGGAAAGTTTTGGACGCAGATGAAGTCTCATAGTTGCCCACAAACTGTCTCGTGTAGTATCTGTCTCGTCCATCTACTCTCATGCCGGAGCCGATGCCATAGCCTGGATGCGCCTTGCTGGGTGCTCAGCCAGGTTAATTACTAAGAGTTCCTGCTAAGTGCCTGACTCTCCCGGAAGTACTGATGCCCAGCATGTGATGGCCTTTCTAGTGAACTACATTTTTAGAAACAATGATTTTATTTGATCAAGGGATGACTTTGGGAAATAGGCACGGCCAAAGATTATACCCATGCTATAGATGAGAAAACAAACTCAAAAAAGGTGACTTTTGCAGCCACTCAGCTCATAAATGGCAACGTTGGAATCAAGATCCACCAGTTTTACAGGTTCGACAGCTATGCCACGTTGCCTCTCACCAGACAGACTCACAAAGTCCAGCCTTCATCTTAATTTTCAGAATGTACAAATCTTTAAGGAGTCCTTTGTGCCTCCAAACTGTGGACTCTTTGCCTCACACTCTCTTCATTCTTTCCCACCAGCCATTTGACAGGACTCTCCTAACAATACGCCTGTTTTAGCACCTAACGTTTTGGTGAGGACTCTCTCCACAGTCTTGTGAGGCTGTCAGAGTGGGCATTCTGTCCATTAGAGACGAGCAAATGGAGACCCAAAGAGGGTGAATGAATTGCTGACTCGCACGCCCGGTTCAGGACCAGGATCCAGGTCTTCTCATATTTAAGGCTACAAGCTTTTAGCTTTGTCATGCAGCCTCTTTCCCAGAGGGCTTAGGGAGCATAAGCAACTGCCTACGGGAAATATGCTTCACCTTCTTCACAGACACGGCGTTCCAGAACCAAACTCCATGGAAACGGAACAGAGGGTGTGCACGGGTGTCTCCTCTAGAACCACTCCAGTTCTCATTAGTAGCTGATGAGCCACCCTGAATTTTCATGGTGGGTCAATCCTCATCCATGTCCTCTTCAAAGCCAGAAAAATTGAATCACAGAATATCAGAAAATAAACCAGAGTCGTCTTCTAGTTGAATACCTTAACTTTACAGATGAGGAAAAAACTTTTTCTTTCATTTTTCAGATTTATTGAGGTATAATTTACAAAATGGTAAGATATGTAATGTTACAAAGTAATAATCTGAAACATGTGTACATTGTAAAAGGCTTCCTCGCTCTGCCCTGTCCAGTTAACACACCCTTGTCTTAGCAAGTTTGAATTACACGAAGACAGTGTTAACTACCATCACCGTGTTTTATAGAGTACAGCCTCCAACTGTATTCATCTTGTAACTAAAAGTTTATACAATTTTACCAACTTCTCCCTATTTCTACCCCCGCAGCCCCTGACAACCATTTTTCTATTCCCTGTTTCTATGAGTTTGACCTTTTTAAAAAATGTTTTTTATTTTTAAGATTCTACATGAAAGTGGTACCATGCAGTATTTGTCTTTCTCTGTCTGGCTTATTTCACATAGCATAATTTCCTCTAGTTCTATCCAACATTGTTGCAAGTGATAGGACCTCCTTCTCTTTTAAGGCTGAATAATATTCCATTGTATTTTTATCCCACATTTTCTTGATGCATTCATACATCAATGGACATTATGTTGTTTCAGTTCCTTGATTATTGTGAATATTACTGCCATGAACATGAAATACAGATATCTCTTAGAGATAATAGTTTCATTTCCTTTGTATATATACCCAGAAGTGGGATTGCTGGATCATATGGTAGTTCTATTTTTAATTTTTTGAGGAACAGCCATACTATTTTCTGTTGTGGCTGTACCAGTTTACATTTCCACTAACAGTGTTCAGGTGTTTTCTCCACATCCTAGCCAGCATTGTTGTCTTTTTGATAATAGCCATCCTAACAGGTGTGACATGATTGTGGTTTTTTTTTTTCTGATTTGCATTTTCCTGATGACTAGTGATGTTGAGTGTGTTTTCATGTACCTGTTGGCCAGTTATATGTCTTCTTTGGGAAAAAAAATGTCTAATCAGATCATTTTTATTTGTCATTATTTGTTTTCTTTGCTGAGTTATATGAGTTACTTATATATTTTGGATATTAATCCCTTTTCAGATATGTGGTTTGTGAATATTTTCTCCCATTCCATAGGTTGCCTTTTTATTTTGTGATGGCTTCCTGTAGATATTCTGTGCTCATGGACTGAAAGGATTAATAGTGGTAAAATGTCCATACTACCCAAAGCAATCTACAGCTTCAGTGCAGCCTCTGTAGAAATCCCACTGTGGGGAGGGATGGGAGGGAGGCTCAAGAGGGAGGATATATATGTATACTTATGGCATTCACCTTGATGGACAGTAGAAATCAGCACAACATTGTACAGCAATTATCCTCCAAGTAAAAATAAACAGATAATAAAAAGAAATTCCAATGCACTTTTCATATAAGTAGAAAAAAATAATTTTAAAATCTATGCAAACACAAAACCCCAAAATAGTCAAAGCAGTCTTGAGAAAAGGAGAGCAAAGTTGGAGGCATCACACTTCCTGATTTCAAGCTATATTACAAAACTATAGTAATCAAAACAGTGTGGTACTAGAATAAAAATAGGAACATAGACCAGTATAGACAGCCTAGAAGGAAAACCGTGTATATATGGTCAGTTAATTTTCAACAAAGGGACCAAGAATACACAGTGGGAAAAGGATAGCCTCTGAAATAAATGGGGAAACATGGACAACCATATGCAAAAGAATGAAATTGGACCATTATCTTCCGCCATATACAAAAATCAACTCAAAATGAATGAAAGACTTGAACACAAGAACTGAAACTGTAAACCTTAGGAAGAACATTCAGAGAAATCAAGCTCCTTGGCATTATCCTTGGCAATGATTTTTAAAGTTTGACACCAAAAGCAAAGGCAACAAAAGCAAAAATAGACAAGCAGGACTACATCAAATTAAAAAGCTTCTGCTCAGTACAGATAAGGAAAGAGTTTAAAGCTCCGATAAAGGTTAAATGACTTGCTCAAGGCCACCAACCTAGTTTTGGGTATAGGGAATATTTCAGTCTCATGTTGAAGTTGTTAGCCTGGTTTCTGCCTATGGAGGTCCATCATCTGGAGACTGGGCTCTGGGAAAGGTGAATGGCTGTTGTCATTTAAACCTTCTGCTCTATTCTGGACAGCCAGGAGAGTGACAGGGACATGAAATAGAAGATTGGCACCTTATTCCTTGCTCTCAACCTGAAATCTGGGCTCCTTTGGCTTCACTTGATTCCTTATAACCTGGAAGTAAAACCTTTCTACCTCTGCATTGACTGTGAGGACCCTCTGGGTCCTGGGCTTATGCTCCAACCCTTGCAAATCCCTCTTTTCTCTGGGGTCAGTTGCTCCCTCCACACATACTTACTGTGCATGTAATTCATGCCAGGCTCTGTGCCAGCCTGGTGATACCCCAAAAGGAAGACAGACATGGCTTCAGTCCAGCAGAATCCTGCTTAAAATAATTAATTCTATAATTAATCCTGAGAATTTCCTGGAATCAGTATTTATACTTTGATTGGGCTATTAGGTGGCCCCACCCACCTGTTCTGGATCCTGAGCTGCCTTTCCTAGCTGCTGGGTCTGGACAATTTTCCTTGCTTGTTTCCTGATGCCCATCTTAGACCCCAAACCTTGACTTATAGGTATCTACAGAGATGACTGGGATTCCCTAGTGGCTTAGATAGTAAAGAATCTGTCTGCAATGCAGGAGACCTGGGTTTGAGCTCTGGCTCAGGAAGATTCCCTGGAGAAGGAAATGGCAACACACTCCACTATTCTTGCCTGGAGAATTCCAAGACAGAGGAGCTTGGTGAACTATAGTACCTGGGGTTGAAAAGAGCCAGACATGACTGGGCAACTAAGCACACACACACAGATGACCACACCTCCGTGTCCTCCTGCCTGGCTTGAGCACCTAAATGGATCACTGTGCCAGATATGGATGGGATGCTGAACATGGCAGAAGGGAGCCTGTTTCCAGGAGAGGATGCTGGCTCCTGGCCTCTGCTCTCTGACCAGGGCTATACATGTTTTGTCTGTTCACCTGGAAGTGCTGAGCATTAGCCTTGGCTCTCTTACCCAGATTCTGTCTTATGTGTGTCTTGCCTTTGATCTCCTGTCAGTCTCTGCCCTTGACTTTGATGTTTGGGTTCATGTTACCACACACATCTCCTTCCTCAATGAACCGACCCCTGAACTGTAACTGCTGACATGACAAATTCTTGCCACCATGCCCACCAGCTTGACCCACCTCCTAGTGCCTGACCCCCTTCATCCGAGACAGCCAATGGCCTGGAGCTGACCCATCATGTTTAACAGGTCCTCAATAAATATTTGTGAACTGAATCAACTCCAGAGTGGTTCAGAAATTCCAGGTACTTCTAAAAAGGAATCCAGGAGAGCTGGCTGTCATCTAATGGTATGTTCCACGTTAAGACTTCTCTTTCATCCCTGTGCTTCTCTGGGTCCAAAAGTTTAAAAGAAAGCATAGAGAGTCCCACAAAGGTGTGAGTCAGGATGAGACAAGAGGCTGCTCTCCATACAGGACTTTTATTCTCCAGCATAGTTGGCAGCCTCAAGCCCAGCCTTCTAGGTGGCCTGGACAGGGCCCCTGATAGTGGAGGTGAGGGAAACAATTGTTGCCTGTTTCTGGCAGATCTAATGAGCCTTTTCTTCCCTCCATGCTTCTGCATAACAGGTCTGCCCACATGGAAAACAGAATCAAAGCTGGCCTGTGAGGTGCTTTATTTTTCTTGAATGCCTCTGTAGATGTTTGCATGGGCTGTTTCTCCTGATTAGAAACCTTTGTTGGTATTCACAAAATTTCTTCACATTCATGTGAGGTAGATGCAGAGAAAGCTTTGCTTGGGCACCAAAGCTTAAATCGCTGTAAAACTAGTGACCAGTTCCCTTCCAAGGGGCAGCCTAGTGGCAAAGATTTCTGCCATCAGGCTCAACTCATGGTCCATGTCACTAACTTGGAGCACAATCTGGTTTCCACTGAGAGTGAGCTTAGAACTTTTCTGTTTGTCTCTTAATGATCTCACCCAGGATGAGAGAGATTTTGCTTTCTCTCTGAAATAGTGGTTTACCCTTGATATCCCGACAGGCCTCCCCTAAGATGTCTCCAGTGGTCTCCATCTCCCAGTATTCACACTCTAGGTTACTCTCCTCTCTTTGAATGAGGGCTGGACTTACTGACCTGTTCTAAGAACAGAATAGAGCAAAAAGGTTGGGATGTCACTTCTGAGATTAGGTTATGAAAAGACTATGGTTTCTGTATTAAAAATGTAGCCACACTTCCCTCCCATCTTCCTCTCCTCTCTCCTCCCCTCCTTTCCTCATCCCTTCTGTCCATCATCCTTCTCTCTTGCATCACTCACACTGGAGGAAGCAAACAGCCATGTTGTGGGCAACACTATGGAAACGGCCATGTAGTGCGGTGAGGAACTGAGACCCTCAGGCCAACAACTGGAAGAGCGGAAGCTTGCCAACTTCCCCATGAGAAAGCTCTCAAGTGGATCCTTCAGCTCCAGCTGACAGCTTCACTGCAGGTTTACGAGAGACCCTGAGCCAGAACCACTAAGCTGAGCCTCTCCTGGCTTCCTGACTCACACAACTGTGAAATGATAAATATCTGTTGTTTTAAGCTGATGAATTTTGGAGTAGTTGATTATGCAGCTATAGATAAATAATATATATCTCTGTGTAGGATCTTCACTAGTGATTCATTTATAACCTTTGTGCCATCTGCCTTCTGTCCCCACCAAGGCTTCTGCTGGCCCATTAGGCACCTGTGCCATTTAAGAAAAGGGACCCTGAAATTCCCTGGCTGTCCAGTGGTCAGGACTTGGTGCTTTCACTGCCATGGGCCCCTGTTTGATTCCTGGCTGGGGAACAAAGATCCTGCAAGCCTTGCTTGTGGCAGGGTCAACAAAAGAGTGGGGAGTGGGACCCATTCCTTGAGATATTTTTTCCCCTTTGGGTGGAGAATTGTCATGAATATCTACTCTGTGAGGACTAGGAAGGGAGGGTGCCTTGCAAATGAGCTGCCTTGGTGCAGTGCACAATCCATACCATGGCAGGCACCTTACTTCTGCTGAAAATTTCCTTTCCAGTGTCATGAAAACTGATGACCTTTCCTTAGTTCTCCTTTTCTTTCCTCTCTCAGATTCATGTGACATTGTAAACCACCCCCTCCTCTTTGCAACTTGTTATATTGAATTGGTAGCCAAGGACAGGGAAGCCGAGAGTGCTGCAATCCATGGGGTCGCCAAGAGTCACACACAAGTGAGCAACTGAACAACAACAATGTTGAACTGAAGGAGACAGGATGGAGCCGGAATAAGGATACAAATGGTATGCTGCTGCTGCTGCTGCTGCTAAGCCGCTTCAGTTGTGTCCGACTCTGTGCGACCCCATAGACTGCAGCCCACCAGGCTCCCCCATCCCTGGGATTCTCCAGGCAAGAACACTGGAGTGGGTTGCCATTTCCTTCTCCAATGCATGAAAGTGAAAAGGGAAAGTGAAGTCGTTCGTGTCTGACTCTTAGCAACCACATGGACTGCAGCCTACCAGGCTCCTCAGCCCATGGGGTTTGCCAGGCAAGAGTACTGGATTGGGTTGCCATTGCCTTCTCCGACAAATGGTATATTACTGCAAGATTGATTGGCTATTCCAATAGCCCCAAGTTCCAGCACAGCTGTTCACGAAGGCAGACCTTCATAGTAATCTACCCCAGATGTTGCCTGGGGGCTTCCTGCTTCCTGTCTGCAATGAGTTCTTGTTCTCTGTTCTGGCGGTAGGCCTTTCCCTTTATTGCTACCCTGGTGTTTGTACCAACAGGGAATTCATCCTTTGTTCCTTACTTTTTACCGAAACCTTCCTACTTGAACAAAGTTTGAGGAGACAGAAGGAGTGTGTTTTCATTACTGAGCTGCGCAGAGTGGATTATGAGGAGCCTCTGTTTTTAGAAGTCCTTTGGTGACTCTGTACTCCTGCGGGTCCTCAGTCTGTAACCCCATCTCTTCACCAACGCAGCCATGTTTAACTTTCTCCATCAGAAGTTTGTTTCCTGCTAGCCTGTGCCTCTCAGAGAAGGCAATGGCAACCCACTCCAGTGTTCTTGCCTGGAGAATCCCAGGGACGCGCGGAGCCTGGTGGGCTGCCGTCTATGGGGTCTCACAGAGTCGGACATGACTGAAGCGGCTTAGCAGCAGCAGCAGCAGCCTGTGCCTCTAGTCACACCTGCCGTCTGAAAGCAAAGGTACTATATTGTGGGAAGACAGTTTCTGCCGTAAGGGGAATTCTGTTACCAGACCTTAAACAAGGGTTTTTCGGTTTTTCTCCCATTGGTCTCAGTTAATTCTTAACAGCGATCACAGATGGATCAAGTGTTAAAGGTCACCTCTCCTGACTGACTCAAATTGGAGGGACTTTTCTAGAATTCTCTTCTTTCTGAGACCATTTTTCTCCCTCTTCTTAGGCATTTCCCCCAGATGCTGCTGGCACATTTTACCCTGCATTTCTGGGTTTCTCAGCATGTGTGCACGCATGTTCAGTTGCTTCAGCTGTGTCCCACTTTTTGCGACCTCACGGATTGTAGTAGACCTCCAGGCGCTCCTGTCGGTGGGATTCTCCGGGCAATAATACTGGAGTGGGTTGCCACGCCCTCCTCCGGGGGATCTTCCTGACCCAGGGATGGAACCCACATCTCCTGCGTCTCCTGCATTGCAGGTGGACTCCTTACCCACTGAGCCACCTAGGAAGCCCGGGTTTCTCTAACATGGCTCAGAAACTGACTTCTGATTGGGTGGATTCTCCATTGTACTTCATGCAGGCAGCCCTTTTACTTTGGAAATAATTACAATGGAATGGGTGCCTGGGTTGCCCTTCATGCAAGCCCAGTCTTGCTGTACATGACATTTTCTTTGATCAGCTTTGAAATATCCAGTTTAGATTGGCACCACCAGCAGTTTCAGTCTTGCCTGCAATGCTTACTCAGACTCCTTTGTTACCAAACAATTTGGTTAGACTTTTCTGAACAACCTCTCTCTCTCTTCCCCTGGCATTGCCACTTTCCAAAATTTCCGAATCATGTCACAAATTCTCTACCTCTTTGCCTTTTGTGATGCAAAGCCTTTCCTCCCTCTCCTTCCATCTCTCAGACCAACTCTCTCTCTTTAGATCAGCTTCCTTCTGTTCCTCAATGGTGAGCACTTTTATCTCACTTTTCTAGGAAACTTCATCTACTCTTGGGGCTATTACTTTTAAAAATCAATAGATACTTCCTTTATTTATTTATATATATCTTTATATTTACAATCCTGACCATTTTTTAGGTGAGCAGTTCAGTGATATTACATACATGCTCAGTTGCTCAGTCATGTCTGACTCTTCACAATCCCATGGACTGTAGCCCACCAGGCTCCTCTGTCCATGGAATTTTCCAGGCAAGAATACTGGAGTGGGTTGCCATTTCCTTCTCCAGGGGATCTTCCTGACCCAGGGATTGAACCCAAGTCTCCTGCATTTGCAGTCAGATTCTTTACTACTGAGCCACCAGGGTAGCTAAGATCAGCAGTGTTAAGTATATTCATATTGTACAACCATCACCACCATCTGTCTTCAGAAGTCTTTTCACCTTGTAAAACTGAATCTCTGTCCCCTTTAAACATTGACTCCCAATTCTCACCTTCCCAGTCCCTGGCAACCACCATGCTACTTTGTGTCTCTATGAATTTGATTACTCTTGGTACTTCATGGAAATGGAATCATACAGTATTTGTCCTTTTGTGACAGGCTTATCTTACTTAGCACAATGTTTTCAAAGTTCATCTGTGGTGCAGTATGTCAGCTCTTTTATACAAGGAATTCTTAAAGCTCAGTCCTTACCTCTCTTTGTAGATTTGCATCTACAACCCCAGCTCCCTTTTGGACTCTTTAACATGGAGTCATTAGTCACCTCAAAGACCACAAGTCTAAAACCATGCTCACCTACTGTCCCTTCAAATCAGAATTCCTCCTTTCTATCAACAGAAATAAATTTCCATTGTCTCTTTATATCTTGGGTCATTTATTTATCTTTTCCCTTTATCTTTCCACCTCAAGTTACTCCACAGCTTATAAACTGTCTGTAGCTTATTATTGCCTATAGAATGAAGTCAAAAGTTCTCAGGCCACTAATTCAACCCGGCTTTGAATTAGTTGGGATTAAGCTCAGTTGCATGTATCAGAAAGCCCAAAATGATAGTGGCTTTAAAATGAGATCGTTTATTTACTCTGTCTCATGTGAATGAATTCTGGAGATAGGCAGCCCAAGACTGGTACACAAAACTGTTAGGGAACCACACCCCTTCTAGTTCACTGCTCTATCATCTCAAAGACATCTCTATCCTCATGGTTTTAAGTTGCAGCTGGAGTTCCAACCATCACATCTGCATTCTAGGCAACAGGATGAAGGGAAGGGTATGGGAAAAGGGCACATGCTAATTGTCTGTTTCCTAGAAGTATCCTCATACCATCTGCAATTATATCTCATTGGCTGGAACTTAGTTACATTATCAAATCTAGGTGCTGGGAGAATGGAAATTATAATCTTTATTTCGGTGACTGCATAGCATACTAAGAACTGGGAGTTTTGTTACCAAGTGAGAAAGAAGCCTAAATATTAGGTAGGAATATTAGGCCTCACCTCTGTTTCAGACTGCCCTCTGCATACCCTGGTATCAGCACATCTCACTGGAATGGGATTATTTGACACTTGCTATCACTCCCACTAGGCTGAGAGCTCTTTAAGGCTGAGAATCTTGTCTGCTTCATTTCTGGGCTCTGCTATTTGGTGCAGTGCTTGCTAAGGAGGAGGGGCTCAACAAGTGTTTGACGAATAAACAGATACCACTGGCAAAAATGTATAGGAGGGAGGGGCCAGGAAAGTGTCCCAAAACAGGGAAGAAACTGCTTTGGGATAAATAATCCTCTCTTAAGAAAACATAACAATAATACTAATGAAAATAAATAATGTCCTACAGCATCATTATGCATTTGCCATGACATTATGAGTTAGACAAGACATTTTTTCCCCTTGACAGAAGAAATAAGTTGTTCAGTGATGTAGAGATGCTGCTTGAGGTCACACATCAGTTAGTGCTCCAGTTAGGACTCAGCAGTCCTGAGCCTGCATTCCTTCACTCCTAGCCCAGCTATGTCTTCCCTAGAAGGGGGAGGCCAGAGAGACTGCTGAATCATCTGCCTCTCTGTACCAGCTCCACATTCCTTTGCTTTGTAAATAAATGAAATCCTGGAGACCAGCTTCAGAAGGCAGCAGTACCTCCAGGGGAGCCCAGAGAGGAACCTCAGAGCCTGCCTTTAGAAGGCAGGGCCACCCCACCAGGCCTGTCTGCCCTCTGTCCATTGCCAGCCTTGTAAATTCGTGGGAGGCCCTGGACCTGTAATCTGCAGCTGCCTGGACTTCAGTAAAAGTTTATCTCGGGGCCCATCCCACACACTGTTATTAAAGTGCCATAAAAGTCTCATTTAATTGTTGACTGCCCCCAAACAGGAACCCAAGGACAACATAAGAGCCAGGCCTCGCTCAAGGAGGAGGAAGTCTTATACTCAACAGGAAAGTAGGGCTGTTGACGTGTTTTTCTGTCTAGTTTCATCATGGGCTCAGGACAAGTTTTGCAAGATAGTGAAGCCCCTAGCTGGGGCTTCCCTGGTGGCACAGTGGTAAAGAACCCACCTGCCAATGGAGGAGATGTGGGTTCGATCCCTGGGTCAGGAAGATCCCCTGGAGGAGGGAATGTCAACCCGATCCAGTATTCTTGCTTGGAGAATCCCACGGACAGAGGAGCCTGGGGGGCTACTGTCCACGGGTTTGCAAGAGTCAGAAACGACTGAAGTGACTGAGCACATACTCGCATGCACGAAGCCTTTGCTGTGCCTTAGACTGGTTCAGAGGACACTCAGGCTTCTTCTAACTCAGTGGTTGGCTCTCCAAAGGTGGTCCTGGGACCAGCAGCATCAGGATCACCTGGGAGCTGTTAGAAAGGCAAATTCTCGGACTCCCTCAGGCTAACTGAATTAGCAGCAATCTGAATTTTAGATGATTCCGAAAAACACTGCTCTCATAGGCACTCAGGTGAGAGGTGTAAAGGGTTGGATGCAAGACCTGATAGGCTCTCTGGGCTACAGTGAGAGTGGCGGGCAGGCTAGTGAGGTGTGTCCTGGCCTGTTTGGGGTGTTGGCTTTGAAGAGCCACTAAGATATCTATCCAGTACATGCTGCTTCCTGGGAAGAGGAGGTCCATCCTGCAGGAACCTTGGCAGCCAGGGATAACAGGTAAGGGAACCGGTGGGACTCCATTGCGAAAGAGGGTGGGCAGCCGCTGGGACAGGCAGGCCCGGTTAGGGACGCCAGGCCCTAATGTGTGGGCCAGGCCAGAGCAGATGCTGGCCTCGGCTACTTTCACTTGTGCTCTTGGGTACCGGCCAAAGATTCTAGGCTGCCTGGTTGTTAGTGAGTTATTGATTTCTGTGCTATTACTTGGCAGTAACCTTCATAGCTGCCTTGCATGAGCAAACACTGTCAGCGAGCAATTTGCATTCTCCACATTTCACAGTGTGCCTGGCACTTCCCACACTTCTTGTCACCCATCCTCCTCCAGCTCCTTGCCCTGGTGAAGTGTGGGGCATCGCTTCCCTTGGAAGGGGTGCAGTTGGCTGTCACACCACGAGCACTGTCTCTGGGCCTTCAGGTTTCTGTTTCACATCTCTACCTGCCGGTGCTCTGTCATTTCGGGGACGGGAAGATGAAGGGGGTGTCAATATTACGTGCGGTCAGGGACTGGCACGCCCGAGTTGGATGTGTCATGTTAAGATCAATAAATCATCTTATGAAAAGTTGTTGGTAAAAATCGATTGTCCCAGAGCTGTAATTAAATCCCACAATTCCGTGTTTGCTGGCAGGCAGTGAGAGTCCCAGCCTCCACGTTTTGCCCATTGACGCTAAATAATGCACCAGTCCTCGCAGGCACATCACCATTACTGTCTGCACCTGTGAAGGTCGTGGCTCAGGTGGGCAGGGCTGGAAGGAATTCGGGGATCTTAGTGGTGGGGGTGGAGAGGAAGTTGGCACTCATTTGCGGAGTTGGATTCTGAGAGAGGTGCCCAAAAACTTACTGTGTCCACATCAGTAACTGGTTTTGGCATACCGTGAGGGCTTGCTAGAGCCCAAGTGTGGGACACAGAAAGGGGAGTCTCTTGGGAGTAGAAGGAAGCAAGAGTTGGGGGGTAGCCACCTGAAAATCCATCAGGTTTGGAGCTGGGTGAGGCGGGGGCAAGGTCTCATAGCAGGGACCAGCTGAGGAGGCGGGTGCTCCAGGCCTAGAAGCAGAGTTAACCAAGAACTCAGTGGTGACTGGATGGTTAGAGAAGAGAAGGTAAGTGGACGTGTGGGTGTCTGTTGCAACAGATGTGTGCCTGGAAAGGTGATGTCAATGTCCAGGCTGGGGGCTGAGAGGGCTGGATGCCTGCCGGGATTGGCTTCAGACCAGGAAAGGTGTTGGGGCAAAGGGAGGCGGGGCTGTCGATGCCTGAGCCCAGATTCCATTGCTGGGCAACAACGTGGGGTGTTATCAGTTAGATAGTTTCCAAGGAGGTCATGGATTTTCCGAGCTTTAATTACAAGTCTGCTTTCACTCATGCGTCCCCCACCTCCCCACACTGTCCTCCCTGGGGGAGGCTTCTGGTGGGAACCAGGAGGGTTGCAGAGAAAAGCACATTGGAATTGGGCCAAACAGCTCTGAACCCTGGTTTTAATCTGGGAATTTCAAGGATATTTCTCTTCATCCTGCTGAGGTTCAGTTTTTTTAATCTCTACAATGGGTTCCCTCATGCCTACATCACAAATAGTGCAGTCATGAGGGTGAAGGAGGTCATGAGGGTGAAGTATCCACTTCATCACGAAGGCTCCTTGTTCCCCCGTCCCAGCCTACATCCCATACAGGGGACTTGAGCCCTCTGTGTTTTGCAAATCCAAGTGAGCGCCTTGCAGAAACACTGTTTAACCCGTCTGCGTCAGCTTTGCTGTAAACAGGAGGTTGGGGAGACAGAGTCTATTTCCTTCCCTTGGAAAGCCAGAGGCAACTAAGAGACAATCTATGCTGGATATTCTATCCTAGAGATCAAGTTCTGTCCTCTGGGCTTGGAGTCACACAATATCCATCACAATTACAGGGAAGGCTGGGGTCTGGGCCTCACCCACAATGTTGATTGTGGACACAGAGTCTAGCTCTGGTTGCACATTGGTGAGAGAGCCAGGGTGGAGTGTGGCCTCGGGCACTTGCACAGGCCATCTGCTCTGTGCCACTCTGGGACAACCTGATACTTCATTCTCTGTAGGAATGAATTTCTCTTCAAACAGCCCTGCTTGTTCTGTGTTCCACCTGAGCCCCCCTGTTTCCCCTTGAGTTTGAGCTGTATTTGCTGCTATTAGTCAAAACAGAGTGGTTCCTTGGCCCTTTAAAATATCACTGAGAGGCAAGGCCTCCTGGTATATCTGAGCCTTACAGCTGCATCTAATCTTCCTGGAGTGGGTGGCTGAGGCACCCCAGCGTCCTGGCGCCTGTGGGCGGGTGATTGGCTTGCCCCAACCATGCATTTGAGCTGAAGAGCCTTCAAAAGGAAGAGTCACATTACAAAATATAAATGTTCCTAAGTGCTGTGCGTCAGGGGTTCGTGATGTGTGTGTGTGTCATCCTGGCTTAAAACAAACTCTGGAGAGCCATTGGGTCCCCAGCTGTTTTTGCTACACAGATTGGTAAAGTGCAACATGGAGATTTTTGGAAGATGTAGGGGGGAAATCACATGAAAGGAAACCTTTAGGGGGACAATTCTGGAGGAAGAGAAAGAAGAGAGGAGGAGGGGACAAAGCAAAGGGGAGAAGAGAGAGGCTGGGCGAGGAGAGGCGATCAGCTGGAATTGAGCAATTCGGTTCTATGTGTGTGCAGTACGTCCCTACTGTATGCCAGGTACTGAGGCCAGCACCTGCATTCGTAAACACGCCCTGTGCTCTGCTGTCCACAGCAAGGTGAATTGTCCACATGGGAATGTGTTACGGTGAGTGTCCAGAGCTCTGGACATCTCCCAGAATGCAGCCAGGGAAGCCTCTGCCCTGGAGGACTGGCTTTGACCAGGGCCTTGGTTTCCATTCCTTTGGAAGACGTCACGACGAGCTCTTCAGTACTATGCTGTGTTGTTTCCCACCCTGTCTCCAGAGTCTGGTAAATGCTTGGTGCCAGGTAGATGCATACGGAGTATCTCTTGCATGAACAGGAATGAATATTTAATTGAATACTGTGAAAAAGGACACCAGAGACTGAGGAAGGACTTGAGTCCAGACATAGCTCACTAAACGAGCACTTCTGAAATTTTTTTTGAGTCTTGTATTGCTGTCTTTGAAGATGCAGCGAGGAGTCGGGAACCAAGGAATACAGGTGGCCTCTATAAGCTGCAAAATGCAGAAAGCAGATTCTCCACACATCACCACCCCCCCACAAGCCTCCAGCTGACACCCCCTAAAAAAATCATTCTCTCAAGAATCTAGTTTAAATGTTGATTCAGTAGGACCAGGTGGGGCCTGAGACTGTGCATTTCTAACACTCCTAAATGATGCTGATCCTCTTGGTCCTTGGGCCACACTTGGAGCAGAGATATTCATCCTTCCTAAAAGCTGGTCAGTCAGCTTTGTTTGATCTGATCTAACAACCCCCCTGGGCCTCACTGAGAGGTGGTTTAAAAGGCTGAAGTCTTCTTCATCGGAAAGCAGAAGATGATAGGTTGGAATTCGAGAAGAACCTAGTTCCCGGCCTGTCTGCCACTTGCTGAGCCCTGTGGTCTAGTGCCAGGGCCAGGCAGAAGATGAGGGCAAGCATTTCCCCTCTTCACACTGCTGGCTCCCAGGAACATCCCTACGGTGGAGAGGCTTGTGTCCTCAGCCTCACCAAGCACCCCTTGTGACCAAAGCCTTCCTGGATTCCAGGGATGTAGTCACTAGGATCCCACGGTCATCTTAGGGGTCTTGGCTGAGTTTTAGGATCTCTGAGGCTCTCTTTCTAGACTGGACATTGTGAAAGTGAAGTTGCTCAGTCGTGTCTGACTCTTTGTGACCCCAAGGACTATAGACTACCGGGCTCCTTTGTACATGGAATTTTCCAGGCAAGAGTAGTGGAGTGGGTTGCCCTCTCTTTCGCCAGGGGATCTTCCGGACTTGGGGATCAAACCTGGGTCTCCCTTATTGCAGGCAGACGCTTTACTATCTGAGCCACTACTGGAGATTTTGCACACACCCAATTCTCCTCTGGAATCCAATCCACTGTACACAACAACCATCCCTTCTGTTCCCACCAGCATTTCACTTCCACCACCGCCACTTCTGCTTCTGCCTCTCCAGCACCAACTCCATCATCTCCACCTCCTCTGCCTCTAGCTTGTACTCATGTAGAGCTCTGGTAGTTTCATGGTGTTGTCATTCGACCTATATGGCAGGCACTATTACCTGTATTTAAAAAAAATATAAGGGTGAAAGAAACTACACTCTATGTCTGAGGTCTCAGAGCTGGTAAGAGTCAGGTGCTTAGTTGTTCAGTCATGTCTGACTCTTTGCAACCCCATGGACTATAGCCCACCAGGCTCTTCTGTCCATGGGATTTTCCAGGCCAAGATTACTGGAGTGGGTTGTCATTTCCTTCTCCAAGTGGCAGGGTTGGAATGCGAATCCATGTCCCTTGATTCCAGAGCAAGTGTCATCACCCCCCCGTTTCATTGTCTCCTCCAAGGAGCCATAGGTCCTTCTTCTACTTGAGTCTCATCAGTGAGCCTGTGGTTTTATCCTAGCAGGGAGGACCTCCTCCATGGAGAGGGGCACATTTATTCTCCTCTGGGGCATGGTGCTAATCCAGCCAGAGCAGAACTCAAATCTCCCTGAGGCCAGTGACCAACCCCATTTGTTTATGGCCATGCTTCTGTGTCAAAGCAGCAGGCTGAATGCTCACTTAACTGAAGCTTTGAATTCAACGAGGTGGACGTGGGGAAATGGTCAGCAAGGTCACTATCACTTCACAACTGCTTATAAAGCCAACCTTTGGGGAAAAAAAAGGCAACAGCCCCCTTCGCCTTGCTCCCATCCTGAGCCTATGATGTGGGCAGAAAGACGCTAAATTGTAAAACACTGGTAATAACACCTTCCATTGTTATGGCAATGGTCACTTCCAATTAGCCCGTGAGATTTTTATTCATCTTATTCCTCCTGATGCTTTCTTTTAAAGTAGGCAGGACAGGTGTTATTAATTTCATCTTATAGCTGGGAAAACTGAGGCTCAAAGAGGTTAATAGCTCAGGGTCTCAGCTCTTGGTCTACAATGCAAATTGTCTGTCCCCAGTTCCGGTGCTTTTTGGGTCACTTGCTGTGGATACACAGTGTCGCCAGCCAACAGAGTATCTTTGGGGGAGGGGGGCACTCCACCCACGTCCTGGCAGATTTACCACCAGTAACTGTCATTCCTTATTTTACTACCCCCAAATACAACTCTTTAGAAAAACACCTGAGAATTACCCACAGTGCTCTGGGAGCTGAGTTGGTATCTGAATAACAGGACCTGAAACACCCAGGGGAGGGGCAGGAATGCTTCTGGAGGGAAGGGCACAGGTACAGAACTGGGCAGGTCCAAGGTCATGCTCGGAGATAGCTGATGTGGAGAGTAGCAGGCAGGGTGTGCCACCCAGCAAGCCAGGCTCTGATCTGAAAGAGCTGGGGCAGGAGGAAGTTCAAGCCCAGAGTTTGGGTTTTCAGAACCCAGGCCCAGAATTCTGAAGAATTGTCAATGATTCATGTCTGGCAAGAAACAGTCTGGAAAAAAGAAAGTGTCTATGCAAAAGACCAAGAATACCAAGACAGACACTATCTAGGGTTGCATTAGGCAGAGGCTGTTTTTAGACTTCCTGTCCAAGACAGAACTATGTGTAAGTGCTTAGGTTGGTCTGAATCCATGGTGGAAGGCAAGCTGGCCAGCAGACTGCGGTGAGAGAAGCAGGAGATGGAGTGCAAGAATGTATGACAGTTTTTTGTAGAGCTGTTTCCCAAGCTGACGGTCTGCAGAACACCATTCCCTAGGATGCTTCTGAGTGTGTCAAGACAGCAGGGTCTGTGCTCAGTAAAGATGGGAAATACTGGATCAAAGGAAGCTACACAGGTTCCTGTGTTACAGGAGTCCTCAGAACCTTTACTGTGCAAATACGCAATGTGAATTTCTAGGTGAGAGCTATAGAAAGCAGAGTTTTCCAAACTTTTTTTTTTTTTAAGTCTTTTTTGTTTTTCCCTTGGCACACATGTTAACATCTCCTGGAACACTGGGAAACTCAGTCCAACCCATGCTCAGCTGGGCCAGTGGCACACCCCTGCAATACTTTCTGCTTCCATACTGGGGCCCCAGCCTTCTGCCTCCTTCTGAGTGTGCTGTAGGAAGGGTGGTTAGGGTTTGAAACCTGAACAAAACAGAATTGTGATTTTAAGATTAGCCTGCCCTTTCATCTCGAATTCAGCATGTTTCCTTCCAGTCCTTCCCCCCACCCCCCACCCCCAGTGCCTTTTTAAAGCTTGGTTATCACAGTCTAACACATTTAAAGCTAGTGTTTGGGGTCTTGTGCACTGGCGTTGGCAGCCTGTCTCAATCAATGTGCCAAACTACACTGAAATTCAGAAGAAAAGATCTGCAAAGCCTAGGGACCCTAGCCTTTCTATACTTACCAGGACAGAAGCTGCCCACCTTCTTTACCCAAGTGGGCAGGACCCAGAGGGACAGAGTGGAGCAGGGTGCAGTCAGTCCTTGTTTCTTTGAATCAGGCTGAGTCCTATGTGTAACCATAGCCATTTGGGCTGAAACCAGCAATGCTTCCTGATTTTTCTTCATGGGGTCTATTCCCTTGCTGCTCCTCCTGCTCTGGCCTCAGCCCCTCTGTATTGGAAAGTCCCAATGGGCTTCCCTGGTAACTCAGCAGGTAAAGAATCTGCCTGCAGTACAGGAGACCTCAGTTCGATTCCTGGGTCGGGAAGATCCCCTGGAGAAGGGAATGGCTACCTACTCCAGTATTCTGGCCTGGAGAATTCCATGGATTGTGTAGTCCATGGGGTCGCAAAGAATCAGGCATGACTGAGCAACTTTCACTTTACTTCAATAGTCACTGATCTTCCACGGTGGTTCTCAGACTTGGATGTTCATCAGAATTATCTGGAACGCATTTGAAAACACAGATTGCTGGGTTCCCCCCGCCCCCGACTGTGAGAATTTTTGATGGGATAGAACCTGAGAGTTTGCATTTCTTGTATGTTCCTGTGTGATACTGATGCTATTTTTCAGAGAACCACCTTTTGAGAACTATTATCTGCAGTTTCCAGACCTGTGTATCAGAGTCAACTGGGTATCTTGTTTACTTGGAGATTCTTGGAGCTCACCAAGAGCTGAGATTGAGCTGAGTTGAGATTGCCAAGGGTCAATATCTCCTTTGCCTCTCTCTGGTGTGGCCTCCGGTGGCCAGTTTCCCTCTTTCTGGTGCCAAATAGGAATACCGGGTTACTGGCCCCTCTGTAGTTATCTTCCTCAATTGCCCATTGGCATAGAAATCCACCATCTCCAATGTGGCTAGAAGAGTTGATGAAGATTTGTATTTGCCATTTGATTAGTTTAAAGAAGGTGCCTATCTGGATATGATTTTTTTTTCTCTCTCTCTAGTGGAAGTAAAACTATCATTTGCATAGCACTTACAATTTGTCAAATGTTGATCTTCAATAATAATATGATGTTGTAAAGAATCATAAGGTCCATTTTAAGCCCTTCTGAGTCTGTGCCTCAGAAGGTTTAAGAAATTGGCTAATGACTCCAAGTCCCATTATTTTCCCATTATCCAGTGCTGGAGAGAAGGATCTAGAAGGGTGTCTTTACACCTGATTTTGAGGATAATCTCTTCCCCTTTCTACCTGGGGGCAGTTGTGAAGACAAACCCAATACCTCTGTCTGACCGCTGTGGTGAGCTCATGGCATCAGGCTGCACTTTATTTCAGTAATTTTTATACAAAAACATCTTGATAGAGCTCTGAAATTAGAACCTCAGACAAACCAGTCTTCAGAATTGATACTGAGTAAATGCAATATGAATGTGATTAGAGATGCTAAATGTCTGAACACATAGTTTTCATTTTCACTTGCCACATAAAATTTCATTGTATGAATATTATTCTCATTTTAAAAATGAGACCCAATGAGACCAATGATTTATTCAAGGTTATAGGGGTAGCAAGGGGCAGAACTAGAATCTAAAGTTTGTCTGACTTTAAAACTGTGCTCTTGAAATTAAAATGATGAATAATAACTACTGTAGGTGAGGATAGAGAAAAAATGGAACCTTTATATGCTACTGATGGGCATGAAAAATAGTGCTACCACTTTGAAAAGAAGTTTGACAGTTTCTTCTAAAGTTAAACCAACCCTTATCATGTGACCAGCAGTCATCTAGCACTGATAGATATTTACCCGATAGAAATGAAACATACACAAAGACTTGTACTTGATAGTTTTGTTCACAGTAATCCCAAACCAGAAACTATCAAAATATCCAATAACAGGTGAATGGGATAAATAAATTGTGGTATATCCACACAGAAAAATACTACTTAGAAATAAAAAATAATAACAGCATGGATGAACTGAGGAAAAACATAAGCCAGACACCAAAGAATGTATTCTCTATAATTACATTTATATGACATTACTGGAAAAGGTAAAATAAATCTATAGTGGTACAAGTGCTTGGGGGCTTCCCAGGTGGCACGAGTGGTAAAGAACCCAACTACCAATATAGGAGACATAAAGAGAGGCGGGTTCAATGCCTGGGTAGGAAGATCCCCTGGAGAAGGGTATGCCTATCCATTGCAATATTTTTGCCTGGAGAATCCCTTGGACAGAGAAGCTTGGCGGGCTTCAGTCCATAGGGTCACAAAGAGTCAGACATGACTGAATCAACTTAGAACGCACAAGTGCCTGAGTTAGGGTTTAAAACCCTGTTTTTTAATCTTCATTTTACAACTGAGAAAATGAGGCTCAGCAAAGTAAAATAGCTTGTCCAGGATACACTGCCAGCAGGCTACCCTTCTTGATCTTAGGCTGTCCTACTTGACCTCACTCTTTTTGCTGGCTCCCTTCTCTGTTTGGAAGAGTGTCAGCTTACTTTGCTCAGAATTGAAGCCTGGGTTTATTGCTTCCCTCTGCAAGTAATTCAATACCCTATAAGGCTGGCATCACTTGCACTTTTCTGCCCCTGTTCTACATCTTAAATCTCACTTCTTTTCTTTTCTTTTCCTGCCTCTACTGTTCTCTTTTCAGTTTCTTAATGGTCCTGCTTGCTCCCTTGAAATGCTCTCTGTTTTCACTGTGTCTACACTCGTATCTCAGTGTTGGGGTGGGAGCTTTCTGTCAAGGTGTGATTCTCAAACATTTTCTTTGGTGAAAAATTATCTACCCCTCCTAAGGTTGACAGATTTAAGATGGCAGGATGCCCAGTTAAATTTGAATTTCAGATAATGAAATTTTTTCAGTGTTAGTATGTCCCAAATATTGCTTAGGAGACCCTTATACTAAAACACTATTTATTGCTTATCTGAAATTCAAATTTAACTGAGCGTCTTTTATGTTATTTGGCAATTCTAGCCCCTCTTGATATGCCACCATTTTGTTAAGAAGGGACAGGTTTTTGACAGGTCTTCCAAGAACACAGTCTCTCTGGGGAACAAAATAAGACTGGCCTTCAGGGTTCCTCCATCCATGTATCTACCACCCAAGCTCATTTTGTTTAAGCCCCGATCCCAAACTGTCTATGCAGTTCTCTCTTCCTTCCCTTCCTTTCTGTCAGTCAGTCACCTCTTTAGCTTTGGATGCCTTGCTTGTCTCTGACTTACCCACTCATGTTGTCCTTGCCTTGTTGTGGATCCACGTTCTTTAGCCATCTTCTCCTTTGTCTCTTTTCAGTACCAGCTTGCATTTGCTCCTGTTCAATCTAGCCAGGGTTGGAGCACTATATGCCATGGAAAAGCCACAGTATATTCAAGACATCAGTGCACTGCAGACCTCAACTGGGGTCATAGTGAAAACACTAACTAGGAGCACTTCCAACCATTTCTATCCATTACATGTGAGTTATACAAGTAAACTCATTTATTGCCAGGGTTGAAACTGGGCTGGCCTCTGATTCATTAGGCTGTTTCAAGTGATTGTGAGATAGAAGGACTTAGAAATATAACCTCAGCTGACAAAGGGCAAAAACGACCTATATTTAGTTTATGTCAATAAAATTCAGGTGATTGTTCTGGAAAAGAAACAAGGAAATCTTATATTAGGCTACCTGGTGAGATATTTTATGGAGATGTTGTAGGCACAAAACACATTTAAACCATTTGGTCTGTGGGAAATTAAATGAGAAGCTATCTGTGGGAGCAGATGGTTGGTTTATGGTTACAGTATTTAAATTTTTTGCAGATTTATTGAGGTATAATTGACAAAAACTGCAAAGTATTTTAAGTGTATAATGTGATTTGATATACATGTGCATTTTGAAAGGATTCCCCCTATGGTGTTAACACTGTCACCTCACATAGTTACCACTGTGTGTGTGTGTGTGTGTGAGAATATTTAAGTTCTACTTGCTTAGCAAATTTCAAGTATGCAATACAGTCTTATGAACTGTAGTCACTATCCTACATATTATATCATCAGCTCTTTTCCATTTTATAGCTGAGAGTGTTATAACCTTTTGTCAACTTCTCCTTATTATGGCAATCACTTTTCAACTCTGTTGCTATAGTTTGATGTTATTTAAAAAAATTTTTTTTCCAAGAGTCTCTATATAAGTGATGCCATGCAGTATTTGCCTTTGTCTGACTAATTTTACTGATCCTTAGCATAATATCTCCCCAATATCATCCGTGTTGTTGCAAATGACAGGATATTCTTCTTTTAAGGCTGAATAATATTCACTGTGTGTGTGTATATTTATATTAACATCATATTTTCTTGATCCATTCATCCATCAATCAGCACTTAAGCTGTTTCCACACTGTGTTTACTATGAGTAATGTTTCAGTAAATACAGGAGTTAAGATATCTCTTTGAGATTGTGGTTTCATTTCCTTTGGATATGTATTCACCTTGGGAATGTTGGATAATATGGTAGTTCTATTTCTAATTTATTAAAGAACCTCCAAAATGTTTTCCATAGTGGTTGTACCAGTTTACATTCCCACCGACCAGGGTTCCCTTTTCTCCATTTTCTAGCCAGCACTTATTATGTGTTGTCTTTTTGATAATAGCCATCCTAACAGATGTAAAAAGTTATGATCAAGCTAGATACCTTATTAAAAAGCAGAGACAGTACTCTGCCAACAAAGGTCTGTCTAGTCAAAGCTATGGTTTTTCCAGTAGTCATGTATGGATGTGAGATTTGAACTATAAAGAAAGCCGAGTGTCGAAGAATCGATGCTTTTGAACTGTGGTGCTGCAGAAGACTCTTGAGAGTCCCTTCGACAGCAAGGAGATCCAACCAGTCCATCCTAAAAGAAATCAGTCATGAAAATTCATTGGAAGGACTGATGGTGAAGCTGAAACTCCAGTACTTTGGCCACCTGATGCAAAGTACTGACTCGTTTGAAAAGATGCTGATGCTGGGAAAGATTGAAAGTAGGAGGAGAAGGGGACAACAGAGAATGAGATGGTTGGATGGCATCACCGACTCAATGGACATGAGTTTGAGTAAACTCCAGGAGTTGGTGATGGACAGGGAGGCCTGGCACGCTGCAGTCCATGGGGTCACAAAGAGTTGGACATGACTGAGCGACTGAACTGGACAAATGTAAAGTGATATCTTGTAGTTTTTAAATATTTATTTAAAAGATTCTATGGAGTATAGTTGATTTATAATATTGTGTTAGTTCCAGATGTACAGCAAAGTATTTCAGTTATACATATTCATAAATTCATTCTGTTTCAGATTCTTTACCCACATAGGTTATTTAGAATATTGAGTAGAGTTCCCTATGCTACACAGTAGGTCCTTGTTGGTTATCTGTTTTATATATAGTAGTGTATGTAAGTAATGCTCAAAATTCTCCAAGCCAGGCTTCAGCAATACATGAACCGTGAACTTCCAGATGTTCAAGCTGGTTTTAGAAACAGCAGAGGAACCAGAGATCAAATTGCCAACATCCGCTGGATCATGGAAAAAGCAAGAGAGTTCCAGAAAAACATCTATTTCTGCTTTATCGACTATGCCAAAGACTTTGACTGTGTAGATCACAATAAACTGTGGAAAATTCTTCAAGAGATGGGAATCCCAGACCACCTGACCTGCCTCTTGAGAAACCTATATGCAGGTCAGGAAGCAACAGTTAGAACTGGACATGGAACAACAGGCTGGTTCCAAATAGGAAAAGGAGTACATCAAGGCTGTATATTGTCACCCTGCTTATTTAACTTATATGCAGAGTACATCATGAGAAACGCTGGGCTGGAAGATGCACAAGCTGGAATCAAGATTTCCGGGAGAAATATCAATAACTTCAGATATGCAGATGAGACCACTCTTACGGCAGAAAGTGAAGAGGAGCTAAAAAGCCTCTTGATGAAAGTGAAAGTGGAGAGTGAAAAAGTTGGCTTAAAGCTCAGCATTCAGAAAACGAAGATCATGGCATCAGGTCCCATCACTTCATGGGAAACGGATGGGGAAACAGTGTCAGACTTTATTTTTTTGGGCTCCAGAATCACTGCAGATGGTGACTGCAGCCGTGAAATTAAAAGACACTTACTCCTTAGAAGAAAAGTTGTGACCAACCTAGATAGCATATTAAAAAGCAGAGACATTACTTTGCCAACAAAGGTCCGTCTCGTCAAGGCTATGGTTTTTCCAGTGGTCATGTATGGATGTGAGAGTTGGACTGTGAAGAAAGCTGAGCACCGAAGAATTGATGCTTTTGAACTGTGGTGTTGGAGAAGACTCTTGAGAGTCCCCTGGACTGCAAGGAGATCCAACCAGTCCATTCTGAAGGAGATCAACCCTGGGTGTTCTTTGGAAGGAATGAGGCTAAAGCTGAAACTCCAATACTTTGGCTACTTCATGTGAAGAGTTGACTCATTTTTGGAAAAGACTCTGATGCTTGGAGGGATTGGGGGCAGGAGGAGAAGGGGACGACCGAGGATGAGATGGCTGCATGGCATCACCGACTCGATGGACGTGAGTTTGAGCAAACTCTGGGAGTTGGTGATGGACAGGGAGGCCTGGAGTGCTGCGATTCATGGGGTCACAAAGAGTCAGACATGACTGAGCAACTGAACTGAACTGAGTGTGTGTATGTTAATCCCATACTCTTAATTTATCCCCTGTACCATGTTTCCCCTTTGGTAACCATAGGTTTGTTTTTGATATCTGTAAATCTGTTTCTGTTTTGTAAATAACTTCATTTGTATCATTTAAAAACATTAGATTCCACACATGAGTTATATCACATGGTATTTGTCTTCCTCTGACTTGCTTCACTTAGTATGATAATCTGTAGTTCCATCCATGTTGCTGCAATTGGCATTATTTCATTTTGTGGCTGGGTAATATTCCTTTGTTGGGGAAGGCAATGGCAACCCACTCCAGTACTCTTGCCTGGAAAATCCCATGGATGTAGGAGCCTGGTAGGCTGCAGTCCATGGGGTCGCTAAGAGTTGGACACGACCGAGCGACTTCATTTTCACTTTTCACTTTCATGCATTGGAGAAGGAAATGGCAACCCACTCCAGTGTTCTTGCCTGGAGAATCCCAGGGACGGGGGAGCCTGGTGGGCTGCCGTCTATGGGGTCGCACAGAGTCGGACACGACTGAAGCGACTTAGCAGCAGCAGCAGCAATATTCCTTTGTATATATGTATCTGTCTTTATCTGTTCCTCTGTCAGTGGACATTTAGGTTGCTTCTATATCTTGGCTATTGTAAATAGTGCTGCAGTGAATACTGGGGGTACATGTACCTTTAAAAAAATAATTTATTTTTGGCTGTGCCGGGTCTTTGTTGCTGTGCAGGCTTTCCTCTAGTTGCAGAGAGTGGGGGTTGCTCTCCAATTGTGGTGCATGGGCTCATATCAGTGGTTTCCCCAGTGGTAGAGCAGGGACTCTAGGGTGTGCTGGCTTCAGTAGTTGCGGTTCACGGGCTTTACAACACAGGCTCAATAGTGGTGGCGCATGTGCCTCGTTGCTCTGCAGCGTGTGGGATCTTCCCGGATCAGGAATTGAACTTGTGTCTCCGGCACTGGCAGGTGGATTCTTTACCACTGAACCACAGAGAAGTCCCACATATATCTTTTTAGATCATGGTTTTCTCCAGATATATACTCAGGAACGGGTTCCTGGATGATATGGTAGTTCTATTTTTAGTTTTTTAAGGAACATTTCTATAGTTCTCCATAGTTGTTGCACCCATTTACATTCCTGCCTCTCCAGTATTTATTGTTTGTAGACTTTTGATGATGGCCATTCCGACCAGTGTGAGATAATATTTCATTGTAGTTTTGATTTGCATTATCTCTGATAATTAGTGATACTGAGCATCTTTTCATGTGCTTTCTGGCCATCTATATGTCTTCTTTGGAGAAATGTCTGTTTAGCTCTTCTGCCCATTTTTGATTGGGTTGTTTTTATGATAAAGAGCTGCACAAGATATTTGTATATTTTAGAGATTAATCCCTTTTCAGTTGCTTCATTTGCAAATATTTTCTCCCATTTTGTGAGTTGTCTTTTTATTTATATTTCCTTTGTTTTGCAAAAGCTTTTAAGTTTAATTAGGTGCCATTTATTTTTGCTTTTAGTTTCATTACTCTAGGAGGTAGATTAAAAAGGATATCGCTACAATTTCTGTCAAAGAACATCCTGCTCATGTTTTCCCGTAAGAATTTTATAATATCTGGACTTCTATTTAGGTGTTTGATCCATTTGAGTTTATTTTTGTGTTTGGTGTTAGAGAATATTCTAATTTCATTCTTTTGTGTGTAGCTATCCAGTTTTCCCAGCACTACTTATTGAAGAGTCTGTCTTTTCTCCATTGTGTATTCTTGCCTCCTTTGCCACAGACAAACTTATTATAGGTGCATGAGCTTATTTCTGGGCTTTCTATTCTGTTCCATTGATCTATATTTCTGTGTTTGTGTCAGTATCATACTATTTTGATTACTGTAGCTTTGTAGTATTGTCTGAAGTCAGGAAACCTGATTCCTCTAGCTCTGTTTTCTTTCTTAAGATTGCTTTGGGTTTATACGCAGTATAATTAAGCTGTTCATATGCAGGCAAGGTAATAAGTGAATTCAGAGCTTAGGGAGTAGTAGTGCTGGCACTTAGAAGTTGGAAAAAGAGTCAAGGAGAAGGTGTGACGTGAAAAATGTTGAGTTCCAGGGATTGCAGTAGATGCACTCCTTCTTCTTCCAGAGCCCCTCCTCAGTGTGGGAGACACTTAGAAGGGGGCCAGGGTGGGCACCAACTTGGCCATTGTTCCTGACTTGGGCTCTCATTAGGTTTCTTGGTGGTGCCAGGGGAGGTGCATGGTTAGTACTTCTCTCTCTGGTGGTGCCCTTCCAGCCCTGTATGGAGAATTTTGCAGGGAGACCCTACCTTTTTGTTCCTCAGCATAGACGACAAGGAAAACAAAAGCTGTCCCCCCTCTACTCCCCCCCACCACTGGATGGGGCCTCAGGCTAAAACTACATTTAGAGGAATGAACTTGGACATGATATGCTGTCAGGAAGCATTTAACAGGAGGCTTCCTGTATGCTGTTTTGAATCTGTCAGGAATTCTCTGTTCCTTATTAATTCCTGAATATTCAGGAATTAAGAGGAGAGGCAAGCCTCTCCTGGGAGCTGAGGAATATAGGCATTTCCTTTGTTAGTTTTTCTATATGGTGATAAGTACCCTCTTCCTTCTTATGAACCATATGGTAAAAGTGATTATTGACAACCCTCTCTCTTTCGTGTGGAAGACCTCATGTTTCCTTGATAACTTGTAAGTTTTGATTTTATCTCTGCTGAAAATAACTATCTTGTAAGACAAGATACGTATAAATATGTACACAATGTTGAATAAAACACCTTTGCTCCATCAGAGCTTTTCTTGTCTTGCTTTCTCTCTCTCTCTCTTCCTCCCCCGACCCTCTCTCTTCCTCCCTCTCCCTCTCTCTCTTTTTCAGGCTGATCCCCTGGAGTGCAGAGGTTCTCTGAGTTCACTTTCCTGCCTGGGCTTCTAAGACCCTCTCGAGAAGGCGCTCTGTGCCTTCACCCCATCGAGAGGGCGCCTGAGGCCTTCGTGAACAGAGCAAGCCCTGTGTCAGGGACTTTATTGACTTTCTGCGTAAACCAATGAATATCAGCCTCTTTCTCTCTCCTTTATTTTCCTATCAGTTGACTCCGGACCACCAGGTTCCGGTCCATTAAAGGACCTTAACAATATGCACCAAAGTCTCACTTGGTCACCAGGGGCAGCTGTGTGGCCTCCCAGGCCTCCATCATAGACGCCACAGCACATTACATCATTCAGCCAGTGGGCAGAGTGTGTGATTTATGGTAGAGTCAGACAAAGAGGCAATGCGGTTCAGTGGAAAGAGCACAAGTTGTTGTTTCTTTAAAAAAATCTACTTTATTGAGATGTAACATAAATGATACGATGCACCCATTTTCAGTGTATCTAATGAGTTTTGACAAATATATCCCCATCACAATCAAGATATAAAGCAGTCCCATTACCCAAAATTACCTCCCTCATGCCCTCTTACACTCACTGCCCCAGCCCAGGGAGTCCACATATCTGCTTTCTGTCATTATAGATCTATTTTACCTTTTCTAGAATTTCATATAAATGGAATTTCACACAGAGTATATGAAAGTGTTAGCTGCTTAGTTGTGTCCAACTCTTTGTGACCCCGTGGGCTGTAGCCCACCAGGATCCACAGTCCATGGGATTCTCCAGGCAAGACTACTGGAGTGGGTTGCCATTTCCTTCTCCAGGGGATCTTCCTGACCCAGGGACTGAACTCCAGTCTCTTGCATTGCAGGCAGATTCTTTACCATCTGAGCCACCAGGGAAGTCCCACAGAGTACTTCCTACATATCTGGCTTCTTTTTGAGATCCATCCATGCTGTGAGGCTTGGTAGTTTTCACTGCTGAGTAGTATTCAACTGTATGGGTATACTGCAATTTGTTCATTCCATTTTCCTGTCATTAGTTTGAACTTCCAGGGTTGGACTTTTATGAACAAAACTCCTTCAACATTTTTGTTCCACTTTTTGTATAGATGTATATTTCTTTTCTTTGGAGCAAACACAGGAATATGTTACTGGGCCATATGGTAAGGGTACATTTTAACCTTAGGAGAAACTTCCAAACTGTTTTCCAACATGATCGTACGATTTTGCATGCCCATCAACAGTGTGTGGGGATTCCAATCTTTCCACAGCCTCACCAACACTTGTTAGTGTTTAAAATTTCAACAACACAGGTTTTGAAGCTAGACAGATTTCGAATTCTAGTTCTGTTACTTGCTAACCTCTTTTTTTTAAAAAAATAATTTTATTTATTTATTTTTGTTGTGCTGGGTCTTCACTGCTGCGCGGGCTTTCTCCTGTTGTAGCCAGCAGGAAGATGTTTCTCTAGTTTTGGTACACAAGCTTCTCACTGCGGTGGCTTCTCTTGTTGCAGAGCATAGGCTCTAGGGCAGAGGGCTTCATTAGTTGTGGCCCATGGGTGCAGTTGTTTTTGGTTCCTGGGCTCTAGAGCACAACCTCAATCGTTGTGGTACGTGGGCTTAGTCATTCCGAGGCATGTGGGATCTTCCCAGACCAGGGATTGGACCCGTGTCTCCTGCCCTGGCAGGTGGATTTTTTACCACTGAGCCACCAGGGAAGCCTACCTGCTGACCTCTTAACTGTGGACGAGTTATTGATTCTTATTGGGGTCCAGCTTCCAGTCTCATTTTAAAAATGAGAATCATACCTTCCTCATGAAGTTGTTGTAAGGATACAGTGTTAAAAGGTAAAGCACCTGGCTTTGACCACATGATTTATGTAAAACTTGGGAGCCAGGAAAAGGAGAGGGATAAGTGTTTGAGAGAGGGGAAGAGTTAGACTCTTTAATAACAGTACATGCTTAAAGTTGAAAAAATTATGAGCACTGCATTTCAAGTTTGAATCTAAGAGTAATTTAGGTAACTATCAGGAGTGCTAAGATAGAAACATAATCACTTGCTGATACATTCCATCTTACAAACCAACCATACAGTTATTTTCTAAAATAAAGTATTTTCCATTTTTTCTCTTAAATTTTTTTCTATTAGTTTTTGTTCTCAATTTTTAGTATGTACCTGAACAATTCAGGGTGGAGGTAAAGCAGTGGGGTGATAAAGTAATGCAAAACAAATTTAGTCGGAGAGTTTGTTGAAATACAAATTGCTCTCTGTATACATCCTGGAAACTCTGATTCTGAAGATCTGGGGTGGAGCCCAGTAATCTGCATTTTAAAAATTTCTCCAGGTGATTCTGATATCAGTGAAAGAAGCTGACCTTCCTAGTATCTTATCTGTGGTTTGACCCTGGCATTCTCATGCAAGTGTCACAAGCATGAGTGGTTTCCCAGGGGTGGCAATGTGAACCCAACACAGAGGGGTTGAAAGGGGTCCTTTGCTCAGTCGTCTACTTCCAATGTGGTGTGATGACTGTCCTCCCAGGTCATAGAGCTAGAGAGTAATAGAACCAGAGCTGAAAGCTGTCTGACAACAAGCTGTCAGACCAATTAAAGCCACAAGAAAAATGGTGGAGCTGACAGCCCTGAGAGTAAGGGCTTTTCAAAGCCACATTGTGAAAGGAAAACGATGATCTAAGCAGACCTGACAAGGAAATTAAAAAACCCTCCAAAAACGATCCAAAAAACAACAACCACATGCCCCAAAATATTGACATTGAAATTATCAAGAAGTCGAGAAGTCTATGTGGACTATGAATTTATAAGCACCTCTTCCTGGTAATAATAATGCCTTCCCTAAGTGTATTATGGTGTATTCAGATTTAAGCTAATGAAATGAAGTCATATAGATTCACAAGACATTTAAAAACTAAGCTTTTGATAACGTGTCAGCAAACCACTACACTTTTTAAAAGTGATGTTTGAAATCATAGGGTTCTGAATTCAACACCTTATAAAATTCACTAAACTTACCAGTAAATGTTTAGAGGGTTTGTTTTTTTTTTTTACTTTTTTTAGTTTTCTTACTAGCAAACAGCCACATGCCATAATGACTAAAATAAGAGAAACCACACAGTGCAAAAAGAATAAGTACATGCTTGTCTGGGCTCACTGTTGGAAGATGCACAGAAAATATCGCCAAGTGTTTGAACAAATTATGAAGCATTGGGCATCTGGATAAAATATAGATTAAAAAACCCAATATGTCTTAGCCTATGGTATTTGTTGAATCACTTCAGTTATGAAATATACACACAGTTGCTCTTTCTCCTTCTATGTGTACCATTAAAAAAAGGAAAAATGTACCAGTGAAGATATATACTCAACAGAAAATTACTTTTTAATAAAACAAATACTTTGGAAAAATTGTGGAAATGTCTTCACTAATAGAGTAACTGCATTAACTAGAATAAAAGATTCCTGGGTAAGAGTACAAACACAGCACCATCAATGAAATTCTTTCACTGTATCATTTGTTGGCAAACTGTCTCAGCAAAGCCAAAAGCGTACAGGAAGAGTTGGATATTATCAATGTGGTTATTGTTTCTAGAGCCAGATTTTTAAGTGTCATAGAATCCTTATAACATTTTGTAAGGAGATGGGGAGTCACCATGTAAATATTTTGGCAATGTGCTTATAAAAGCCACCAAGACTAAAGATGAATTATGCATTTTTTAAGTCAATAGATAACTGTTCCAAACTTGCTGACCTTTTCTATGATGACAACTGGCTGTTGATAATGTTACCTAGCATATATTAAAAAAAAAACAAAACACCTTACTTCATGGAAATGGAGAGGAAGTAATTGCTTCCAGAAAGTAAGTTGTTGAGTGTGATATGCAAAGGTACTCTTTAAAAACAAAAATAAGGAGACTTCCCTGGTGACCTAGTGGTTAAGTATCCACCTGCCGATGCAGGGGACACAGCTTCCATCCCTGGTCTGGGAACTAAGATCCCACATACTTTGGGGCAACTAAGCCTGTGTGTCGCAACTACTGAGCCTGAGCGCTAGAGCCCATAAGCTGCGACTACTAAGGCCATGGGCCACAGCTACAGCCCACATGCCCTAGAGCCTATGCTCTGCAACAAGAGAAGCCACCTCAAAGAAAATCACCGTGCACCTAGAGAGTAGCCCTCACTTGCCATAACTAGAGAAAGCCCACACACAGCAACGAAGACCCAGAGCAGCCAAAAGCAAAATAATAAGAATTAAAAAAGCAAAGGGAGGGTTTGGGAAGGAAAGGATTGGGAGTTTGGGATTAACAGATGCAAACTATTTGCTGCTGCTGCTAAGTCGCTTCAGTCGTGTCTGACTTATCTAGATAATGAATAAACAACAAGGTCCTGCTGTATAGCACAGGGAACTATATTCAACATCCTGTGATAAACCATAATGGAAAAGAATATGAAAAAGAATCACTTTGCTATACACCAGAAATTAACACATTGGGCTTCCCTCATAGCTCAGTCAGTAAATCATCTGCCTGCAATGCAGGAGACCTGGGTTTGATTCCTGGGTTGGGAAGATCCCTTGGAGAAGGGAATGGCTATCCACTCCAGTATTCTTGCCTGGAGAATCCCACGGACAGAGGAGCCTGGCGGGGTACAGTCCTTGGGGTTGCAAGAGTCAGACACTTAGCAACTAAAACCACCAAATCAACTCTAATTCAATAAACTAAACTTTTAAAAGTCAATAAAATGACAACAGAGGTGGTGTTGGGAGTTGACTTTGAAAGTAGATGCTTGGAAGCATTGCTACTATTATGTGATTGTGCTTCTGACAGTCATGAACTTCCTCCATAAATTCTTGTATATTTGTGTACATTAAAGAAATCTAGGAGGCAAACTTCAAAACTTGAAAATGGCTTCAACTGTGGAGTATAAGCCCATCTGTGAAAAATGGGACACTTTCCAATTAGTTTCCTAAAAAATAAAAAGATTAGGAAAAAGTATTTCATGAGTGACATTTAACAAAAATATTTACACGATTGAATGAGAATCATGACTTAGCACAACCGACCAGGTACATCTTCTGTTTGGAACTATCCATCTTGGTGAGGAATCTTTTTTCAGCCATGACCACGTTTTGCTTTTTAAAAATCCTGCCTGGATTATATTTGTCTTATGCCAAAACACTTGTAAGATATATTATTTGATTTTTTTTCTTTTTTTTTATGGAAGAAGGTACCCATGAAGACAAAGTGTCTAAGGATCATGGAAGTCACAGTGCAGTCCTGCACACAGTCCTGGGCCCAAGAAGGTGGTGATCATTGTATCCCCCAGCCCTGCCCAGAGCACAACCAGTATTAGTAGGGATTAAGGCAAAAAATGTTTAACACCTCCTGTGCACCAAGCTCTGGGAAGCAAATGAAAGCAACAGTGTGTCCTGTTCTGCCTAGGAAGAGGCAGTGTACACACAGGAAGCCAAGAGCAGGACTAGACAGGATACCTCTCCTACTGTGGTCAGTTCTTTCTTCTATCTCTTCTTATTTTTGAGCCATGACTACCTTTGAAGACAAGTTTAGAAAGAAAATTAAGCTAAAACCAGACCTTTGCATAGTTGTATCACAAAGCTCTCAATCAAGATTTTATTTTATTTTTTGGCTGTATCATGCAGCTTGCGGAATCTTAGTTCCCTGCCCAGGGATTGAGCCCATGCCCTAGGCAGCGAAAGTATGGAGTCATAACTACTGGAGTCCCTAACCAGGGAATTTCCCCAAGATTTTGAAAGTAGTGAAATATATTCAATCAAAATGCTCTCTTCCTCCCAAATCTTAACTACCTTGTTCTTTACAAATGTCTATTTTTATGTGTTTTGTAACTGATATATTAATATATAGATCTGTCTCCTGATATATATGTAGGAGATAGAAGAAATCTGGGTTCGATCCCAGGGTCGGGAAGCTCCCCTGTAGGAGGGCATGGCAACCCACTCCAGCATTCTTGCCTGGAGAATCCAGTGGACAGAGGAGCTTAGTGGGCTAATACAACTTATAAATAAACATCTCTCCATTGTGGTTCATGTGCTAATATTTTTTGCAGGTACATAATTGAAAGAGTGTGGCAATGCCTTCAGCAGACTGTAAATACCTTGGAGGTGACCTATCTTTCTTGCTGAGGTTTACTCATGGCCCACACAGGACACATGATTATAAGCCTCAGTACCATAGACTGGCTGCCTGGCTGAATGAAAACTATCGGTAAAACTGTTTCTGTCATAGGAACAACATAAATATCAACTTGGGGGGAAAGGACTGAATACATAAGTAAGCATTTGGCAGAGGGACAAAAACAATCAAACATGAAGCCTGAGGTGCATCCCATGAAAAACACTTACTAGTAGCTAAATTCATGGAGTGTGTACTCCATGCCAGGAGTGTTCTGTGCTTAACGCTCAGACCCTCTCAAATTTTCACAACGGCCTTGTGATCTGCGCCAGCACAGGGCTTGCTGTCGCAGGTCCCTGTGCCGCCTTCTAGAAGGTGAACTATTCTGGGGACCAATTCTGAGAACTATTTCCTTGTCTGCTCAGGGGATTTCAGATGCAAAGAGATCCCGATCGTGTGCCTTCCTGTGTAAAATGAGTTACAGAAATAGAGCTGCAAGAGAAAGGTCGAAATGGAGCCTCCATGTATAATGACATTATCATTGATTTCCTGGGCACAGGAGATATGCTCTGAGTGATTTTTCCAGCAAGTGGAAAAACCCAACCTGCCCTGCAGGCCTCCTTGTGGATAGGGCATCCTCAATTCTACTCCAGGGCCCGGCACTTCCTCTCTAGGGGGTTGATGCCCTTTGGCCTCCTCTGTTCCTCTGCCCACAAATGGGGAACAGGGGTGCAGGGAGGTCCTTTCTGGCTTTTGAGAGCACAGAGCACTAAGTGGCCTAAGGCAGGGCTAGCTTTTTCACTTCTAAACCTAGGCAGGTATAGAAATGGACTAAAACCAGACTTTTTTCTATGACAGAGTGCCCTGAAGGAGTGAGCAGAGGAAACATCTGCCTCCCAGGTGATGTGGGGACCAGGAGGTGTGAGCCTTCCGTCCTTTGTATCCTAGACCCTGAGATATTCCCCAAGTCAGAGGAACCAAGATGATAACGCTTGGAAGGAGGCTGTCTTGTCAACCTCTTTCATATCCTTTTGGGATATCAGCAAAGACAGAGAATTCAAAGTAAATTAACTCATGTTCAGAAAGGAACCATCAGAGGCACTTGCAGCCACCCTGTTCACCTCTGAGTGGGAGACCCCAGCTGCTGCCTTGATTGTTCTATCCAGAGGTGAGGCCTCTTCCGCTCTTCCCCTTCCAGGGAAGGCTGAGCTTTTGCTGGGAGACCAATCATTTTATTCTTAGGTTGAGAACCCAAGTGGACAATGCAGAGTGGCTGAGGGTAGGGAGAGCAGGGCTTGTGGACACGCTATCCGCCCAGTTTGCACACCGGAGATGAGAAAAATGACAGCTGCCGTTGATCAAACTCCTCCTCTGCCAGCCCCTTTTCATACATTTTCTTCATTTAATCTGCTAATAGCCTTTTAAGGTAAACATTATCCCTGCTTTATTGCAGTTGAAGAAAGAAGGTCAGTCCTAATAATTCAGGATAGGAATCGTTTTATACTCCTGTCTCTTCCCCAGCTCCCTTCCTCCCAGAGCCCGCAGGTGCTCGAGACTTTATTTCATCATAAAGAATGGAATTCAAGCTACTGAAACACCATCCAGGTGAACGTATTCGGGAGAAGCCTCTGCTTTCTCCTGCTCCTCTCATTGTCCTCACTTCCTGCTCACCCAGCACCGGGTGACAGTGTTCTGATGGCAGCAGGCTTGTTGCTAGATGAGACAGCCATGGCCCAGTAGGGGTGGACCCTGGGCCTCCAGGAAGGCACACGTTCCCTTGGCCCTTGGTGTGTCACAGTGCCAGCTGCCAAACAGTGGGACAAGCTTCTAGTGACAAGTCTTCTGGATTTTGCATAGAGCACAGCGGGTACACACTTGAGTGGCCGCCTAGTGCTGAAGCCTGGTGAGTCCTGGCTGCCACCCAGCAATGCCATGCAGCTCAGGTGTGCTTTGTCGCTCAGTCATGGTCCAACTCTTGTGACCCCATGGACTGTGGCCTGCCAGGCTCCTCTGTCCACGGGATTTCCCAGGCAAGAATACTGGAGTGGGTTGCCGTTTCCTACTCCAGGGGACCTTCCTGACCCAGGGATCAAACCTGCATCTTTTGCTCCCCTGCATTGGCAGACAGATTCTATACCTCTGTGCCACCGGGGAAGCCCATGCTTGCTCAGGAGCTGGCCTCAAACTGATCTGCTGCAGGGAGGCAGATTCCCTGCCAGCTGGATGTGGGATTTCTTTTTCTTTGCCCAGGTCAACTTTGACTTCTATTTATTTCACTCAGGTGACTTTGGAATGAGCACTCACAACTTCTGTAGGTGGCACTCAGGAAAAAATCCCCTCCAACTGGTCATTGAATGAATAAGCAGTTTAATTTAGCTTGGTTCTTTTATAAAAACATCTTCCTCCTTCCTTCTTTTAACTTAAAAAATATGAAGTACACATACAGAAAAAGTCTGAAGTGTATATACATTCAATTATAAGAACAGTAATCAAGCAAGATCTTGTGAAACTACCACCCACATTTAGAAATTGCCATTCCAGTATCTCAGAAGCCTTCTGTAGATCTTTCCTCAATTGCCAACCCTTCCTTCTCTCAAAAGTAACATTACTGATTTTTCTGATAATTGTTACACTGATTTCCTTGACTACTACTACTATCTAACTCCATGTTTAAATGGAGCTGTATTACATGTGTTCTTTGCCATACTTTCTTTTTGCTCAGTTATATGTCAGTCAACCAAGCTGATGAATGCAGCTATAGTTATTTTCACTGATGCATAAATACTTAGATTAATATACCATAAGTTATTTTCCCAGTCCATTATTGATGGATATTCATCTCATGTCTGGCTTTATTGTTTTTATGAACAACACTGCCACAAATATTCTTGTATACATCTCTCCAAAGAGACACATTTGCAAATGATTATTCGAGAACCATCACCTAGGGATGGAATTCATGGATCATTGCTTTCCACTTGTTCAGCCCTACTAGGTTTTTATAATATATCCTATTGTTTTATATATTTTCTCATAATTAAAAAAGTTTTCCCCTTATGAATTTTAAAAAGTATTTTCAAAAAGTTAAAAATTCTCAATATAGGATGAACATATGTCTAGACTTTCAGTTCAGTTCAGTCACTCAGTCATGTCTGACTCTGTGACCGCAAGGACTGCAGCACACCAGGCCTCCCTGTCCATCACCAACTCCTGGAGCTTGCTCAGACTCATGTCCACCGAGTTGGTGATGCCATCCCACCGTCCAGACTTTAACTCAGTTATTAACGAGGGGATCATCATGATGGTCAAGTTTGGTTTAAATGAGAGTTTGAGGAAGGAGATTTACATTGTTAGTTTGCCAAAGGAATGCTGAAATATGTTGCTAATAGAAAACTGGTTAATGTTTTACAGGGTGCTAAAATCATAACCTTGATTTTATCTTTTTTATCAGTCAGAAATATGTTAACATTAGTTAACATAATTCCAGAGTATCTGGGCTCTAATCAAATAGAAAAGTCAAACACAAGTGTATTTTAGATAACAATATTTCTTTAGAGAGCTTGTTCACCAGTGACAGTAACAGGACATGTGGTCACTCTTGCTTTCCTTCTAAGTTTGGGATATTTTTTCTTAACAATATAGCAATTTGCTTCCAAGTTTGTGGTGAGGATCAAATGAAAACATATAAAAATGCTTTGTAAACTGTAAGGTACCAAATATATTTTCCTTATTATGGTTGTTTCACCAAGTCACCATTGAATAATCTATTGGATTTGATATGGATATGGGAAGGGAGTACATTATTGAATACCTATTTTTTAAACTATTGCTTTCATCTAATTTAATTCTAACAAAAAGACTGAAAAAATAGTGAATCTGCTTCAGCTTCTCTGTCTATAAGATTGGGATAACCGTAGTACCTACCTCATTGGGCTGTTGTGAGAATTAGTGAGTCATATAGACTATTAAAAACAGTACTTGATACACAGTAAATACACCAGACACATTGGTTTATTGAGTTTCTAATCTGTTATTTGAACAAATCTAATGAAGATTATTTTAATAACAATATATTTTATTTTTAGAATTTCCATTTGGTTCTTAGTTTTTTAATAAATCTGACCTTATTACAAAATACTACCTTTTTCTTATCTCATGTTTTAAGTGCCTTTTGTCTTTAATCTTCTGAAATCTACTTGTATATAGTCCGTCTTCAGTACTATTACATAAAATGTGGCTCTAATCCTATCATAGGTTTCCTGTCATATATTGTGTCTACTAATTCTCACTGGGATTGTTTCTTCATTTTTTCCCCCTAATTAAGAGATTTGCTGGCTGCTATAACCCCACTGTAGTTGATTTTTCTTTCCTTTTTTTGGCTGCGCTGCGTCTGCGTGTGTTGCCACGTGCAGGCTTTCTCTGGCTGTGGCGAGTGGGGGCTGCTCTTTGTTGTGATGCACGAGCCCCGCATTGCAGTGGCTTCTCTTGTTGCAGAGCATGGGCTCTAAGCATGTGGGCTTCAGTCGTTGAGGTGTACCGGCTTAGTTGTCCTGCGGCATGTGGAATATTCCCAGACCAGGGACTGAACCCGTCCCCTACACTGACAGGCAGCTTCTTATCCACTGTACCACCAGATGAGTCCTATAGTAAATTTTTAAAAGCTTACTAGCTAGAGATGGCTGAATTCTTCAGACCAATTGGAAGCATAAAAACTTACGGTGCCATCATAGCCTTGTGATGCTAATATGTATCCCTGTTTTTCTAGATCACATTTTATCTTATATCACATTTATTTGCAGTTCAGCCAACTTTCAGCTAGAATCATCTATTTTGTATTTTTGGGTTATTCTCCTACTCTGGAAATCAGTATTCATTTTGATGAATGTTCCATTATGGGATGAAACCATAACTCTGGGTCAATTAACACTTTGAGTCTTGAGTTTCTCTTCAGTTTAGAAAAAGGGGCGGGGGATGATCAAAGGCATATGGAAGCTTCATTGTGCACCATTTGTCTCTTGTAGTGTGAACATTGTATGTCAACTTTTATTGGCATTATTTTTCTTGTACCAATCTTTTCCCAGTAGCATTCAGTCCCAAATCAAATACAGCCTGATACTATAACTATTATAACAATATAATCATAGTAATTCCTTGTCCTTGCCATAGTGTCCCTCCCTAATCTGACAATATCTGGCTCACACATCCTGATTTTCTGGGAAACATCTTTCTTGTTGTCCTATATACACACCATACTCATTCATCTCTCTACTTAAATGGAGTTTTCCAGTCTCCATGACCTCATTCTTTTCAGCCTCTAACCAAAGCATCTCTTCATCCTTCAGGACTCAAGTTTCCATGTTCTTTATGAAGGCTTTTGACTAAGCATAATCCACATTAATCTTTTTTGATGCTGGGTTCAATTCCTGGGTTGGGAAGATCCCCTGGAGAAGGAAATGGCAACTCACGCCAGTATTCTTGCCTGGGAAATTCCATGGACCGAGGAGCCTGGCAGGCTTCAGTCCACGAGGTTGCAAAGAGTCAGACATGACTGAGGGACTAACGCTTTTCTTTCAACCTTTTTTGAATGAAAATGCCTCCATGGAAAGTATCATGGAGTGTAGCTTTCTTAGGATTTGGTGACTTTGCTCCTGGTATGGCCATGGTTGTCTTCCTAACTAGACCGAACACTTTCCTGGGGAAAGAGGGAATGTTCCAGTGTATATACTACCACCAGGTTCAAGTAAGTGCTCCCATGTATTTTTAAATTTTGGCTTTTTAGCATATGTTTGGTGGGAATGTGGGTGGGTTTGTGGTTGAGTCCCTCCAGAGGGGTTTCCTTTTATTTCTCCAAAGTGTTCCTTGGTTCCCCACGTGGGACCACATCTTTCATAAATTTTTCAGACTGGGGGATCCTGGATTACTCAGGTAGTATAAATTTCAATCCCAATCCAAGTGAGGGTAGACTTGTGAGTTTCATGGTTCTTTGAAGTAGGATCTACTGAAATGGAAACTTAGGGAATTTAAAAAAAGTTGAATTCTTCAACCTCATGGGTTATCTTGGTGGTTATGCTGCGTTAAGCCAAGAACACAAGCTGGGATGTGGTTGTTCTTTAGGATGTGTGATTATTTAGTCATTGTTTTTTGTCCACAGGAAGAAGTAGGGGCAGGTATGCCGTTTCCTTTTGTTCAGAAACAGAAATTGAAACTAGAAAACTGGGACTGGGAGGTCCTCTGGAGAGACTATTCATTTTTGCCAAAGAGAAACAAGATGATGAACCCCCATGAGTGGAAGGCAAGTAGTCTTCATCTACACATTACTCCCAAGTCCCCAAACTCGTCTCTGAACCTAAGTCCCCAGTCATCTAGACCCTAGCTCAACTCTTCATAGAAGAGAAAATGACCCACTTTCATGTGTGTAGTGTTTTACAGAACAGAAAACTTTTATACAGCTTCTGTTTTATTTTATTTTTTTAAGCAAGACTGGGAGACAGGCAAAATAAATACTCTTATTTCCATTTTTCCATTGTATAGATGAAATGTCTGAGAAACTGGGACTCAGGTTGGTAATGGGGTTTGAAGAAAGCCACACATTCAGATGATATATCATATTCTTTGTCATCTCAGGCTTTGGGATCAGAAAGATACGTAGATCCTGATTTAATGGACTTTTGCTTGCATTTTATTGGAGGTGAAGTTCCCATGACATATCATTAGCCATTTTAAAATGAGCAATTCAGTGGCATTTAGTGCACTGACAATGTTGTGCAATCACTAGCTCTGTCTTCAGAGTTTTTTATTATCCCCTCCCTGGTTTTTTGTGCTGAATAAGAGCTTATCTGTGTAATTCAGCTGAGGGCCTTATCCCTGGTAGGGGCTGAATGAAGGGAGGCTGTGTTAACAGACTCTGTCTAGCTCTCTCATAAACTTGATACTGTAGAAAGAGGGATTCTTTCCTAAATTTAGCACCTCAAGAAAGGTTGAGGATATATGAAGTGTTCATGTCCCAATCCTTTTGTAAAATGACATTTCAAAATTGCTCTCTTCTGGGAAACCTTTCCCAAGGAACTGCTATTCTCAAGAGCAGACACATTTACCTACCGCTGCAACAGGACTGAATCACACAGTCACAGAGCATCTTGACTTTTGAAAAGAGTTCATCTCTGGGCTGGGCCGTGACATGCACAACCTTGGAGGTACTACAGTGTTTTCTACCTTGCCCTGAGTACAGAAATGTGCATAACAGATAAGTGTTGGATTATACCCAGTGGTGGCCGGCAAGCCCCCAAATTCCAGCCATGGTGACTGGCATTTCCTCCACATTTGAAATAGGGTTTTAGTGATGGAAGACAGGCTTGTAGGGTGACGGTCTGGGTTTGGTTGGCCATCCCTTGGGCAGTTCTGGTTGAGATGAAAGTTTCTAGTTTCCATACCTGCAGTGCGCAAGAGGTGAAAGGTGAGCGCTTTAAGCAGGCAAGCTCAAGAATAGAACAGCTTTGGCCTTTATTTAAATGCACCAATTCCAGGAGGATAGGTCCCAGGCCCAGGAAGTCATGACTATCCATGTGGCCTCCTGTGCCCCAGGTTTGGAATGGCCTCTGTAGTGGGCAAACGGGGGCCAAGGTGGAGGGCTAGGGAGTTCAGGATGAGAGCCCGTACAAGGCTGGCAGGCCTAGAAGCTCATGGTGTTCAGACTTAGGGGAGAATTTTCCTTCTGGCGACCTCTTAGGGCTCTCCAGGTCATCACTGCACCGACACCAACCACCAGGCCGCCTCCTGCCGCCACTGGCACAGCCCAGGAGAGCACTGGGGGTTCTGTGTCAGCCTGGTCTTGGAGCAGCTGACTGTTCCTCAGGGTGCGGAGATAGGGGTTCTCCTGTGGAGGAGGAGAGAGTTCTGGGTCAGGGGCCGGAAAACCACCCATCTGAGGCTTGTGTGGTCCCCATCCCAGTGATGGAGCAATGGCCTTGTTTCTACAGCCCATCTCTTATTTGTAAAGCTTCTTCATCCACACTCAGCCCAAGCCCCTTGAATGAGGAGGGGTATCCAAAGTGGATACCCTTTTGGTTTTGATTTCTCACCAGCACCTCCTTTCCTGTCAACTCAGTGTTGAGTGATCAGGAACTGAGAGGTGACCCCTGGAAGGGAGACCTGGGGTGCTGGCAGAGCCCCTACCTCTGTTCCCTCTAGGCCACCACTGGACAGCTACTCCCCTCCTCCCATCTCAGGGGTGCCTGTGAATGGTGAAATTTGGGGTGGAAGGACAGCTGGTTCTGTAGTGGACTAAGCACCCCAAATGCAAAGGGCCTGCCTCCCTGGATCCATTCTGTTCCCCCAGTGAAGGCTGATGGCATGCTGGCATGTGCTGGGAGCTCGGAGAGTGCCTGAGGGTTGAGATGTGATGTCGTTGTGGTCCAGCTGGGAGATGAGAGATGTTTAGAAATAATCACGGGGCCTGGGTCAGGGCTTGTGAGAGGTATGCAGAGAAAAGACACCAACACTGGGGTGCATCTGGGGTAGGGGTATAGAGGAGATAGGGTGAACAACAGCAGAGAAGGGGCAACACCTGGGCCTTGTAGGATGTGAACATTTTCCATAGGCGGTGATGGGATGAGCCTCCAGGGGGAGCAGATGGCGGAAGTGGAAGCACAGACGGGGGCCATTGGGGGTCTTGTTTGGGAAGTGGCTCCATTTTCCAGGAGTGGAGTTGTGTGTCTAACATGATACAGGGAGATGGGCCTCCGGTCTGGACTCTCTTCGGTGGGACATGGGGACCAGGGAAAGGTTTCAAGCAGTCTTGACAAGACTGGAATTCCTTCCAGGTATGCCACTCTGTGTCTGGCAATGATTACAGGATGGACAGAGAAGGCAGAGAAGAGCCAGGGAGGCAAGGTGGGGGGCTTTGTCAGTAATCTGGGGCAGGGTGTCTGGGCCTGGACACTGGGAGTGCTGGAAAGCCAGAAAGACGATGCAGGCACCCAGCACAGACATGGTGTCTTATTTCTCTGCCTTGCAGCCCCCAGTACCAGGAGCATGCCTGGTGCAGGAGGGCTCCTTGGTGCACATTTAAGGCAGAGGATGCCTCAGACCCTATGGGATCATGGTGGGTAATGAAGGTCTGGCCAGTGTTTGTTCATCTGCCTGCCCTGGGCCTCTTCCTGCTTCGGTGAGCTGTGCTTTCTCCCTTGCCTCACTCCCGGCTGAGCGCCCTGAGGACCTGAGAACTGTCAGGGGCAGCCAGGGGAGGTGAGATTTGAGAAGGGTGGTCGTGAATGACCATGTCCGATGGCAGAGCCTCCCAGGGGACTTTGGTCCTCCCCCAGCTCAGACACCTGTTGCATACCAGAGAGGTGGGACCTTACTCACAGCAGAGGGGCACTTGAGCTTGGTTCGGCTGTAGGTGAAGTTGTTGGAGGTGGTCTTATGGCCCACGGGTTCTAGCTGAAGAGAGAAAAGGGAACATTGATTTCCTCCAAGGCTGAGCCCCAACCCCTGTTGGAGGGAGGAGTATCTCACACCAGGTTCCTCCCTTTTGCTGAAACCAGCAAAGGGGCAAGACCCACGGCCAACACTCGCCACCCTGAGGCCAGAGTTGTACCTGACTTCCGACTCAGAGATTGTCAAATCAGAGTCCATCAGAGCAGAGGGATCCCGAGTCTATATCTGGAATTTACTGTGAAGGACACTGAGACCCAGGTGAGTCTGACCTGTTCAGAGGCCTCAGCAAATGATGGGTTGGGGGACGCAGGGCTCAGGACCTCCATCTCCTGTATCCCTGGGGATGGCTGTGAATGCAGATACTCTGCATTTTTAACTTTACAAAATGGTGATGAGCATATTTCCCAACTTGTTGAAGTGTCTGGGGATAATCAATTTCAAGAACACTTTGAAAATGCACTGGTTACCATGACATCATTACTATGCTTGACTTGTTGATCCTTAAGAAATTGGAACTTTCTTGCTTGAGCTACTTTTGTGTGTTTTTTGTATAGATGAAAAGGTTTATTTGAAACCTCCTGGGGAGCAATTATGGTTCATGTTTAGCTTAACGTGTTTGATCCTGGGACCTTCTGAGAATGAGCTGGAGGCTGCTGTAACCTCCTCCTCAGTATCTTTAGCCAGTACCCTGCCCTGTGACACATGGCCTGTACCAAGGAGATGGATCCCTGGCACTCACCTTACCAGACCCCATCCTGAACGTCTGGTCTCCACCCATCCTGTGATCTGCTCCCTGCCCATTCCTGACCTCATCAGCTCCTGACACCCAGGTACTGCCCAGGAGGGAAGTGAAAGTCCACTATGTCAGCTAATGACCATACCTGGCCCAGGACCTTGCTTTTTGTGGTCTTAAAGCCTTTTTGTACCTGTTTGTTAGTAACAATTAGAGGGGAACGAGGTGCTCTGGTCCTGGGGGAGAGGCTGCTGTGAGTGGACAGAGCACAGTGGGCTCATGGGCTGGGGTCCTGGTTCTGCTAATTATGCTGTGTGGGGCTAGGCAGGCTCCGGAACTGGCCCCGGGTTAGGGGTGCGGCGTTAAACTGTGACCGGACCACTCCACATCTGGTGTCGTGAGCATCAAATAAGAAGATGAAACACATGTGAGCAGCAGGTGGCTTACATAGGTAACACAGCATTATTTCTATTGTAACAGAACCACCTAGAGACAGAACAGATGCTACAGATCAGGTTGGCTGACTCCCAGTGATATTCCAGGAACCCAGGAACTCACTGGCATAGAGGATGGTAATAATCATATGGTTTTGATGATTGTATCTGTTTCTCTGTTTCTACTGGTTCCTTCAGCTTGGTACACAATCTGCTCTATCCTCTATCTCCCAGGTTGAAGCCCCTCCCACCTCTTCACACTGCCTTCACCTTTATTTCTTCACCTTTTTTTTTTTCCCCTGACTGCCTTCACTCTTATTCCCCATAGTTCTAGAAGAGTTGTTTTTAGCCCTTGTTGCACTTTCCAACAAAGGAACATCTAGTCAAAGCTTTGGTTTTTCCGGTAGTCATGTATGGATGTGAGAGTTGGACTATAAAGAAAGCTGAGCACTGAAGAATTGATGCTTTTGAACTGTGGTGCTGGAGAAGACTCTTGAGTCCCTTGGATTGCAAGGAGATCCAACCAGTCCATCCTAAAGGAAATCAGTCCTGAATATTCATTAGAAGGACTGATACTGAAGCTGAAACTCCAATACTTTGGCCATCTGATGTGAAGAACTGACTCATTGGAAAAGACCCTGATACTGGGAATGATTGAAGGTGGGAGGAGAAGGGGACGACAGAGGATGAGATAGTTGGATAGCATTATGGACTCAATGGATATGAGTTTGAGTAAGCTCCAGGAGTTGATGACGGACAGGGAAGCCTGGCGTGCTGCAGTCCATGGGGTCGCAAAGAGTCATACATACTGAGCGACTAAACTGAACTACACTTCCTAATCCCCCATTCTCTCTGTCTCTATCACTTGACTCAAGCTCCGGTCAAGGTCACCAGTGATCTCCATATTGCTAGATTCGGCCTCACTTTCTTTTTTGTCTTGCTTGACTTTTCAGCAGAATTTGTCAAAGGTGATGCTTCCTTTTCAAAACACTTCTCTTGGATCCCAAGACACAGCACTGTTATTTCCCTCCCCCCTCCTTCCGTACTTCTCATCTGTTGCTAGACCAAAAGCTGGAAGAAAGCCCCAGTGTTTGGTGGTTGGCCCTATGCTTTTTTTCACCTAATCTTTCTCTAGTTGCTCTCAGTCAATCCTGTGGCCTTGAATGGCACTTCTAGGCCAATCATCCCCACATTCTCTCTGCCCCCTGCCCACCCCAGACCTCCATTGCTGACTCCCTGAACTCCAGAATCATACATTTAACACCTTACCTGATTCTTCCAGGACTTCTGGAAGGCAGCTCACACTGACCATGTCCAAAATAAGAACTTTGATTTTCCCCTCCCAACTGTATTTCTATGTACAACTGTCCACCCAGATTCCTTGACCCCAAACTGAAGAGTCATCCCTTATTCCTCTTCTGCCTCATCCACCAGCCTGTCCAAACTACCTCCCAGATCCAACGACTTCCCTTCTCCACTGCCATCCCCTGGTCTCTGCCACCTTCACCTTCCACCTGGACTTTCAGTAGCTTCCTAATGGTCGAGTCCCTCTCTTGCTTCCCTCCTAGCTATCTCTATGCAGCGGCCAGAGGGCAAACCAGGTCACATGGCTGCCTTGTCAAAAGCCATCCAAGGACCAAGCCCTTGCTCTTGTTCACCTCTCTGACCTTGCTTCCTTCCCTCCAGCCACCCTGGCCTTTACGCTCCTCACACACTTCAAGCTCATTCCTGACTCCTGGCCCACACAGGTCCAATTTCCTCTGCCTGGAACACCCTGGCCTGAGACCTCAGCTTGCCTGGCAGCCTCTTGACATTCAGTTCTCAGTTCACGTGTCACTCTCCAGTGAGGCCTCCCTCCTCCCACCATTTCTCTCTGTCCCAGCACTCTGCTTTAAATTTTTAAAAGCCCTGAATGTGGTCACAAACTACCTTGTTAATTATTTTTTTAAATCTCTTTTCCCCACCAGATTGGAAGCTCTCCAAGAGTAGGGCACCTCTTTTCCCCAGCACCTGGGGCAGCCCCTATGGCATCGTGGTGCTCAGGAAATAGTGGCCTAGTGGATGGATGGATGAACGGGAGTCACAGAGACCTGGAGCCCTCAGGAAAGGGAGTTGTATTTGCTAGAACCCACCTTTCCTAAGGACAGACACTGTGGATACAACAATGTGGCAAATGACAGGATGAGTACCAGGGGGCCAGAGAGATGGTGGGGGCTCTAGCCTGCTCTGGGGACTTGGAGAAGGCTTCTTGTTGAAGCTGGCACCTGAGTGCCAATGCCAGTGTTGAGGTGTGTCAGAGCTAGTCAGGGGAAGGAGGTAGAAAGGGCAGCCAGAGAGAAGGGGATGAGCAAAGGCAAACACACAGAGGCAGGAGCCAGCATGGGTGGTGCAGGAAACTTCACTCCTTGCGGGACTGCCAAGTACAGGTCACTTGGTAGGACTGGCTGCTGGAGAGGTTAACTGGGGCCAAGACCCGGAAGGCCTGGTGTGCCGGGCTAAGGAGCCTGGCCTTTCTTCCCCAGGGAGGGGCCAGCCTTGGACATTTGAGAGCAGGGGTGTGACTTGGTCATATTTCATTTATGGAGAGCATGTGGTTGCCCTGTGGAGAGGAGATCTAAGGCAGTAGTTCACAAACCCTATGCAATGATCACCTGGGGAGCATCTAAAAGGTATTGAATCTAGGTGCTACCCCAGACAGAGTCAGAATTTCTGGGGATCAGGCCCAGGCACTGTTTTCTTTTTAGCTGAAGCTATCATACATATAGAAACAAATATAAAAAATGAATCACTGATAAATTATAACAAAATGAACCTACCCACATAATCAGCATCCAGGTAAGAAACAGAATATGATCAACACTCAAAAGCTCCCTCTTGCTCTCTTCAAGTCCCAATAAGACCATGCATATATTTGCTTGTTTTTGAAGCTTATATATATAGTTGTATGTTGTTAAAGTTTTAGTCTCATTGCTGTGAGGTTATTCTATTGCATGAATGTGCTGTTTGTTTACCCATTCTGCTACTGGTAGACATTTGGCGGGTTTCCTGTTGGGGGGGTCACGAATAGTGCTGCTATGAAAATTCTTGTCCATCTTTTGGTGAAACGTGTGTATACCTTTCTGTTGGGGATATGCCTAGGAGTAGAATTGTTGAATCATAGGGAATACGTGTGTTCAGCTTTAGTAGACATACAAAGTGGTTGTAGGTATTCATTATTTTTAAGAGCCCCCAAATAACTGTAATACCCAGCCAGAGCTGTTTTAACGGCTGTAAGCCTTGGAGATAGGGACACCAGTTAGGAGGCTAGCATTGTTTTCTGTTTCATGGTAGGGGAGACGCCCAGGGAGATGTCAGTGTTACAAGAGAGTAAGATTTCCACAGAAGAAGAGGGAGCAGGCGGCAGTGGAGGAATAGTTATCAAAAAAGAGGCGGCGAGACTGTTCCTAAGAAGACAAAAGAAAAAGGAAGAGAAAAGCATGCCCTAGTGCTGTTGGAGTTTCTGGCTTTGCGAAAGTCTCTGAAAAAGGAGGCAAAAACAGTTCCTAGAGGAGGGGCACGAGATGGAATAGTTTCGAGAGTGTCTGTTGCCACAGTGGGGCACCTGGGGTATCAGCCAAAGCCTGCAGACGCTATGTCATAGGACTAATTATGAGACATGAATTCACTGGTTACACATGTGCTTATCAGGCTGGTGCTGTAGCCAGGATGCTTGGTGATTAGACCTGAGTTCTAATCCTTGTTCTGCCACTTGCTGGCTGTTTGACCCCTCGCAAATTGTTCCATGTCTCCGTATTTTAGTTACAGAGTATTCTGGCTCGATGATCTACCTCTACGATCCTCTCCAGTCCTATTGGTTTGTCACTTATTTTATGTCATTTTAGGGGTGAAATTCCAGGAAGAAGATGACCTGAGAAGTTGGCACGATGCTGTAGGTTTATATCTGAGATGCTTTTGGAGGAAAACATTGGACTATGTAATTATTCCCACAAATCAGATAGCACAGGATAACATACTCACATAGTTTTAGGTTTGTTTTGCTTTGTGTTTGCTGCTGTTTTTTAAATTTGGGGTATGGCTGGGGAGCTATGAACAGTCTTGTAGTAGCAATAACATGGCTCCATGCAGCATTTATCTTTCGTTTTCAGATCTAAATCCCTTCCACTTGCTTTTATGAAACAGAAGCATTTAATGGGAAGACCTACCGAGCTGCTTTGGAAGAGAAAGGCCAGAACTACATTAAATCATGCAGAATGAGACAGGTGGGTCCTGTAATGCTCAAGTCATCAATATGGCCATCGGTCCCAGGAGACTCAGAGGGTCCTGGCACTGAGTAGGCTCCAAATACCCCCAGGTAGGAAAACCATACCCTGACGGGGACACTGGGAGGGAAGGGCTAAGGGCTTAGCATTCCCACCCCTCCTTGGAATCCGTGGATTCCCCCAGGGTTGCAGGGGGGGAAAGGAAACCATGCAGAGATATCCAGACTTTGCTGGGGCAGGGGCAGGGGTAGTTAAAAGCGTGAAGTTGAATGACTCGGTCATCGAAAGACAACTGGACTTCAAAGCGAAAAATCATCAAGAGAAACATGACTGCTCCCAGGGATTATATTGCTTTAACTTTGATTTTAAAAAACCACTGTGGAAGTAGGGTTGGGAGGAAACTCAAACTGTTCTAATTGCCATTCCCGGTCCTGGACGGACAGAGATGACGAAAGTTCCAGGAGTGGGCAGACTGTGATGTCAACAGGAGGAAAACACCAGGAAAACACAAGCAGAGGGAGGTTGAGCCTGCAATTAAGTAGGCCAAGGAGAAAACCTCCTTACATGCTGTTCTGAGAGGAGGAGGAGGAAGAGGTGGTGTAGCTAAGGAGAAAGTCAATATTGTGAGTCAGCCAAGGAAGATACTGGCCACGCTGGTGGAGCTGACAGGTGTGGGAATATCTGCACAGCAGAGCCTTGGCAGAGGCACAGTGGGCCTGAAGCTGCAGTGAAAGGAGCAGGCGTGTGGATGGTTTAGTCACCATGGGAGAAAGGAGAGAACATGCAGGTTGGGGTGGGGATTGGGTTACCCGCTGAGCCTAGATCAAAAGAAGCCAGTGGACTGGAAAGGCATTTCATTTGCTCTGCACAAGAGGATACAGCGCTCAGGGTTACTTGTCAAGCTCTGGGCAAACATAGCTGACCGTCCAGTCATGAGTGGCCAGCTGTAAAGGGTAGGTCAAGGTGCAGGGCTGTGGCCCCTGGGCTGTACCTTCATTTTGTAAGTTCTCCTTTTCTCCCCACCAGAAAGGACTAGACTAGGTGGCAGCCTGGGAAAACTGGCTGAGTGGCTCTTTATAACGTTTAAACAAATAATAGCAGGGAGTGTGGGGATTATTGTGCTGGGTGCGGCACACACATTATCTCTAAGATCTGTGTCACTTTTGCTGTTTTTGTAGATATTGATATGGATGGCCAGTGTGTACATAGATCACACTTTGTGATCTCATGGACTGGAGCCTGCCAAGCTCCTCTGTCCATGGAATTTTCTGAGCAAGAATACTAGACTGGGTTGCCATTTCCTACTTCAGGGGATCTTCCTGACCCAGGGATCGAACCCATGTCTCCTGCATTGGCAGGTGGATTCTTTACCACCCACACCACCTGGGAAGCCCACAAATGGCCAGAGTGGGCTCAATGGCCCAAGATCACACAGTAAAGGGTTGATGCTGATATTTTCATCTAGTCTATCTGATGACAAAGTTATATTCCAACAACACTGGGAAATTACAGAAAGAATCTGTCAGGCTAAATACGTAAGCTGCCATATTGAACTCTGGGGAGAAAGGAGCCATATCAACCAACAGGTTTTTCTTTGTGGGAAAGAGCGTCCTCGGGTGTACCCTTGACCTGAGCCCACTCGACCCTTAGGTACTGACCATGTTATTCCAGAGAGCGATGGCCATCTCCGCCTGCCCACGTTCTGAGAAGTGGAAACAGTCTTCGGAGAAGAAGGTGAGGTCAGCGCCCCCTCTCTGTGACCAAAGGAAGGGGATTATCTTCCTGAGATGAGAGCACCGCTACCTGCCCAAACCCTCTGCCCCAGGCAGTGGCACCCTGGGCATTCCACCTTCCATCCTTTCATTTCTGCTGCCAATTGGCTCAGATATTGATGGAGAAACTGCCTAGTTTTAGAATTTTTATTTTTAAAATATTTGTAGCAACCAAATTGCTTATTGTGGCTAAGTTGTGTCTGACTCTTCTCGGCCCCTCTGTGCATGGGATTTCCCAGGCAAGAATACTGGAGTGGGTTGCCATTTCCTCCTTCAGGGGCTCTTTCTGACCCAAGGATTGAACCCAGGTCTCCTGGATTCATAGCCACCTACAGTCCATCCCTTTTCCTTCAGCATCCCTGCCCTAATAGTTGAAAAGAATATTTGGGGGAAGCTTTCATTTTATTCCAACCTGGCAAATATCAGGGCCATACCTGGGGAGCTCGGTCACTATTAATTTTCATGTTTTCTTTCCAACTATATCTAAGTTCAAGTAATACTCAAAAGGGGGGAAGGAGCAAAAGCAGAAACAGCAGCTCCTCGGGAGCACTCCTGGAGAGAGATTGTCCAGAAAAGCCCATGTGGAGAAGGAAATACATTCCCCAAGATAACAGCCACTATACATGTGCCTCCCGGCTGCTCACCTTGTTCAGGGGGACAAGAGTGTTTTGGAAGAAAGGCTGTACAACCACGGCGAAGTCCTCACGCTGTAGGTACTGGTAGGAGAGTGTCGACAGGGCACTCTAGGGATGGGGAGAGAGACTGCTCAGTCCCACAGCGAGGCTGGACAGACAGGCTGTCCCTGAGGCCTCGGGTGGGTTGTGTCAGGGCCAGGAGACCCAGAGGAGCTGCTCTACAGCACAAGCACCCACCTAGGCTGCACCAGGCATGGACACCACCCTGCTCTCACTGCATGAAGAAGTGGATTAGAACGTGGGACTCGCGTCCAAATGGGGAACTTTTCAACACCAGCTCCTCAAAATGCCTTAGACCTTAGGATGAGTATCCACAGTCTTGGCATTGCTTAAGTGCCCAAAGGTGGACTGTAAAATGGATAGACTAGCTGTGCTCACCCTCAAGGAGCTGGTCATCCATCTGTGAGATGTAAAAGTAAAAATCAGGTGTGGCTTTAGGGTCAGTGAAGTGCTGACTGAAGTTGCCAGCAGGGAGCTTAGTCAAGGGAAGCTTCTCAGAGAGGTAAGAAGACAAAGTTCTGAGCGTGAGATGGCCACGCTGCAGAAAGGCCCAGGTGGGCAGGTTCAGGGAGGGGACAGTAAGAGCAGAGACAGACATGAGAAAGTGAGAAGGGAGGGAGCCCAAGGGCAGTGAACACAGCCCATCTCTCCTCTGGGTGGGGTGGGGGGGGTGAAGGGGTGATGCCTCCTCTGAGAGTTGAGAGGAGGGGTTGCTTCCAGCTTCCCTTCTGAGTTCTCACTCCCCTCCCCTGATGTTGGTTTACCTGGACACATTTCAGGGGCTGTGATCTGCCTTTAGGAAGTGGCCTTGCTCGCAGCAGAACCCTGCCAAACACCCGCTTTCCCAATCTTTGCTTCGGGAGTAAAGAGGAGGGTGGGGAGGGAAAAGGGGCTCAGGGTCACCTGGAAGTCCCAGTTCACCGTCTTCAATTCTTGCATCTCCGGCAAGTTCTCCTGGGAGCCTTGGAGGCAGGTGCAGTTGCTCCTGTGTGGTGAGGAGTCCTGAGGCTCAGGGGCCCTGGGAGCCTGCTCCCACCCACGTCCATACACACAGGTGCCCCCACAACACAGACTTGCTGCCTCTTGGGCCCGGGTCAGAGAAGCATGACTCAGGGACATGAGATCCAGCAGGTGCTTATTAGGAGAGAAGGCAGGAGGGCTGGCAACAGTGCCTGGGGCTCCTGTGGACAGGCCGTCCGTTTCCTTGGCCGCCTGACTATTTTCTTCCCTAGTCTGTGGCTCCTGGAGTTTCTGCAGGGGGGCTGGGGTTTTGGGAAGACTCCCAAAGTGGCCCAGCCTTTCTTCCTCGTGTTCCTGAGGCCTCCCTTCTCTACGTTCAGCTGCTGAGGACTCTCTTGCAGGAAGGTGCTCTTGGGCAGCACTGGCTGCTCCATACAGGGACCAGGTTCCAGGCAAGATTGGAACCAGTGGGTCACCTTCCCAGAAAATCCATTTGACCCCAGATAGGGCTTCTTAGCCACCCTGTAGAATCTCCTCCCCCATAAAAACTGTCACAAGAACTCTGGGCAACCCTCTGGCCTTAAAGAGGGCAACTTCCTGCAGGGTCAGAACTGAGCTTTAACAAATTCCAGGCCAACAGAGATTATTGCATGATGTAACTTAGCTCTAAGCCTGGCTTTCAAGGCCAGTCCTAAGAAGCACATTATAGCTACTATTTCCTAAGTGCCTGCCCAAGCAGGACCATGCACTTTACATGTGTTTCCCCTAGACGTCACCTCTACTTCCCCAGGAGATTTTTACATGTGAGTAAGAGGCCCAGAGAGGTGGTGTGGTTTGTACAAGGTCCCACAGCTTCTGAATGGCAACACCAGGACGTGAGGCCCAGTAGATCTGGCTTGAAAGCTCATCGCCTCATGCTGCCTCTCAAGGAACAACTTGCTGAAGTTGGAGTTTGGCACCACAGAAATTCTGGAGCCCTCACAGATCCTTTCCAGAAAGGCAAAGTGAGGTCCAGAGAACTGAAGCAACTTGCATACAGTAGGCATTCAATAAGGTAGCAACACTTTAGAATGGTTTTCCAAGCCCCTGGCTAATTGTTGATGTTTGCCCCTTGGACAGGACTGTCCAGCTCTGCCAGTCTTGGTCTCACCCGCTGGCATCTGAGCCCCATTCTCCCTAGGTGCCCTTGCCTGGGGACCACGTCCGTCTACTTACTCGGCTGGCAGTGGCATGACACATTTTCCATCTTGACCCTGGAGCAGGTCAGCCAGCTCCATGACCTCTACCACGTTGATGAAAGCCCGTGGAAGCTGTGGAGAGTAGAGGGGGTAGGCTTCAGTAGTCCCCAAGCACTTGTGGGGGAGCAGAGCTTATTGCTGGAAAGAGCTTGGGGGATCGTCTACAGTCTACTTCCCCCTCCCCAATTTTACCAATAAACTGAGGCCGAGAGAGGGAACGTGCCTTATGTTATCTTGTGGAATGGTCTTTATTGGCCCTACTTTATAGATTAGGAAACTGAGACACAGTCAACTTGCCCAAAGTCACATGGCTAGGAAAGCCACAGTGCCCGGCTACAAGTCAGGCCAACTGGCTCCAGAAGCAGGCTCTTTGCCACCCAACCAAGGCAGTCAGATCCAGTTAGACTCCACCCCACAGAGAAGCTTGGCAGCTGCCTCCCTCCCATCCCATCCATCCGGGTACCTGCTCCTGGGGAACTCTGTGCAGTGTGCATCTCACTGAACACAAGTCTTCTAGCTGCGCTCAGGGAGCAACCCCTGGTGAGCCAGCAGACAGCCTGGTTGCTGACAGGAAATAGGACTCGGGAACATGCCGCTGTGCCTCCCTACCTGCTCGTAGAGGATGTCCAGGGCCTGCCGGATGTACTTAACATACTCCTCAGCAGAGCGGGCCTCCTGTGAAGAAGGAAGGGGCTCTGCTCAGCTCCTGGGAGGAGGGGGAAAAGTTGGCCTGATGCCCAGCACAGGGGGGTCCTGCACCGGATGGGAAGCCCAACCCTTGTTGCTGATGGACAGTCTCTGGTAAGAAGTCACTCTTTGGGGACTTCTCTGGTAGTCAGTGGATGCCAATGCAGGGAATGTGGGTTTGATTCCTGGTCGGGGAACTAAGCCCATGTGCTGCAACTAGAAAGAAACCCGTGCCCGGCAACTACGGAGCCTGCATGCTGCAACCAGAGAAGCCTGCAATGAAGAGCCCACGTACCATGACAAAGACCCAGCAAGGCCGAAAAAAGAAAAAGAACAGTCATCCCTTGATGCCTACTAGGTACCATCAATGGCCCCCACCCCACCCTCTCCATGGTATCTCTAACCCAGACCCTGACAGTGCTGGCCCCCCTGCCACGGCCTCCCCATCACTTCTACCCTTGTAACTCAGCTTGCGGGCCTCCTCTCTTGGCCCCTCTCCCAACTGGAGGCTGATTTAGCCCCTTCCAAAAACATGGCCTGAATCCTGGTGGTGGCCCTAAGTCGTTTCCACAAAGTGCTGCTCTCAGGAAGGTAAACCTGACTTTGCATGAAGACAGGTCTTCTGGGGTCACTTCTGGCTCCCTGGACCCCATGGAGTGCAGAACAGAATGACATTTAAAATCCCATGGGGTTGGATCACTTCTGCCTCTAGTCTGGGCAGTGAGGAATAGAGGTCCCTGTGTGGGGGAGGCTGGTTCTCACCTAAAATTTGGGGACTGTCTGTGCCACAAGGAATGATAAATGCCTTCTCCCTGCTGCCTGTGACTGTCAGACATTCTAGCACAACCTCTGAGTTATGGCAGCTGCTTTTTTTTTTTTTTTTTCTGGCCAAATAAAATATAGCACATCCTCAACTTAGAACAAGATGAATTCCAAAAGTTATTACCTCCCAAAGTTTGTAAGTCTGGACGTATTTCCCCATAGAAACAAGGTTGGGAGTGGGTTGGGTTCACAGGCTGGCTGAAGGTGATTAATACATTTTTGTCCCTGAAGGCCAGTGAGCCATGGATCAGGATTGGTTCAACTGTATCAACCATATTTATGACATTGTTTCAGCCTCCCCCTGCAACCTCCCCACCCTGAAGAAACACCGAAAAAATGGGCAGAGACTCCAAACAGGTGAGGGGGCTTCCTGGTTATCCACTGGCTACCAGAAACAGTATTTAAGGGTGTAAGAGAGACCACCTCAGCAGTGCCTGAGAGTGGGGACGTCCAGACACGTCTGGATCAGGGAACCAATGCAGCAGCCGCTCAGTAGTGGGGACGGCTGGCCTGTCCGGCATGTGTGAGCCTGGCTGGCTGGGCAGACTCAGGTGCCTGGAGAGCCGGCCTGGATGCCTCCCACGGGGGACGTCCCAGCCTGGATACAGACAATGACCTTGGCCATCAGTTCCATCCCCCAGGGGGCCGGTCAGGGGCCTACCTCATTGTCACAGTAATGGCACAAGTCGTTGCTCCCAATGAAGAGTGTGATCAGCTTCCAGTCTTTCTGTAGGTTGATGTCCTGAGGAGGCAGAAGAGCCCACTTAGGCCTCGGTCGGGGGCAGGGGGCACATGCGTGTGCTAGACACCCCTTCCCCCCAGCGCTTTTCATCCTCTGTGTCACAGTGGAGAGAAGATGTCACGTGGAGCTCTCTCGCCCTCACTTTGGTGCTGGGCAAGGACTCCACCGTGCGCATGCGCGTGTGTGTGTGTGACTGCTCAGTACAGAGAACTTTTTTCCCTTTGAGATCTTAAGAAAGCTGAAGTCCAGGAGGAGGTAGCTTCTACTAACATACTGCTAAAGAGCTGACTCATTGGAAAAGACCTTGATGCTGGGAAAGACTGAGAGCATGAAGAGAAGGGGGCAACAGAGGAGGAGATGGTTGGATGGCATCATCGACTCAGTGGACGTGAGTTTGAGCAAACTCAGGGAGACAGTGAAGGACAGGGAAGCCTTGTCGTGCTGCAGTCCATGGGGTTGCAAAGAGTCAGACATGACTTAGCAACCAAATAACAATAAAATGTGATCCAAAGGCCCTCAAAGGATCCCAGGGCAAAAGACATCTAGAAGCAAAAGCCCAGAGTTGCCTGGGTCTAGAGAAGGGGACCGGTTGGACAGACAGGTGAGGAGGGGGCTGGAGAGGTTCTAGGGAGCCTGCTTTCCACTCAGCAGCCCCATAATAGGAGTGCTGCCAGGCAGTGACTTCCAAGGCATAAACCCAGAGCATTGAAAAAAGTGCTGGAGAGGAGGTTTAGAGGGGCCGGGTAAGAGGGAAGGAGGAAGGATTGGAATGAGAATCCTATTTTTAGAAGCCAAAGTTTACATAATAGGGTTTGGGAAGCCAGCTCTCGGGTGCAATGGAAAGCTGCCAAAGGCTGAGGCCTGCCACCTCCACCAGCCCTCTGCTCATCTCTCCTCCTGCAGCCGGCCTGGAGGGGAGGGTGCCTGGAGAAGAGGTGCAGCAGAGACGGCGTCTTGGTGGCAAGACCTGCTCATCTGGTGCATTGTAAAGACGAGCCAAGAGATTGAAGTTCAGTGGCGCAAAGGCGGCTTATTCAGGGCCACTTGCACCCACCCCAGCTCAAGACAGAGGGTGGGTGGCCCGGGGCCTGTACTCACAGGGCTGGTTTTCATTCGCTCCACAAGGTCCCGGGCCTGGGCTGGCATGTCCCTGGGCAGGGGAAGAGAAGGGAACGTTAGAGCTGGTTCACGAGCAAGGGCTCAAGCTGCAGGATTTGGGCCTGGCGAAGAGATGTTTCAGGAAAAAAAAAAAAATGTTATATACAGACTTATTCCTTCAGAAGGTATTGAAAGGCTTTCAATTCTCAAGAAATCTCAACCTATGAACAACCAAAGATTTGCTGTGGGCGTTGGAGCCCCAGTTGACCCTGACCCTGCCAGGGGGCTGACAGGCATCTCACCACCCCCTTCTGCAGGCCTGGTCCTCTGAGGCCACTCCAGCAGCAGGGATGGTGGGGGTGGGGGGGTTGGCGGGCAGGCAGTGGGATCTGTTAACCTTCCTGTCAGGGACGTTCCCTTATATTTCATCCAGGTCTTCTCATTGCAGGCTGAGCCTGTTCAGTTCTTATTCGGCTGCCTGTCTTAAAAATAACCTTTTGTATATTTGAAAAAAGCTATCACCCCAAATGATCCCTCAGCTTCCTCTTTTCCAAGCTTCATGACTCCCTCAACCTTTACCTCTAAGTCCCAGTCTCTCTTCTTTTAATCCTTCTGTTTTTCTTCTCTATCATTCCTTTGGATTTCCAAACCAGTCCCCATCTCCTCACTTTCCCCGCTGGTAACAAAGCAGGATGAGGGAGACAAATACCGACAGGGCTAGTCCTCACTTCACCCGCTAGATGTGTGCCATGAATGCTTCTGGGTTAGAGAGAGGCGTGCCAGCGGAACCCTACTCAGCAATCAAGGAGAATGAACTAGTGATATACGTAACAACAGGGATGTATGTCAAAATAATTTTTCTGGGTGAAAGATATTCTACAAGAAAAGAGTACACGGACTCCCCTGGTGGTCCAGTGGCTAAGATTCTGTGCTCCCAACGCAGGGGACCCGGGTTCGATCCCTGGTCAGGAAACTAGATCCTGCATGCCACAACTAAGAGTTTGTATGCCGCAACTAATGATCCTGCCTGCTGCAATAAAGACCAAAGATCCCATGAGTCACAGCTAAGACCTGGTGCAGCCAAATAAGTAAATAAATACTTTTTTTTTAAAAGGGAAAAGAGTACATCATCTATGGCTCTGTTTCTAGAAAATTCTAGAAAATTAAACCTATAGTGACAAGAAAGGTCAGTGGTTACCTGGGTCCCAGGGAATGAGTAGGGTAGAGACCGGAAGGGGCAGGAGGGAGGGACTGATTACAAAGCAGCACAGGGAAACTTTTGGAGGTGATGGATATAGTCATCATCTTGATTGAGGTAATGGTTTCATAGGTACATGCATATAACAAACTGATCAGATTGCACCCTTTTAATATGTGCAGTGTGAAAGTGTTAGTCACTTAGTTGTGGCCCACTCTCTGTGACCCTATGGACTGTAGCCCATTAGGCTCCTCCATCCATGGGATTTTCTGGGCAAGAATACTGGAGTGGGTTGCCATTTCTTTCTCTGGGGTATCTTCCTGATCCAGGATTGAACCCACGTCTCCTGCATTGTAGACAGACTCTTTACTGTTTGAACCAATGGGGAACTGGTACGGTGTACTTATGTCAATTACACCTCAATAAAGCAGTAATTTAAAACATATGTATAACAGAAGGGATACAGCAAATGGAGGCTTCCATGGAAGAAGTCATAAAAGAAGGAAGTGGTACAGGATGGGTATTTTAAATCTTTGCATGTCCACAATGAGCTGGGTATGTGGCCAAGCACACGTGGCACCATTTCTGCCCTGTGTCTCGTTCATTCACGCAGGACCATATCTCATATGCTATTGCTATGAAAGTCATAAAGAAAGGCTGGCTTGGTTAAAGGTGACCACAGAAGTCTCTGTAATCTTTTTACAGGTTTGAGATATGAACAGGGGCATCTGTGGGTGATAAGCCCTCCAGAACACTAGCGGAAGTCAGGAATGCCCTCTTTTCCCCTCTCCCTAGCCAAGTTCTTCCCACGCTTCAAGCTCAGAGCAAGCCCTGTCTCCCCTAGGAGCCTTCTCTATGGGTTTGTTTACCCACATCTCCATTTCCTTTTTCAGTCTTGGTGTGCAGACCCATGCTTTGGGAGCTATGGGACCAGGGATCCCCTTCCAGCTCTGCTACTAGTTTGCTGTGGAGCTCACCCAAGTTACGGAACCCTGCTAACCTTGAATTTTTTCATCTCTATACAGAGGCAGGACTAGATGTTTTCTGGGGTCCCTTTTGGTTCTGTACCTGTCTGTAACTAGACTGCCCAGTTCACATCTTACACTCTTCTGTTTTCTGAGTACAAAATCATTTCAGTCTGCAACATTGCCATAAACAACACTTCTTCCCCCCAAAATTATTTCCTATTGGTTTAGGCTCCTTAACTAGACAGCAAGCTCTTTGTGGGCAGACAGTTCACTTTTTGATTCTTCTGTATCTTTTAGTAACCACCATGGGGCACAGTCCTTCCCAGGTGCTCAGTGAATTCTTGCTTATTGATTGATAGAAAGGAAGTTTGATCTTAAATAAAACTTTGAAACAAAATACCCTAATGACCATTTTTTTTTTGCATACATATTATAAACTAGGTGGGTTATTGGTCTCATTGAATCTTTGTGACAGCCAAGAGAAGTAGGTACTATTATTATCTCCATTTATAGATGAGGAAACTCAGGTTCAGAGATACTATGTGACTTGCCCAAGGTCACACAGCCAGCAAGGCTGGACATAGATAATCTAACTGGAGGTCTCATTATCCTGGTTGCTCTGCTGCAGGGTTCATCTCTCCCTTTAGGTGAACTCATCCTTTTCCACACCATGCCACATGACACGGTGCAGATAAGGAAGGCTCACAGAATGGTGTCCATTCTTGCTTACTTAAGCTGACTAATGGCTTGCTGTCCTTTCCCCTAACACAGGACCTCCGAGATCCTAACAAGAAGGTGCACGTGTCGGCCACTTCCCCTGCCACTCTTCGTTCTCATGGAGACACCAAGCAGCAGTGAAATAGAAAAGGCAGTTTAAGAGAAGTGAAGCAAGAAAGGGGAAGGGGGCTTGAACGTCAACAGACTGAAGAGTCAATTCCTGGTTAATGAAGCCTGAGCTCTATAATGATATTCATAAAACCGTAATGATCATAATAATAATAATGGCAATACCAGCAACTAGATGTTGATATTACAGCCCCAGGCAGCCCAGTTTTTCACAGAAAAATAAGTTCTTCCTGCTTATGACGCTGAGGAACTGACATTGCTTCCTGTGGCTCAGAGACTCAAACCTAGCGAGCGTGGGGCCCTCCTTACCGTGTCTGAAAGGAATGCTGCCTGTAAACAGAGTGAGTCAAGCCGGTTCTGTCTCCCTGGTGATGTGACTGCAGCAACCCTTCTACAAAGCAAAGACCCAGCACACTCTGTGCAGAAAATCAATGAACTCTGTCAGGCATTTCAACTTTAATTGTCTGGATTGTTGTCAACCATAGAAATCCAAGTGAAAACAAACAACTGCCTCGGTGTTCTAGGGGCTCTACCACCTAACTCCCTAGTGTCAAATACAGCCTTTTCAGAGTCCAGCACTAGAGGCTCAGAGGTGAGAAGAGAGAGAAAGGAAGGGTGGCCCTCTGTGGGGCCCTGCTCTGCATTCCAGGGGTGCTGAAAGTCCCCCACGCATTCGACTCTGGCTTCCCCTGGGTGGAGAGGTCAGCTGAAGTCAGCAGGATGCATCCTGGGCCCCGGCCACCTGCCTGTCGTCCAGCCACACTCAAGTGCTTCCTCCCACTGCCCTGAGAGGTGTTAACAGTGCCGCAGGCAGAGCGAAGGCTCTGATTCAGCCTGTTGCATCCTGGTTTCTCCGGGCAATTGCTCTGATGACCCTGGGCTGTTCAGGAAACGGTTTAAGCTTCTGGGTCCTCATGCTAATACCCATCTCAAAGTGGGCGAGGATTTCAGAAGACAATCCACATGAGGGGCAGCTCGGGGCTGGGTAGCAGAAGCATTCGGTCCACAGTCACTAGTGCTGCTCAGACACCACCCTTCTCTCCTCCCCGATCTCTCAGCCTTGCCCTCCTCTGTCCCTCCGGTACCCCCGTCTACTCACCGAGCCCTGGCCCCATCTGCGGCTACGTTCAGCCCTGCTGTCTCCTCCTGGGTGCCGGTGGAGAAGCCGAGGATGTTGGGGTTGAACTTCTTCAGAATGTCTTTGAAGGGGGAGATGGAAGAGAGCACAGGTGAGAGGGAGATGGATGTACAATGTTGGGGCACAGGTGTGGACCGGATGCTCCTGGTATTTTCAGGTGGGCTGACTCCCCCTCCTTATAGATAACCTTCTCTTCTCTTGCTCAGGGGAGGGCCCTGGCCACAGCGAGGGGTTGTTATGGCCACAGTGATGGTGCTTCTCTGTGTTGCTACTTACTGGGAAGTGTGGTGTGGGTCCCTAAGTCGCCATCCCCTCCAATGCTGGGGAAGAGAAAGCACATTTGTTAAAATCACCGGTCATCATGTTTCTGAGTCAGAACCAGAGAGGCTGCCCCAAGGCAGGATTCCCATCCCCTTAGGACTAGCATCGGGGCATCGCCTTGCATTCCAGTACTGGGCCATGGGTACCTGGCCTCATCTCTGAAGAGTGATGGGGAAACATACCACCCATGCCTGTATGGGGAGCATCATGAACAGAGATGAGAGAACACCCTCACCTCCAGGAGAGTCCTCTCCAGGATGTGGGGAGGTCACTGGAGTTGCTGGGTCGGGCTCCTACTGCTGTCTGAAAAAGGCAAAGAGAAGGCTGTAGAGCTGGGCTGGGTCAGGGGCAGGCTGGGGGGCACTGGGGAGACCCCCTCTGGCCCTGGGGTAGCAGCTGGGACCTGGATTTACCTTTTCTGAAAATGGTACCAGTTTTTCTCCAGGCCGCTTAATCTCTGAGTTGTCCTGACTCCCCGACCTTCCACACACAAGCAGTAACCAAGTCATGGAAGAAGCAAGATGCTTCCTCCCCAACTTCTCTGGCTTCTAACCCTTTGTGTTTCCTCTGCCATACTCCCTGGTGAGACTCTCATCTCCTTGCCATGGACAGCCCTGGCCCCATTCGGCCCCAGCCCCCAGTGTCTCTTCCCTTCTCCCTCAGTTGCCCACCTGCTCCTCCAAGCATACCTGCTTCTTCACGCTTCCCCTGACTCGGACCCTTCACCAACATTCTGAGCTCACCACGACCTGGTTTCCACTTTCCTTTCTTGTTCACCCCTCTTTCCTGTCCACACACACCTTCAGGTCTAAACAAGTTGATCTGAAGCATGAGAGCCTTGGGGCAGCCTATTAGCAGCCACTCCATCCCTTTCCAGAATACTGAACTTCCTCCTTTCTAGCCTTTAAGTCTCCAGTTCACTCCTTAAGACTTGGTCAGCTTCTACCTCCTCCAGCAAGCTTTACCTAAAGGCCCTATTATTAAAAAAGAGAAATTCCTCTTTGAAACTTACAAAAGTAAGTGAACCAGGGAAATAATACAAGGATTTTTTAGTTAATAATTTACCCCTACTTTAATAACCTTGCCTCCTGCCACAGGTTCTACATCCCTCTTCACCCCTTACCCACATATACACACCACCAGAGCCGATGAATGGTTAAGAGCCTGATGTGTATCCTTCCACAGCTTTCCCCATGTTCATATGAAAATTAAGATGCACTCACACACCTAAGGGGAAGTTGTTTTTCTATAGACATGAATACCTGATTTCCAGAGTCCTATTTGTCACCTATCTGGATAGGTGTCTCCTTCAGTGTAAGTTTTTTATTTCCCCAGCTGGACAAGTTATAAGAGGGTTAAGACCACATCTCATACTTCTTTTTGCTCTGAAAAGCTAGCAGACTGTCTCACACAAAGCAATAGCGAAATCTTGGGCTGGCCAATAGAATTCCTTTAGTGAAACTGTACTATGTGCAGGAATTGGGTCCCTTCTGCCCCCAAGAACACATTTTTGAATAGGGTGAAGGGGAGCTGGGTGGTTTGTGGGTAGACCCACCACCCGAGGAGGGAGTGAGGTAGATGAGTTCCTAGTGATGTCAGGCAGACTTGCATAAGTACCTTAGCACATACAGATGAAATGCCTGGGAACAGGGGGGAAGAAGGGATGGAATGGCTTCAATCTGGGGCTGGAGGGAAGCCTCATGGGAGGAGGTGGTGTTTGAGCAGGGGTGTGGAAGGGTGGAGGGCAGGGCTTCTGGATTGCCTGCTGATGTCTCGTGGCTCCCTGGCTGTGCTTCAGTGCCAAACACAGGTAGGTTTTCGACAGTGTCAGCTAAATGCTGAACGCAGAGCCAGTGTGGAAGAAGAGTTGATTCCTCGCTCAACTCTGTACTCACAGTCAGCGAGTCACCCAAGGCAGCCACCACTTTGATATCCGCTGGTCGGAGCTCATGGACTAAGGAGACAGGCAAAGAGATGAATGGTTGGCAGAGGTCTTCCTTTTAAACTGTTAACCTGACTAGAAGCCCGAGATTCCGTTCTCATCCCATCCATCCCTATTACACTTATTTCCAGCCTAAGGCTTTAGAAAATTTGTCTCTTCCATGCATCCAGAGCAACCAAGGCATTGAAGGTAATGGGCTTGATGGCTCTTAGCCATCTGGAGAGGAGCCCAATTCATTCTTGAGGGGTCCAAGAAAGTTCCAGCTGTGGGGATCATGAGCACAGGCAGAGAGGACCCCCATCCCTGACTGTACCTACCTCACTAGGTAGGGAGGCCTGAGGGGTTGCCATTAGGAATAAGTTGAGATGAGAAGTGTGGTTTGCAGAGCACCTGGGAGCCCAGCAGTGCTGCAGGCCAGCTCGTCATGGGCTGCCCAGGATCAAGGTCTACAGTGCACAGGAATCAGCAAGGCCTGCTTAAGTCTCCAAGATGTGCTTGTAGGTTCTCCCAGCAACCTGCCACTTAGCCCTTGACTGAAGGGGGTGATGACGTTTATACTAACCTGACGTGGGGACACTGTTGGAAGGATTCTGCTCCGTACACAGGAAGTCACTGCCCCAGTTCTAAATCGACAAAAGCAAACACACAACAGCAGACACTCACGGTGCAGGAAGGTTAGCCCAAGAAGAGTTAGCTAAAGAATTCTTCCCCCGCACACAGCTGTTCCCTGAACATGGTGCCTTGATGAAAACCAGCAGAGGCAGCTAAGAGACACTAGCATCCAGGATATAGGTCATTGATTCTTTCATGTGAAATCCAAGGAAGATCCCCTGGAGAAGCGAATGACAACCCACTCCAGTATTCTTGCCTGGAGAATCCTATGGACTGAGGAGCCTGGTGAGCTACAGTCCATGGGGCCACAAAGAGTCGGGCACTACTGAGCGACTAACACATTCACTTTCACTAATCTAGAATCTATCCTAAGATTCTGTATAGACACCAACATAAACACAAATACCGCCTTAACCTTCTTCCAGTCTCCACCAAGAATTCCTTAGCTAAAACTACATCACTGTAGAGGATCATGTGAGGCAAAGAGCTGTTGGTTGTGGATGGAGTGAGAGGGGAATCAAAGAGAAAAAGGGTGTTTGCCACCTCCCCATGCACAAAACAGTGCTTGGGTCTCATCCCCAGAAATTCTGACTTTGTCTGGGGTGGCACCTGGATTCAATACCTTTCAGTTGCTCCCCAGGTGATCATTGCATAGAGTTTACAAACTACTGTCTTAGATCTCCTCTCCATAGGGCAACCACAGGGTTCCACATGGGTTTAGGTGATGTTGTTTAACGTGAAACTAATGAACACTAATTACAATGCTAGGACTAAAACAATAATTACAATATTTTTAGGAAAGCAATGTGAAATTTTTACAAATTTTTACAAATGCAAAGTTTCTAGTTTCTGTATATCATTTCTGAATGTGTGTGTGTATGTCTTTTTGTGTATTTAATAGCCAACCAGTTCCTTGCATGTGTATAAATTAAAGTCTATAACTTGGATTTTTTGTTTTGTTTTTTTAGTCGCTAAGTCATGTCCGATTCTTTTGCAGCCCCATGGACTGTAGCCCACCAGGCTCTTCTGTCCATAGGATCTCCAAGGCAAGAAGACTGGAGTGAGTTGCCACTTCTTTCTCCAGGGGCTCTTCCCCACCCAGGGATCAAACCCACATCTTCTGTATTGGCAGGCAGATTCTTTACCACTAAGCCACCAGGTAAGCCCATAACCTGTATGAGCTTTTAGTCACACTCTCTTGACTCTGGAATACAGAGCACACTTTCCAAGTGCTGGAGGAGGGGATGAGGTAGGAAGCAGAGGGCATAGCAGCTGGGAGAACAGACATCCCTCCCTAGTGTTCCAGACACCTGCACGTCCCCAGAGGGGCTTGAGGGACAAGCCCAGTGTTGAGTGCACAGGAGGGCTCCACACATAGGTGTTGTCTGGTTGGCTGATTCTCTAGGTGTGTGGTTGCCAAATCTTTGGAAGTTTGTCTCTTTCATCTGATCAGAGGCTGATGTAGACACACCTTGTTAAAACACTCCTCTCACAAGGGAGCAACAATGCAACTTCCTTTACATATTATTTGCTTAATCTGATGTAAATGAGTTTATTCCAAGGAACTGCTCAATTAGTCAATTTGATGGAGTCCTTATGCTGTGTGGAGGTTCTATTGAAATTAAGAACATGTTTGTGTGTAGATGACAAATATCCAGAGAAGATGCAATTTAAAATAATTCTACAGCCATGAGTGCTTTAGAACCATCTCAGAGAACTGATGAGCCAGAGACAAACCCATCCCCTGCAGGCAAACAGACGCAGGTCAGAACTGGAGCACGTTCGTCTGTCCCAATGGAAGAACTGCTTAGGGGGCATAGGCTGCACCCTATACCAGGGCACCCAGATCGCCTGCAGGTCTTGGGAAATGCAGGTCCTGAGTCAGCAGGACTGGGCTGCCACCCAGGACTCTGCATTTTTAACAAGTTCTCAAGTAATGTTGATGTGGCCCGTCTGTGGCTAATTTAAATAGCAAAGTATTTTTTAAAAAATCACTTTCTCTGCCTGAGTTTTTCACTCTTCCAGCAACAGAAGCAAAGGCATGTGAGACTAAGATCAAAGACAATGGGCCAGAACCACTTTGTTCGTCAGTGTATATCTGGCACTTTAGCACAGCACCTGCACCATTTAGTCATCCAATAAACACACGTTAGATAAATAAATAAGTGCCTAACTGACAAGATGCGGCTGACGTTTCAGTTCTAATGAATTTTGGTCCACGACTGGCCTGAAATAAGCCTCTGTTGGGCTGATGTGAGCCTGAGAGAATTCAGAGAGGCTGAATGGTGGCCTTACCCCAGCCATGAAGCTGGTGCGGCCTGTATCTCAGAGCTGAGCATCTGACAGTTCTTCAGTATTTTCCTGTAAGTTAGTCTCAGTGCTTCAGCTGCCTTATAAAAGGTCTTTCCTCACTCACTCCTCCATCCATTTTCCACACTAGTCAGGGAGCTCTTTTAAAAAGGTGAACCAGATTATACCACTTTCTCCTAGAACCTCCAAGAGCTTCCCACAGCTCTCCACCAAAGTTCAACCTTCTTTCTCAGGGCTTCAGATTCTGTATGATTATGCCCTTGACAACCCCGCTTATCTCATGACCCCAACTCTCCACTTCATTTGCATGCCCATAGCCATGCTGACTTCTTTCTCCCCTCAAATACCCCCAACTCAGCCCCAGTTCTGAGCCTCTGCAATCGCTGGTCCTGGTCACAGCTCATGAGAATGTGCTTTCCTTGTCCCATCGCATTTTCTCAAGACTGTCCTTACTCTCTGACAAGACTATGCTTCTCTCTCTGTTGGATGCCTCCTTCAGTAGATTGCAGGGTCCGTAAAAGGGATGGGCTCCATCTGTCTGCTCTACGGCTCTATCTTCCTGAAACAGTGCCCGACACACAGGAGGTGCCCAGTCTGTAATGACCTCTAACTCCTGAGGACAGAACTATGTCTGACACTCCTCGGAATCCCTGCTGGCCCCTAGCACAAGACTGGGCAAACCCTAGGTGCTCAGCTGACACTGGTGATTGATTCCCTGTCCAGGTGGCCGACAGATGTGGCCTGGACCAAGCCTGTCCCGCAAGGCCTGATGTGGTTCAGGATCTTCCAGGCCATCTTTGCAGCAACTGTCCCTAAAGCCATGGGCCTTAAATCCTCAGAGCTAGAATGACTGACCTGAACCAGACAAGCCCTGGAGACCCACGTGCATATACATCAGCTTCCTGGGGGCCCAGCCCCTGGAACTGAGGCTCTTCCTACTCAGCTCCCACCTTACAGGAAATCGATGTGCATTATACCCACTGCCTCCCCCTCATCCCTTCTTGAAAGGCTGAGCTGCCTGATCAGAAATGATGTCTGTGCAAAGGTCAAAGATGACTGATCCACAGGCACTTCCTCTAGTTGGTTGCTGACGTCAGGAGAACACTTGAGAACAAGTTAGGACAATCCTGGAACTCTGTGGTTCAGGAGCCTTTGTTTCACATTCCAATATCCAGTAGGTAAGAAGGGTACGTTTCTGCTTAAGCTACCTCTCTGAAATCCGCACCACTCCCCGAGTTGCTGGGGGCGGGGGGTGGAAACGATTTGTCTCTGAGAGAGGCAGACATGTGTCAGGAGTTATTACCTCAATGGCTGGCGTGGTGGGGTATGTGTAGTTACTGTTCCGGGGGGTTCGCAGGAAGGGCTCAATCTAAGAGAGGAAAATAAACCACAGGGAGAGGTTACCTGACAGCCTGGAAGACTGCTTAGGAAATATTAAGTACTAACAGTCCTGTCCTCTAGGTTCATTTAACACGATTCTTCTGCATTTAAATAGAAAGAATCATACAGACAGAATTTCATTCATTCCCTAGAGGGTTTTACATAACAGCTTTGACAAGGGATGTACAAGCAAAGGACTAAAAAGGGTTCCATCCACGTTCTTTTCAGGGTTCTGTGCTTTTCTTTTCACCCTGACAATGAATCTCCCTAATCATCAGAATGACTTTCTCTCCTTTGTCATTGCTCTGGCAAAAGATTGATATTATAGGGATCTTCTTGTCTCCAAAAAATGTTATGATCATCAGTGTATTTTAACAACTGTTGCTATGATTTTGCCTCCTTTGAGTCATGTCCCGTACCCGTTTCGGGTTGGCTTCACATACGCTGGTTGCATTTTTTTCTCATGAAACGGCCTCTTCATTCCCTGCTCACCTTTCTATTTCACCATTGGGTTCATACATGCCCAGTCAAGAATCCAAGTGTATTCCGTTGTGGGTGATAAGTTAGTCAAAGAAGGAAGTAGACAGAGGGGTAGCAGGGGAAAGCAGGTAATGAGAAAATGTGGAAATGATAGTGAAGCAAGAAAAAGTTCGTAAGACAGAGATCTGCCCAGACAGCCCAGGGCTGCCAACACCCTCACAAGTCCTGCTCAGTGGAGTAGAAGGGCCACGGTCTGAAAATCTGGGAGTAATATGGGAGTAAGTAGGAAGAACCGGAATGTTGGAGGCGATGTCATTGTATATCTGTTCCAGGGGTTGAAAGCCCATTGTCCATCTGCTTTATTTTGGCCTGAAAGGTGTTTAAAAAGGAGAAGGAGAGAAGATGACAACCCTGAATGCTGCCACAAGAGGCGTGTACCCTTCAGTTCTGACCTGCCACTGTCTCTTGTCCATCCCACCCACACAGTCATGTTCTAGCCTGGCACTGCATATGAGTTTTCAACCCTGAGTGATCCCGCTTTACAGGTGAGGGGCAACTGAGGTGCAGGGTGGAGCAGAGACCTGCCCCGTGCACTGAGGGCAGAGCTGGGCCTGATCCATCAGGCCTCCTGACCAGCAATGCCCTCATTCCACGGCTCACACTGGGGTCAGGCCTGAAAAAGACCTGGGGCCAGGCAGAGGGATGAGGAGGTGGTCTTAGCAGTTCACTTGGAGGATGAAATCTATAAGCACAAACCCAACCCCCAGCCGTCAGCACAGACCTTGCCCCCTGGGGCATGCCACGCCTCTCCTTTGGTCTGAGTCCAGGCCCTCAAAACAGCGTCCAGAGGAGCACTCAGGGCCAAGGGCAGGAAGTGTGCCCTGGACTGTCTGCTAGAGTGCAAGGTGAGAGAGGCCTTACAGCGGCATGTCACCACAGTTAACCAGACTTGTCTCCGGCCAGTGCTATTCGGTGTCCCCTGTCCCCTGAGATTCCCTAGCAGCTGAGGGCACGTAGCATCCTATAAGCAACTGACTCACCTTTGTAAAACCCCATGTGTTCAGAGCTCTGTTCTAGGTGCTGGATGAAGGGAGGATCCAGAGGCATACAATTCAGTGAGGCAGAAAAATGACAAGTATTGGGTAGCAAAGCATCAAAGAACAGTGTGTCCAGTAAGTGCAGTAATTGCCGAGGAAGGATTGTAAGATCTGGGAATGTGTGGTCCTTAAAGATGAGTCTCAGTGGCAGGTAGGCCACTCCTCATTACTCTCCCCCCACTTCCCAAGACCCGGATTGGGCACAGGGCCTGGCAGCCGGAACTTTTCTCAGAGTAGCTAGCGTAAGAGGACCTGGAGGGCAGACTCCACCTGCCCTTCTGCATGTGCTGAAAGTCAAGCGGGGGAGTTTATTTCAACACAGGACCCAAGGGTAGAGGGGAGAGACTGAACTAAGAGGTCAGAGGTCAGGGAGACACTGGAATGTGGTGGGAAGTGAGGCCAGAGAAGGAACAATGAGAACAGGTCCAGGACAGGGCCAGGCAAGTGGCCTGAGTGCCTGGGGCCTATTTTATTGATTGTCAGCTGCCTTGTGCATGCGTGAGTCAGACTGGGTGAAAGGCCTGGAACTCAGCAGAGGGAAAAGGGAGTCCACTTAGTCTGCTGGCTCTCCTAGGCTCAGCTGGTAACACCAGTAAGCAGAAAGCGAAGCCCAGTGAATGCCAGCACAAGGAACTGTCCTCCTCGGTACAGCTGGGAAAAGATGGTGCAGCCTGCCCGGAGGCAGAGCCTGGTCAGCCACTGATGTGAGTCAGCGACATGAGTCAGTGGCTACCGGAAAAGGGCGTGTGCATCCTGGCCATGTTAACAGGTGCAAACTTCCACAGCGAAGGAGAGCTGGTGTTCTTCTGTTCTGTGCTTCTCGGACCAAACCAGGTATGTATAGTCAAGCCCGGGCACCGACTTAAGTGGGGTCATATTCCAAGGACTCATATCTACTGTATATAGAGGCAGGGTTTGGAATACTTGTCTGCCATAAATGGTTGGGGAAACAGGAGAAGATCCAGGAAAGGGCGGTAGTGGTAAAGAGGAGGAGGGCATAGGAGTACCCACTGACATTTCTATCCCATCCCTTTATCCCATCCCAAACATGACCTGCTAGGCTGATTCCACAAGCTGTTAATGGACAGCCACTTGGCTGTTAGTAATGCACTGCCTTGAGAGTGTGGAGGTCTGAGAGGCCATAAGCCTCTGCTTGCTTTGGGAGGATGTGGTACATACATGCTAAGGCCCTTCAGTTGTGCCCAACTGTGCGACCCTATGGACTATAGTCCTCCCCCAGGGGACCTGCCCAACCCAGGGATTGAACTCACATCTCTTATGTCTCCTGCGTTGGCAGGCGGGTTCTTTATCACTAGTGCCAACTCAACTATATGAGAGATTGCATGAACAGGACTCCAAAGCCCTCCCCATGGAGATTCTAAAGCTATAAAATCCTCTGTTGCTTTATGATGGAAAGGAGCAGGTAACAATTTTAACACCCACAGTGACACGGACCTGAACTGGGGGGAGTGGAAGTGGGAAGAGGAGGGACTAGGAAGGATTCTATCAGGTGAGGTGCCTGACGTTTCACACCTGCAGAACGGTGACCACCATGACAATATGGACCGACAGAGGAATTCTTCAGGATTAGGGAGTTTGGGAAGACATTGATTTAGGTCCTATTTTGAAATTCTTCCTCAAAAATTATTTTCTAAATGAATGTTGAGTTTGAGATGATGGGTTCAGGGCAGATTTGGGAGATTTGGAAGTCCAAAGCATTCAAAAGAGAATAGCCCCGCATACGTAATGCTAAAATAGAAATATCGCTAAACAATAAAGTATAAGAGAATCCAACAAAGCTCGGTTTTTCTCAAGAGGAAAGACTGAATGATGAAATATCACTTGAAATTATTTCTGTTTGTCTCACTATGTCTTTCTATTTTGTTGGTACCCTGATCATATATTTAATCTGTCTTCTGGGTAAACTTTACATCCAAGGGAGAAAGACCTCTGAAGGGTTAGAAATATAGCTCAAGTTTGGAGGAAAAAAAAAAAGAAACGAAGATGTAGGTTGGGGGATCCTAGGCAAGGAAATTTAACAGGAAACCCTGGAAATGGACAAATCTCAGAGTGAGGATTGTGTAGAGAAAGAGAAAAGAGAAGAAGGCTGAGTTATGAAAGTTAGAGAATGTCCACATTTTTGAGGCTGGGAGAAGGGAAGAGGGGTCATTAAAGGAAGATGGGAGGGGGCAGAAACTAGAAAAGCAGAGCGGTCAAGCTGGTTTTCCATCCACAAATGCAGGGAGGAATAAATCCATGGAGGAGGTGATTAACTCTGACAAATGCTTTTCAAGGGCAAGAAAAATAAGAGCTGAAAAAGGACTCTGCTGGTCTTTGAGCCCATTTCTTCAAAGCCTGAGGAGGGGCCACAGGCAGCTGCCCTGGGTTAGGGAAGGAGTGGGCAGAGAGGTGATGAGGGGCAGCAAGGGGACCACAGTCACGGTTCACAGACCAAATAAGCTAAAGTTGCCTGTAAAATCACATGTCCAACCTGAAAGTCTAACAGAAATCCACAGAGCGCAGTTAAGCACCTGACCTGGCTGGGCAGAATGCACTTGCCCTTGACAGGAGCTGGGGGAGGAGCAGGCAGGAAGTTGAGAAAGAAGCTCCCCGGTGCTTGCATCTGTCTCAGCCCCTCCTCCCTGCTGGGTCCTGCCTGTTGCCTCTATGTTTAGACTCAGCTAGGATTAAAATATGTGCTGCCTGGCCCCTGTCAGCTCACACTGAGATGCTGGTGGACTTTTATATAGCTCCATGGCACACTGCAGGGAGCAGATGGGACCTGAGGAGTGCAGGATTCCACAGTGCCTGGTGCCTTGAAGTTGGGCCGGCCAACAGATGGATCTTTTGGAATGGGCTCCGGGGTTGCCTGGCAACTGCTTCTCCCAGGCGGGGCTTCTAGGTTCCAGGAGGCTGGATTTGCTCTCCTCTGCTCACCAACAGCTCAGCCAGGCTGGTCCAGGAGGAGGAACGGAGCCCAGCTCAGGAGTGGCCTGAGGTTCTGGCTGAGGCAGTAGCCTTTCAGGGCTCCTTGCCTGGTCTGGAGCCTTGAGGCCGGTGGTGACAGGGCTCTACCCGACCCAGAGCCTAGGCTCCAACCTGGTATATAGTAGATATTTGTGAGAAGGAAAGAGAGCAAAGGATGGCCCCCTGGACTGGGTTGTTATTACTTTCACTATTAAATAGAAGGAGAATTGGCAGACTGGAGAGGGTTTCCCATGGTTGATGTTCAGTATGGCCATATGGTTGTTAAAATATTGAAGTACCCCCTTCCCCCCACCGTATGGTTTATAGCCACCACTCTGAGTCCCCAAATGCTTCTACTACCCGGATTGCCTGGCCCTACCCCTAGAATGCACTGGACAAGCTCAGGATCTAGCAATTTAAGCATTTACACATGATACAGAAGGGCCGTTAGGCCTCTGCCCCACCCCTTCAGCCCGCATCTGATCGTCTAGAACAGAGGCATCCACGCTACACTGATTGTTACATCGTTTGACCATCATCTTTGCCCTGAGCCCTGGACAGAGCATCTGAGCCCTCTACTATGACTGCCTCTACTTCTGCATCCCTTCAACCCACCCGCCTGGTGAGGCGAATGGTACCCAAGGCTGAGCCTGGGTCCGAGACTGGTGTGGGGAAGGGTGCCCACTGCCTCTAGACCTCTGGCAGACACATGGGGGAGATGTAGGTCCTCTCCCTGTTCAGTCGGGATGATGGGAGAGGGTGACTCAGTCAGACCCAGGAGGGAACCCGGCCTCCCAGACTGGGTCAGGCTGTCCCCTTTCATTGGTGTCAAGGGCTCTCTGGCCTCAACCTTATTTGGTTAAAAAGCCGTAAGACGGGCTTGAAGAGGGAGCTGAAGGCAAAGGGCATGTGTACCTGCCCCACTCCTAGGCCTGAAATCAGGTCTAACAACTACTTACATCTTCCGCCTTAAAATGAGCCCATGCCAGCCTCACTCCAACTATCGCAAAGCCGGTCCTGCCTGCCCCTTCCCCAGGTGGCCCTAGGGCTTTCCTCTTTGACCTATTTCCTGCCAGACACTCCCAATCCGGATTCCATGACCACTAACTGCAACTTCTGAGCTCAGCTGGCTTCACACTAGGCCACCAACCTGCAGGTGGACCTTCCCACTGGCCCCACGTGTCTGCTGAAATGCTCAGTCTGGCCACCTCTGGCTTCTTAACTCCCCTCCTGAAGAATCCACACGTGTTACCCTGCTCCTCTCCCTCCGCTGGGCTCAGGCCTCCTCTCCCACCTGCTTCTCCCAAAGACAGAGGTGCTTCTGCACCCTCTTCTCCCCTCTCCATTCTTCTCCACTCCCCTCCATCCTCTGAATCCATCTGCCCCCAGGCAAGCGGCAAGATGGGTGACAGAGAAGTGCTGGTGTAGGGGGCAGGGGGTTGGGGGCGGTGTAAAGGGAGATGGGCAGGGCCTGAGCTCTGGGTTTCTGGAGAGCAGCATTACCTGAGCAGGGCAGGAGACGGGTATGTCTGCCATCAGATCCAGGGTATCTGTTTTCCTTCCCAGTGGTTCAAGCTGATGGGGGAGGGAAAGAGAGCCGTGAGTGTACTAATTTGTCTCCGCTGAAGTGAGCATTCCCTGGCAGGGGATCCCGCAGTGGGGGAACGCTCAGAACTTGATTTCAGGGGGGTTGGCTTCTCCTCCTGGCTCTGCCAGTCACCAGCTGTGGGATACTGGGCAAGTCTCTTAGCTTCTGCAGGATTCAGCTTCCTTGTAAACTTATAAGTCTTGCAGGGCTGTTGAGAAGCTTAAATGAGATAAACATGGCTTAAACTGCCTAGTAGAGTTGTTGGCACATAGAAAATACTGAATAAACATGAGGGTTCTGCCTTGCATTCATGTAGAGTCTTGCATCACAGTTCAAAGCCCGTCGGAGAGGATGCAGTTGATCCAGGAATCTTAAGGACTCTGTATTTTTCATTCTACATCAACTTCTACAGAAACACCAGTCGCTCTCCTCCACACCTTGCTTGCAAAGGGAGGCCAAGAACAAGCTCCATTCTAGAGGGGCTGGTGCTTTGCTCTAGACTAGAACCCCAGAGAACCAGGAAACCCCTCTCATCTTACCATGTTGACCCAAAGGGCCCTGGAGAGCTGGGAGTGGAATTTCTGACTTGGGTGGAGGCAGTCTGGGGCAAAGAAGGACACATCTGGGCGCCCATCCTGAAGGAGAGAAATAGACATCCTTAAGATCCTATTGGTGCCGAGGGTAGAGAGTGGGGCTCACTGGCAGGCCTGCCCTCTGGAGTGGACCTCTCGACACCCTGCATCCCTGGGGGGCGCTCCCAGCCTGCAGCTTCCTAAGGGCCTGCTCACCTCGAGAGAGGGCTCAGAGTAGTCCCACAGATCAACAACTTTGAGTGACCCCAAGCCCCCAACCTGCTTTCTGGATCTCACAATTTCCATTATTTAATTTTAAAAGTGCTATATGGTGCATTTATGCAACCCATGCCATGGATGAGGGAATGAGATCCTAGTCCCTGAGGCAGTCTTAGCCAGCCAGCTGGGAACAGCTATTTCCTAACTCTTGACCAGTTGGTCCCAGTGAGCTTGGTAGGGAGAATAGGGCTTCAGGCCTGGGCAAAGTCTAGGTGCTTAAGGCTTCTTCCGATAGGCCAGGCCCTTGGGATGGAGGCCCAGGTGGACAGACCCAAGTCCCCACCCTGGCCCATTCACAGAGCCCTTCTGCTCAGAATGGAAGAGTCAGGTGGAGAGCAGAGCCAGGGAGAGAAACAACAACCACAGTGCTGGGTATGGAGCCGAGAGTGAACAGTCTGGAGTTGGACGTGTTCAAATCTCACCTCTGTCCCTTATTTCCTGCAAGCTTTTAGGAAGGATTCTTCATGTCTATGAGCCTCTCTTATGCGGAGATGATAAAGCTCACCTCAGAAGGTAATTGTGAAGATTTTACATATGGTATGCACAGTGTCTGGCATGTAGTAGGTACTTAGTAAAATGGAGGCTGCAATGAGCAGTCATGAGAACATTAAACATTGGGCTGCCTCTTGAATACAGTTCTGATGTTCAAGGAGGCTGCAGCCACCAGACCAGCAGCTAGAGAGCTGCCTGGGTCCACCCCATTTGTTCCCAGCCTATGGAAGCACTTGGCATTTCCACTTTGAATTTCCTCCTCCTTGTGGGAGCCCTGTCAGGGAGGGCAGGGAGCCTACCGCCAGGACAGGGAGCCGGATGTTGTAGAAGAAGGGCTGCAGAACCACAGAGAAGTCCTCCCGCGTCTCGTACCGACCGGACTCCACCAGCTCGCGCATGCTGCTCTGGGGACACACCCGTGGGCATCTTCAGCACAGGCCCGGGTGCTCCAGGTACCCGTTAGCGCAAAGCTAGGGGTGATGGGCAGTGACCTTGTGCCCATCTCCCTCAACAGGTGGGCTAACTCAGTTCTTCTCTTGAGAACACAAACACACTTGATGGCAAATCTCTTTCCAGAGAATTGGAAATGGGTTGTGCCTCCTTTTGGTTCTGGTTTTAAGTGAACTGCAAGTTCTGAAGGGCCAGCAGGAAGTCCCAAAAGGAACCGCAGCCTAGGAGAGGCCTCCAGAAGGCCCCTAGGCTTGGGACCTGCAACCTCCTCAATGGCTTGTGGCCTGCCCATTGGAGAGGTAGGGGGTAGAGGGAGCAGCTGGGTATCTAGGGGGCAGGGGAGGGAAAAGCAGTCCCATGGGGCACCCAGGGCTATTCCCCTTGTCAGGCCAAGGGGTGGGGCTGAGCCAGCAAGAGAGCTCGGCGATGAGGACTTTGTCACCTAGGTTCCTTTGGAATCTGCTTGGGGTGCCTGAGATACCTAAGCCAGGAAGTAGCCTGGATGGTGATGTTGCCTCTCAAACTCTGAATAGCTCTTCCCTTCCCATGAGCCTCCCCAGCGGGGCTCTGGGCTGGTGTGCTGATCGAGGTGGAGGAGAGACCTTCTTGGTCTTACCTGGTAGGCTCGGGTGATGGACTCCAACTTGGCCAGCTCTTGGGAGCTCTCCCGCGGGGTCAGAATACAATTGCATAAAATGCTGAAAAAAGAGGGGAGACAGAAGGACCCAGAGCCAAAGCTGCGGTCAGGGTGGAGGTAGGGGAGTGACTCGCAGGAGGCTCTGCTACACATGCTCAGGGGCAGGTTTCAGGACTGACCCAGGGATGCACAAGGGGAGGATATATGGATGGGCACCCTTTCACGTTAAAAAAGTATTACGTGTTGGACCACGGGCCCTGGGCCTTCAACAAATTACACTGAACAAATGCATTTAGGCAATAAGAAGCCCATGTTGAGTGTTTAAAAATAAGTACCAACGCACACTTTGGCAAGCCTGTTGCTCAGGTCCCCCAGACACCTCTGGAGTTCACACTAGTGTCCTGCTGTGTTCCCTTTTGTTTTATGATGAATTATTTCACACTCATAAAACCTTCTGGATGTTAAAAAAGATCTCTCTACTCAAAACAGAACCTGGTGCAGAGTAAGACTTTAAAAAGCATTTGTTAAGTGAATAAATGGATGTGTAAGACAGGAGGAACAATAAAACACACACCTGTGTACTTCTCACTCAAGAAACAAAACACTCCCAACGGGAAGTTCTGCGTGTCCCTCCCCAAGTCACTTCTCCCCAAAGGTAAGTGAGCTTTGCTTTTGTTGTGGTTTCACCAGGTGTGGACACATCTGTATGTCACTCCTTCTCACAGGCTGGGCTGCACTGTCTCTCAAACACTAGCATATGTCCCAGCCCTGACCTCTGCCCGGCAACTTCCCCCATCACAGAGGTTCAATGGTACCCTGAGGTTAGGGAAGTGGGGGCCCTGACTTCGACCTCCCAGAAGCAGGTGGTCCTGGCACAGACCCCTTTATAGATGCACACGGACAGATAAAGTCCCAGAAACCCAGAGGAGTTCCCACCATGTGAACTAGATCAGCAAGCACCCACTTACCTGGCCTGATGCACAGGACACTTGTCGGGGTTCCCCAGGAACACCTGCCTCATGATACTGGGGCTCATGAAGTCCACAAGGTTGACCAGCGCCCGGGGTACCTATGTGCGAGGCTCTGGGTGAGAGAGGGCCTGGGAACCTTCTTTCGCCAGCTGCCTTAGGACTCTGAGAAGTGGGACCAGGCTCCGGGGTCACTGAGTGGGGTTCTGGGAGGTGTCAGCACGAGGCGACCACCTAGAGCTCCACAGTCTTTGCCACCCACATGGGCAGCAGTGCGAATGGGCCTCCCAGAATGGGCCAACATGGCAGTCTTGGGTCTTAATGCTGAGGGTTCAGCTCATAATGAATCTGCCTTCAGTGCAGGAGACCTGGGTTTGATTCCTGGGTTGGGAAGATCCCCTGGAGAAGGAAATGGCAACCCACTCTAGCATTCTTGCCTGGGAAATCCTGAGGCCCTTGGAACTGGTCCCAAATAGCATGAGGCTTCCTTGGGGGTACCCCCAAACTATGGAAAGGGCAGGAGCCCGTGTCCTTGTCCAGCTCCTTGGGAAGGGGGTGTTTTACTCTCTTCTCCCCACCATGCTTGAGCAGTATCCAGTTTGTGGGAGCCCCCACCCACCTCTCTATGTAGGATGTCCAAGGCATTGCGGAGATGGTCAAAAAAGTTGTCTGCAGAATAAAGATTCTGGAAGAGACAGGAGAGAGAAGAGAAGCTGGTTAGGGAGAGAGGGCAGTGGGCAGAACTGGGTTCTCCCCCAGGCCCCCAGCTCCAGCCCCAAGGACTTGATCCTCCTTGGCCTCCAGCTGTGACCAGCTCATGATGTCAGAATCTGAGATGAACAGTTGGGCACTCGCTGGGCCAGACAGAAGCCTGCAACCTTCAGTAGGAGCTTTACTTCAGGAGTAGGACGTGTCAAGCCCCACTTCTAACTGCTTGGAGTTTACTGTTTCTTCTCTTTCTTTCAGGAATTGTAAGAGAGGGGAACAGAAGCCCTGTATATCTGCCACTTGCTGACTCACACTACCTGGGACAGGGAGGTGGGGCCAGAAATTTGAGGGGCTGGGGAATGAAGTGTATGTGTGTATGTGCACGTGTGTGAACTGTGTGTGCATGCACACACACACAGGTACCCTTGGACAATCCTGAGGTTAATTCTAGGGACTGTTCTCAAAGAGAATCTCCAGGGCCCACAGGTCAAAGTCAAGAGCAATGTGTAGGCCTGACCCGCCCCCATTACCGAGTCCGTGCAGTAGTCACATAAATCACTGCCTCCAATCAGCACCGTGATGACCTTCCAGTCCTCATGGAAATTTACTCTCTGTACAGAGGGAGGAAAATGCTTGATGATTTCCAACCAAAAAACAACACAGCTCTAGGAAATCCATTCAAACCTCTAAAACTTCCTTGCCCTTTTGAAATAACAGGATCAGAGCCTCAGAGCTGACTGCACTTCAGAGATTTATTTATAGACCACAGATTCTTAGCATCAGGAAGGACTTTCAGGGTCACTATGATCAGCGACAAACCTCCCTCTGGTTGACGTAATCTCCTCCAGGCAGCCTTCGACAGAGGCTGCCCTCTGCCACTTGAATGCCTCTAGGGACCCGGGGCTCACTGTTTTCATGGCCAACAATTCCATTTGGGAATTTTACTGGGCTAGCAAACTAGTATTTAAAGATAATCATAAATCTGACTTACGTGGTCGGATTTCATCTTCTGTATCAGAGTCTGGACTTGGCTTACAAGTTCCCTGAGGAGGAGAGGAAATCAGTCCCATTGAGGAAGAGCCCCTGAATCTTTCATCCTAAAAGGCCTGAATTGGAGGCTTCCATGGCATTCACCCCACCTCTGACCCCCCACCCTCCAACATGAGCTGGCAGAGACCCTGAGGCTCAGGGACAAGAAGCAACTTGCCTCTTCGGGAGAAGTTATTACAACAAATAACCCTTCACAAAACTAGCTGTGTGTTTGTCCTAAGCCTCTATAGTCAAGGGTACTGCCAATTATATTTGTTACGCATGGTCTCCTTTCTAGGACTCCACATGCAAAGTGTCTTTAACGATTCCATGCAGGAAACTGTTCATCTCCTTAAAAGGACTGGTATGGACTCTGAAATTGGATCTAGGAAAGTTTTAGCATGCTTCCTCTTTTACCTTGGCTGCCAGGAAGCTGAGCATCTGATGCTCAAGCACAATAGTTAAAAGTCTCATATTGACACAGCTGCTTCTTCCCCTCCTCTCCCCCGACCAGTGGCTGTGATTTTTCTTAGGTATATGTTAGTTGTGTCATTTTTGGTAATGGCACAACTTAGCTAAATGCTTCTCTTAGAAAGAGGTCATAGCAACCCACTCCAGTATTCTTGCCTGAAGAACCCCATGGACAGGGAGCCTGGTGGGCCACAGTCCAGAGGGTTGCAAAGAGTCAGATACGACTGAAGTGACTGAGCGCACATGCGTAGAAAGAGGTGGGTAATAAACAAACACCCTACACATACCTGGGTTTATAATTCACGGAAAGACTAGCTCTCAGCACCCTTAGCTCCTCACTAGTTTTGGTCCCTATTTTAGTGTGAGATGGAGCCACAGACCAGAGGTCTCCTGGCATCTGGCGGTGGGTCCATGTGTACCATCATCTTGGCTGTTTCTATTACCAAGAAGAGTCTTCCCAGGCTGGGCCAGGAGTGAGGAGACCCAGGTGGCTGAAGCCTCTAGGAGTGGGGTGTGGGAGGAGGGCTCTCCTTGGAGGTCAGCCTGGGGCACTGAGTGGTTGGCACCAGCAGCCTCTAGCTTCTCAACTGCATTTCCTGCAGCCCCACCATGGGCATAAGGACAGGACGTGACTCGCCACTCCTCTAAGCAGCTCCTCTAAGCAGCCTCTAACATGGAGACTCTGTATTGCCCATCCATTTGGTTGATACTCCCTGATCTATGGGGGGAACTGCCACTCATGAGGCGCTGGAGAGAATACCATTATGCCATGGTAAGTTTTAAAAATTGGATATGGTGGGTCAGGTAGCTGGAAGATTAGAACATTCTGCACAGGAAAGCAGGACCAAGTTCACGCTCTAGGATCACAGTCTCTGTCCAAGAGCCAGCCATCCAGCCTCCCCGCAGTCCCAGAGGCAGCCAGCGAAGAGAATGGCCAAGAGACTCTCAAATCACTGCTGTAAATAAAGGCCCCCTGTGTACACAGAGGTCAGAATTACAGCCTTGAAGGGAATGATGTGCCTCCCACTCCCTACCCAACAGCTCCCTCCCCCCAAAAATGCGTACTCAGCTTTAGCTCCAGGAACAGCTTGATTGAGGAATGCATTTGTCGCATTGGCATCTCCTGTGCCCACCGCATAGCCTGTGAGATTCCCATTAAACATCCGAAGGATATCTGGAAGAGAAGGGGGTGCACGGGACACAGAGAGCTTAGGGTGGGAGGTGGAGTAGGCCCCAGAAAGGAGTTGAGGCCTCGGGTGACTTGATGACAGGTTGAGCCAAGGCAGCAAGAGCCTCTCAGCTTTTCTTTTCTTTCTTTATACTTTGCAGTGCAGCCATACTCTCTGGCTCATCTATCTTCATACCCTTTGGGCTGGGTGAAGAGATCTGAGGCTCAGGGTGTTTGGTAACTTGGCCCAGGTCACCTGGCCAGCATATAGAAGGGCCAGGGTTTGAACCTAGTTTTTTCCATCCCCTTCAATGGCCTGTCCACAGGTCTCTCCTCTCATTTCAATGGCAGTCAGAAAGGAAGATGTCATTTCTCCCTTTCTTACCCAAGAGGCACTCTCAGGAAGCCTGGGCATCAGATGGACCCAGTGGACAGACTCAAGACGCTGGTGGTTACTTACTCGGTAAGGTGGTCACGTTCTCCAGGGAGCTGTCCCCTCCTGAACTGTAGAAAGTGAGCAAGTCAGTGAGACTGAATCGATGTCCAGGCTTTATAGAAAAGTGCCCCCATCTTTTAAAGACACCCACACCATCAGCATCTGTCATGCCCCAGAGCCACCTCTTTGTGTTTGAGGGATTCTGAAAAAATGTGAATTCCCCAAGAGGCTGGCTCCTCCAAATCCAGGATTTGAAGGTGAAATCTGAGGGCTGTTTTTTTTTTTTCTTCTGCAAATCAGGAGGGCGCATACTTAGCTGATTCTATACTATGCACCCAGCCATGCTCTACATTAGTTATCTCATATCTCCAAACAAGCTTGGGATATAGATGAATTATCTCCATTTTACAGAGTAGGAAACTGAGGCAAATGGGGGTTAATCAACTTTCTATGGAAACTTAAAACCATAAAGGTAACTAAACACCAGCTTGAACTGGAAACCTTTAGAAAATGGATAAGCTCTTCTCTGCCCAGTGGTCAGGTAAATTCCACTGGAAAGTTCAGGGGATGGCCTCTCACTGCCTTTCAACACCTGATCTAATTTCATATAATCTACTTTTATAGCCCTCAATCTAACTTCAAGACACACTCAAAGTTTCAGTTTCTTTCATGCATTTAAACTGAACACATGTGGGAGGCAAGGGGAGAAGTATTTGTTTTAATGAAGTCCACTGTTCAGATGTACTGTATTTACTGTTACTTTTCTTCTGTGACTCCCTCCTCCATCCCAGTATATTATTCCAGGCCAAGAGGTTTCAGAGAATACAGTGTTAGCATTCAGCCCACCAGTGTAGACTTTCAAAGGACAGGCCATGAATCAAAGTTATGGCTGTTCTTCATTCAAGAGAAGGCTTGGAGTGAAATTGACTATTTTATACTAGGGTGGGGTCAAGGGCTTAAGTCAAAGGGTCAAGATCCTCAAAAGGTGGAGAGAAAAAGCAGCCAGGTAAACTCTACCATTCTATTCTCACTCAGGTATCTCTCTCCCACCTCCCATCCAGTGTCTGAATTGAACATGGCCTTTGCTTAGGCACTGCTTTTAAAGCTTCTGATCCTTTCCTAACTCTGCATGAAGCTACTACTTTAGCTGCTTCCTGAGCCTTCCTTCTTTGGACCAAAAGCATTTCACCACAACACTTTTCACTTGGCAGGAGAGGACAAAGACTTATACCTCCTCCCATCACTGTCTTCTAACCCTGCCTCCTTTCCTCCTTCTAGAAACATATAAAAGCTAAAAAATTATAAACATAGAAATATATATAAATGCATACACATCAAGTACATTCTATTGCAATTTCCATCTTTGTTCTACAAAGTGTGGTAGGTGATTAAGACAATAGGCTACAGAAATCTCTTTCCAGGAGAAAAGAGAGAATTATACACATAAATAAGGAGAAACAAAAATATGAAAACCCTCATTTTGAGCAGAACTATAGGAAACATGAAAGAAAACAGACCCACATGGAACAGCTAGTTTAGACAAGACTCTTCAGAGGAATGGAGTTCATATTACACCATGAGCTCAAAGGACGGGCTTTGTTCCGGAGTCACTCACAGTATGCAGAGAAATGCAAAACTGATGCTTGATAACATTTATCAAAGGAGTCTCAATAATGTGAGACTGAACTCCTAATTAATAAGACAAAGAGATGCTTCTTTTGATAAATAAATTTTATTTTGGTCCTTTGAATGAGCAATCAAGCCAACATTTCAACTGAAGGAAAGGCAATTCTCTGAAGACCTCCAGATTTGCACACTAGTAAGCTAGCCAGAGCTGGGCCTTTCACTGCCATGTGATTCTTACAGGCCAAGGGGCCTTGGAAATGTTCACAGCCTAACCTCTTCCTGCAAGGCCTGCTCATAGCACCCACCTACCAAGAACTCTTCTCCCTAGTCTGACTCCGTGAGGTCCACTCCCTCCACTTTGTTTCCTTGGAGAAAGAGGCTCAAATTGCATTCTTAGTTTACCTAGAATCATTAATTTCCTATCCAGAAGCTTTAACAGCTTCAGAAAATTGCTTTTTCTCAGCTTGGTCTACTACATGGACATTTCCCAGGAGATGCTAACAGGTACTCTGAACAAACAAAGTGTTCTGGGATTAAGGGAAATACTGGATTAAACAGACACAATTTAAATAGATTTCCTCATTGTCGGGCTTCTCAGAGCCTTTAATATGCTTATATGCATGTGAATTTCCCAGAGGAAGGATATAGTTGGAAAAATTTCCCCCAAAACACAAAGATTGGGGCGAGCGTTCTACAGAATACAGTTTGGGAAACATTACATATTTTATGAAGAGTCAAACTATCTCTTAGACTCTGACCAAGAACCTCTACTTTTAACACATGTGGGTTTGGGGGCAGGTCTTTGAAACACTTAGAATAAAGGGTTTAAAGGGACAGGAGCCATTGAATATATGAGGCCTTGAAAACGGAACCAGAAGATTAAAACTTCAGGCCTTATTAGACCTCACTCATAGGAAGAAACATCAATGGCTGGATTTTTTTCACTGCTGCAGAGAGAAACGTTCAGCGGAAGATGGTCTGTCTGTATCTGAATCCTGGGAATCTGCACAGTAACTGTGAAGTTAGGTAGGTCACCTTGCTCCCCCGACCTCACCAGGGGTAGCTCACCTGTCAACTGCTGGCCGGCTTGTCTGTTTTATTATCTGTTTTCCCACACGAGGATGCGACAACACTGCCTCTTTCTTTAGCTCAGACCAAGTAAAGCTGCCCCTACCTCGTGTTTTTTCCGACTATAATACCCTCCGCTTTCCTGCTCCTCCCTCTGGTTTGTCTTTCTCCTGCAGCCTCGGTAACTCTTGGGACCCAGTGGGTAAGAGGCAACCTTGACTCTGTTCCTCAGGGACACCCCCGCCTGAAGGTGGCTGAAGGTGTATGGGACCTCACGCACTGGGAGGCCCGTAGCTCAGCTCTTGCTAGCTGATGTCCCTACACTATCCACACCTGCGTCCTCTCTGTGGGTGGCTCCTGGCTGAGTGAGGATGCCCCTCACCCAGGAAAAACTCTCTCTCTAGGATGGTCCTCAGGGCCGGCCAGAGAGCTGCCACAGCCTGCGTTAGCTGCACACTGTTCCCGCTCACTTCCTTGACAGAAACGTTTCATTTGATTCTCTCTGCAGGAAAGGGAGGGGCGGCCCTGGGCTAACCCACTTTTCATCAGTGCTCTGCCCTCTCGTGGCAGAGTCCTGAGCTCGTCACCAATGACTTCGAAGGGCTCACAAACAAGAACTTTATTAGGAGAGAAAGAAACAGAATACTCACGCGCAGCCACTCTCCTGACATGCCTTAAGCTGTCCTACTTCCTGTCTGGAATACTCTTCTCGCCTACCAAACAGCTAACATGTCAAGGCCTAACGGGGTACCACCTTCTCTGGGAAGTCCTCCTCTCCCACCTGGCAGGGTTGAGTATCCCCTCTTCTATATTCCTGTAGCATCAGGCACTTGCCAACTGAGCATAAGGCTTAGCCTGTGCTTCCCATACCGCACTCCCCCACTACCCCATTAAGCAGGCACAAGGAAGGGGCCCTGGAATGCCTATTGGTTGGGGTTTTTGACTCGGCTGATTCCACCTGAAGTGGGTGCTGCATTTCAGAACTTTCTGTACAGATGTATGCATATACATAAAGGCAGAGGTGTGGCTATGCAACATGAATTAGCAACATGAATAAACACAGACAGACAGTAAACAAGAAACATAGGAACAACCACACGGGCACATATACATGCAAACAGGCAAGTGAAGACTCAGAGATCTGGTGCTTTTCTGGTACATTTCATGTTGAATTTGTTGAGCCAGAAGTCTGATAAGAACCTCGGTTTGCTTCTTCTGCACAATTAAAAGAAAAGAGTTATCAAAGAAAAATATCCTCTCCACTCATCAAATTGTTCCATTTTTCCAGAAATAAGATAGCTTTTCCTTCTGAAAGCCCCCTCCAGACCTGGTCCTTGCTCTTCGGTATTTATACATTTTACAGGAGACACATCCTCACTCGATCTCTGGGGGTGGGGGGAAGCAGTGAGTATGGGGTGGGAGGGGGTCACAGGTTAACATTACCTATACGACAGCCCTCGGTACTGAGTGGTGACATCAGAAAGGTCATTTGGTTTGGAGCCAATTCCATTGCCGGCCTTTGAAAACATATCCAAATATCAAAATCCACAGGAAAATCAGCAAGTCAGAGAAAGGAGAGGCTGCTGCGTAAGGGCAGGGCTTCCCAAGGTGTTCCCTGCAGCATGAGCAGAGCATCACCCCAGGGGGTCAGAATTCCTGGGCTGGCTGTTTTTCCAGCTGCGTGCCTTCCCCAGATCTCAGCGGCTTCCTTACAGACCTGAGCCCATGCCTTGCTTATCTCACAGGATAGTTTTTATGACCAAATTGGATCATAATTGCAAAATCAGTTATGAAGCCTTTAAAGTGCTTTATGAACGTGAGATTCAGTACCATTAGCAGTATCCTGCTCCTAAGTTCTTGATGTGCATGAAGAAACAGCCTACAGAGCTGCAGTGGACAGATTTCTCATGCATTTCACAGTTCTCTTTCCCTTGGGGATATTCTGTAAGGCAATCTCATGGCTTCAGAAGTGCTGCCAGAAAGTGGTGCTCTGGAATGATACCATGGCCCTATTTCTTGGAACTTAAGAGCATAACTTTTACCACAACTACAGAGTCTTTCCTGCTTTGTGGGCGGATGCAAAGAGGAAACAGATGTGAGGGTTGCAGCTGCTTGTAAAGTTTAATCCAAGGGGAAAGTGCCCTCACAGAAGGTTTAGAAGATTTTTTGAGTCAAAAATGACATTATTTTTGCAGTTGTACAAAACGTGATGTTAAGTGTTCATAACCTCTGCTGCCTGAGACAGTTCAGCTCACTCCTGAAGAATTCCCACTTACACACCTGACTAAGAACGCGACTGCAAAATCAAAGCCTCGTCCTGCTCTCAGCCTGATGGAGTCAGGACAGAGGAGGGGTGGGAGAGCGCAGAGGCCAGGAGCACAGGCCTTGGAGCTAGAAGAACGGACACAGTCACCCTCACCCTGCAAGGACGGGGCCCAAGAGTCCTTACGGTCAGAGAATCCCCCAGAGCGGCCACAACCTGGATGTCTGCAGGTCTCAGGGTGTGCACTGGAAAGACAGACACACATTTGAGTCTGTGCGGAGGAAGCTACCGTCAGAGTCCAGTGCTTCTTGCTTTCAGACCAGGAGCATGACCCACGTGCGAGTTTGGGCCGTGCAAGACTGAGAATCTGTGGTGCTGTGGAGGCAGAGGGCAGGGGAAAACAGCTTCCCCATCAGAGACACAACCAATCAACTTGGGCCTACGCGGAGGGAGAGGTGTTGAGAGGGTGGGAGGAAGAAGGGGAGGACAGGATGCTCGGGCACTATGGGATCCCAGCACTTTGGTGCCCGCAGTCACGTGGGATACTAGCTGTGACCGGAGTGCATGACCAGGTGGGCACTGGCCCATGGAGAGGAGGTCACAGTCTGATGCATGGCCCCTTTAGAGCTGGGTTCTGGATTTCCAAAAGTCTGAGGAATAATCATGTTGGGTCTTTTTCTGCCCCCAGTTCTCTTCTGAAGACTCCTGAGAACTTTCCAGGAGGCAGCAGTGACTGCAGAGCCTGGGGCCCCAGAGTGACCCACAGAGCTGGCTGGCTGTGGTGATTCCCTGGTGGGCACCGTATACCCCGGTTCTGGGCCTTGGTGAGGGCACAGCCCAGGCTGGGCCACTGAGGACGGCTCTCCTGTGGCTCCCCCACATGTGCTCCCATTAGCGGGAAGAACAGGGGGGATCCTGGCTGCTCTGGGTCCTGCTGGGTCAGACTCTGCTATAGAAGAGGGGGACTTCTCCTTGGTGGCCACCCAGACAGGAAGCAAGCACTGGCTATTAACTGAGTTCTTGTAGAGGGGCCCAGGGTCCTGGTGTGCCACCGGGGGCTTACCTGAGGTGGGTGGCGAGGCAGAAGGGGCTCTGTCACTGCACAGCAGCTGGCTCCCGTAATCCTAGGGATGCAGAATAGATTCCAGGGTTGCCAGGGGCCAGAGAAGCTGTCTGGGCATTGGACTCACCCAAGAGCTTTAACGAATGCAGATTCCTGGGCCCCACCCTGGGGAGGGCCTAGCAGGAGATCTGAAGAAGGTGCCCCAGGTGATTCTGGGTGTCAGGCCAGGCTCCACCTGTTAACCTAGTTCTGATCCTCGCACACCACCCCTACCATCCAATGCCAAAATCAACATCAACAAGATGATCCCAGCCCACTACAAACATACCCTCCCCATCCCCCCACTTCTGCAGCAGATTTATAAGGGAATTTCTCTTCACTTATGTCTAACGAGGCTGAGAGTTGACTGGCTGGCCCCCTGTCTGAACTGTTATCAATAGTGCGTACTTTGCCCTCCCCACTGTCTGAAGGTGTAGGTGAATGGACTTTATAGAAGAGTGTGACTACCCCCCGACTGTCCACCCACATTCCCATTGCCTTGCAGGTCTGGTGCCTGCCAGGGGCTGCCCACCGCACTGGCGGCTGAACTGAAAGGAAACAACAAGTACATACCCGCACGAGGTTCTTGTAGGTGCTCAGAAATGGCCAAGCCTGTGAGAAGAGGGCCGACCCACCGGAGCAAGTCAGCTTGCCTCCTGCTCTGCTCCCATGTGTCGGAATACCTTCCAGGTTCCCAAGTCCCTGCCCTCCAGGGTGACTGCTGGGCCCCCTCCCAGGATGCACCCAGCCTTCTTTGCAACCCCCTTAAACAACCACAATAAACCCTGCAGGGCCCCAGGAATGAGTACCTCTGCACTTTGTCTCTTACCCAGCTGGCCGGGGTGGCTAGGTCACCTCTCTCTCTCCACCTTGCCCCTTTCTAACAGCGTCCCCCTGTCCACTAATACAAGCCCCGGTCCCGAGCTCCTACCCCCTTTCCCACCCCGCCACTCCCGCGCTCTAGTAGCCTAGGTGCCTCACACCCAGACAAGAAAAGCCAAGTGCTTTGAGGTTCCGCCCCCTGAAATCCCTACTCAGCAGGTTCCTGTCCCGGACCTGGGATCCCTCTGGGAATCCAGAGGAAGGAAATGATAGGCGTGAGGGAGCACCTGCAAAGGTCCGAGAAGCTTTCTGACAATTTGCAACTGAACAGGGAGATCTACTTCGTGTTCCTGGTGAATGTCTGCTTTCTTATCTCTGGCTTCCAATGGACCTCCCCACTCTCACCCTCACCTCCATCCTAGAAGATATTATTCCAGGTCTCAGCCCCTCTCTCTTTCATCCTGCCATGGGGAACACATGGAGAGGTCCCATCCTGCCCTTAATGTCCTCCCAGCCTCAGCTTCAACATGAGGGCTGGATAGTACTACCACTCTCCTCCTCCCAACTGGAAAGAGGCCTGGGTGCAGACTTGTGCCAGGGCTCGTGGGGACAGGGAGAGACAGAGGTGAGATGTAGGGCCTCCTGGCCCCTGGCTGTCACCCCTCACAGCCCAATCAGATGGGGCATTGTGGATGGTTAACTGCAGTATGGATTGGGTGGGTAGGGGAACAGAGCTGGGGGTGTGGATATGAACCTGGGGTGAAAGGAATGGAGAAACCTGAATGAAAGTTTCAAAAGGCCGCAAAAGAGGCTTTAGGTAGACCCCCGGCAAGGCTGTGCTCTTCACGCTACCTGGTCTGGACATGTGATATTGATCTGGTCTTCAAAATTATGCTGTCTTGTCTTCTGGCCGACAGGTTGCAACTAAACCAAGAAGCAGGAGGATGGGGAGTGATAAACAGGTGGCAAGACTGGAAAAGTCGGGAGGCAGGGCTGGGAAGGGAGGGAGGGACAGAGGCATTGGGGTTTATCATCAGTGCTGTGTGGGGAATCTCACAGCCTGAGTGATGGGTCTCTGAAGTCCTCTGAACACTTTCCGGAATCTTTTATTATCAGAGGAATCATAATTTTCCCTGTCTTGGTCATCTTACCATGTTGTTCCATAGGGCACTGGCTGCGTGGGCATGAGCCTTGCTACTGAAGTGGAAACAGTCAGGAGCAAAGTAAGAGTTGTCGGGCAACCCCTCCTGGTCATAGGACAGAATAGAGTGGCTGTGTCATAGGAATGCAGATAACAAAGAGCTGGCACTACCTGTGGCCCCCACTTATCCATGAGGCTTTACCGGGGTCATGGGCATGTCCACTTTTTCGAAGAATGGCTGCACAACCACTGTAAAATCTTCCCTGGTGTCGTAACGCCCACTCTCAACCAGTTGGTGAGTCCCCTCCTGCAGGAGGAAGGGAGTCAGGGGTCAGGGGGCTCTCTGCACCTGTCTGGTCTTTGTGTGGACTCTTTCTCCACCAGAGAATTCAACATAATCTGACCTTTGAGTGAAATCAATCTGCAGTAAAATCCCTACTGATCAGGAGCCAGCTAGTTATGTTTCAGATCAGCCTTTATCTCACGCCCTACCCCCAACCTCTGCTGCCATTGCATCTATTTGACCCGGACTGGGAAAAACGAAAAACCTAAGTCCATCAGTTTGAGCCTCTTTTAAAGATTCTGATTAAAGATCAGGGTGGAGATGGAGTGAGTACAAATTTGATTTAATGACTTTGGGGGATTATCCTTACATTTATTTAAGTTATACATTGGTTCAGGAAATCAAAGGCGAATTAACAACCACATTTAATGCCCATCTGTATCATTTATGCAAGCAGTGTGTGTGAGCATGAGTGTTCCTTTCTATGCACCCTTGAAGTGCTCAGATCTATCTAGGAGGTAGTAGAACTGTTACTCTCATAGCTTACACCTAGACTCAGTTCCAGAAGGACCAGTTACCCTAGTTCTGGCTCCCACTTCTGCCACACTCTGCCATTTCAGTGTTTGCTGGGTTTCCATCATTCGGAGCCAGGACCCAGTCTGGAGAGGGAAGTCAGGCTTCCACACCCGGAACATTAGTGCAGTTAGTCAGCTAGAGACCCCCAGGCTGGGAATACATCAGCTCTAACCTCCTGGGGGAGACTCTTTCAGTTACAGAGCCTTGAGGCAGGCAGAAGGTACGATACCACTAACTAGCTGTGTGACTTTCAGCAAGCTGCTTTCCCTCTCTGGACCTCTATTTCCTCACCTGTAAGTGGAGGATGTTCACCAAGGCCTGGACCATTCCTTAAATTCTTTTAAATGCTGCTAGGGCCTCTGTGAATCAGCCACAATGGCTCACAGCGGAGACCGCCTCTCCCCGCCCCCACCAGCTCACCATCGCAACTTTTCAGAAATGGTGTAAGTAGTGTGGAGAAGGCCTGGCACGTGGTGGTAATAATTAACAGCAATGCTCATCTTCAAGGAGAGGGGAACAGGAAGTAGAGAGTCAGAAGACTGAGAGAGAGGACATGATGGCCTCATGGGGCAGAGCTGTGAGCTCGTCTGGGATGCTACAGCAGGGTCTCAGTGGTCACTGAGAGCAGACCTGGGAATAGTTGGCTGATCTAGAGAGGTTGTGAAGGCCATTTTAGGGAACAGTTCCCCTTCTCTTCGGTTCTCTGAACCCACTCCACCATGTGAAGAAGAGCCCGCCTTGCACTGTAGGCGAGAAGCCCAGATGCTATCTCTCCCAACGCCCCTCACATACGCCCATGGGTGCCCCAGTAGATGTGTGGGGGCTCCTGCCTCAGGCTTTGGTTCGGAAACTAGAGACTGAAAGGCGGAGGGACGGCACAGAATCCATTTTGCTGAGGGTGCATCTAGTTTCTAGAAACAGCAGTGATGGGGGTGTCTATGATGACTCCATCAAACTCGTTGTTTGGCCTGATTTTACTCTCATGGCATGGCCCCAGAATTCCATGACTCTTCAATTTCTGGTGGCTTGGCCTCTGACCTTAGCTCTTCCAGACAGTCTGCTTAAATAATACATCTGGGGCTTCCCTGGTGACTCAGCAGTAAAGAATCCACCTGCCGATGCAGGAGACACGGGTTTCATCCCTGATGCAGGAAGACCCCACCTAACGAAGGACAACTAAGCCCACGGGCCACAATTATTGAGCGGGTGCTCTAGAGCCTGGGAGCCACGCAACTGAGCCCCTATGCCGCATCTACCGAAGCCCAAGTGCCTAGAGCCCAAGCTCCATAACAAAAGAAGCCATGGCAGTGAGAAGCCAGAGCATCTCAACTAGAGAGCAGCCCCCGCCCTCTGCAACTAGAGGAGATCCTGTGTAGCAACAAAGACGCTGCAAAAAATAAATCAGGTTATAGAAAATAATACATCTGATATGATAATAAACAACAAACCAACCAGAATCGCATAAGCGCTTATGCTCTGCACCCAAACCCCACCTGCAAAAGGTCTGCTTTCACAGACATAACCTTGGCTGCCTTCCCTCGCCTGGTGAGGGCCCTGACTTCCTCAGCAGAGACAAAGGAACAGAGGGAAGTGCTCTGAGGAGTCACCCCAGGGGGCCCGGCGATGGCCTCGAAGAATGATACATAGATCACTGCCCCGAGCCCAGACACCACTCGTGGACAAGGCTGCTCTGAAAGAGGCTGCAGGAGGGGTTCTGCTCCAAGGAGTCCATGGGCTTGAAGGGTTGGTCCACCCTGGAAGCTCTCTGCATCATACCCAGCCTGGAAGAGCTGGAAGGTGACCATTGTTCTCAAGTGAATGGGTGATTCTTTGGGACAAAACTCAAGAGAGTCCGTTGCTCTGGTGAAAAATATGATGGAGAAAAGCCTCAAAGGGATAGCCCACAGGATGCTGGGAGAGCATCAGCTTTCTTTCTCCCTGTGCACCCCAGTAACCCCTAATAACACCTGCTCCCCCCGGGCAGGGAGGGCAGACGGAGTACGTGTTGTCGCACTGAATCCTCCGGATTCTCTTGGGTGGCGAGGATTCCTGCCCCAGGAGTCAGAACCTCATACCCATTTTCCACGAACAGTTGGAAATATTTATTTTGGTGTAAGGCCAGAAACTGAGATTTGGTCATGTGTGTGGAGTGACTTGGCTCTGTAACTTGATTCAAATAAACTGAATCTTCTGCCTTGGAGGAAGGGGGAGGTCTTTCTATCTGCAGACTGGTTAGTGGTAATGTCACATGCAGTCAAAGTTGAAATAATCTAAGTGTCTGTTCCTTTTCTAACCAGAACCATGAACCGCACAGCAGTTCCCGGCCTACCTGATACTTCTTATTCACTTCGATGAGGGAGGCAAGTTCTGTCGCATTATCATCATACTTCAAGACACAGGGACACAGATTCCTGCAGACCAAACCACAGAGGTGCTCACCACCAGATCCACCGTCTGAGAGCATGACACAGGAACACTGGCTTGGGACTCAGAATATATTTAACTCAAAGGTACCAGATGCCTGTGCCAAGGGAGCCGGCAGGGGGCGTGGGGGTGGGGGCTGGGGGCGGGCAGGCGGCTCCGGCTAGCTAACCTGTCAACTGCACCAGCTGAAACCTAAGAAAATTTCCCAGATCTGGATTTGCTCATGAAAATGAAACAGTTATATCTTCTGGCATCTGCAGGAGTGACTTTTAGGGAGCCAAGTCACCCGATGAATGTCTGAGAACAGTGTCGTAGAGATAAGGCGTGCCTCCTTCTAAATAACAGTGACAACAATAATAATGATAACACATACTGAGAGCTCACTGTGCTGAGAGGTTCATGAGTATTAACTTGCCGAATCCTCTTAGCTATTCTAGAAACTGTCTTTTCATTGCCCCCATTTTACAGATGAGCAAACTAAGGTTCTGCATGGTTTAGTAGTTTCTCAAGTCCATGTGGATGCTGAGTGTGGGAGCCAGGACTTGAACTCAAGTCTCTCTGGTCTGAACCTGAGCTCTCAACCCCTGTTTAAGCCACTTCTGCCCTGGCTAGCCATGTCACAAATTCGGGCTTATGGCCCGTAGGCAGGAGGCAATAATAGTGAGGATGGCTCAGTGCAGACTCAGCACCACCAAGGAAAGCACAGTCACTGAGATAAGACAGCGGACAGGTGGCAGAATGCGGTGACCCTGAGCCTTCCTAATCCCACTGTCAGCAACTTGGCCATTCCAAGTCAGACAAATGCCAACTCTGAACCTTCAGCTTTAATCATCTAGAAACCTTGTAGTGATGGGCAGCCAGAGACTTTTAGGTGAGGTGCTCTGAAATGGAATAAAAGTGCTGAACTCTCTCTGTCCCCTCCCCCGCCCCATGTGGCCCAGTGACTGGAGAAAGTGGGAGCCAGGGGATGAGTCAGCAGCCAAAAATAGCCCGCCTGACACCAGCTGCGCTAATAGGCATGTGTCACCCGGCAGCCGTCCTCCCACTGTTCACAGCATCCTCGGGCCTTCCCCAGGGGACCCATGGAGTCTAGGCCCCCCGGGGGCACTTTGGCATGCATCCTCAGGGAACAGCCAAGATACCCGTTCATTTCCAAGAGCAGATCTGGCCCTTGTGAATTATTCATTCAGTCATTCAGCAAACAGCCACGGAGCCCTGACTCTGCGTTGGCAGTGACTTAGACAGAGAGTTCAGGGCTGAGGGGGGAGAGGCACTCGGGGTCATTACCACATGATGTGCTTAGGCCTACGGTGGAGGCCTGTATAGCGCTTCGGGAGGGAAGAAGGGGTGGGGGGCACAGCCACTGTGATCTGGGCTAACAGGCCAGAGGAGACCTTGCAGGCAGGAATGGCTCACGCTTGGGGCAGAAGGACGTCTTACTCCCTAGGGTCACATGTAACATTAGCAGGGGAGCCATCTTCCGCTCTGGAGGCTGGGGAGGAAGGCGGCCTCTCGGGGCGAGGGTTCTTTGTCCTCTACCTTGCTGATTCTGACCTGACCACCCTCTCTCCTAAAAGGTGACCACAGCCCTACCTTTGTGAATGTGCAGCCCGGAGCACCCGTGCTGAACAGAGCTCATCTATCCGGGAGGGGGGCCTCTGGGAGGGAGCGGGGAGGCTCTGGGCACAGAGAAAGACGTGGGCCTAGTGAGCCTGGCGCCCAGAGGCGCGCCCGTCCCTCATGCTTTCCTCTTCCCTGGAGGACTGAAGAGCGTCCTGAGCTGTCATGGCAAAAGCAGCACATTGGGTGGTAAGTGCACGTCCTCTGAGGGTACAGGAGCCTGGGCTGGGTGGCGGGGGCGGGCACAACGCCCTGCGGGTCTCCTCCAAGAGGCCTTGTCAGGCGTGACCAGGGGTTCTCAGCACTCCTCACACTCCTGCCGTTGGCTCTGCGCACCAGCCAGAGTCACTCTCTGCCAAGGGCCCCATAGGCCCTTTTGGGAACAGGTGGAGAACATCCAGCTCACCGGAGGATCAGCCTCGGGCAGCTGACATTCTTCTCCTGGTACAGCTTCCTCAGGTTGATGATCTCCAGCACCGTGACAAGGTTCACAAAGGCCCGAGGCACCTGAGCAAAGGCCAGATTGTCCCGGTGAGGATCAAGGCGGGGCAGCGCCAGCCTCTCCCCCAGGTCTGGGGCCCATGCCTCCTGCTGGCTGTCAGGTCTGTGGCCTGTCACCTGGGCCCACCCACATCCGTCATCCCTGTCTCCTCCTTTCTGCTGCTCGCTGTTAACACGCGTGTGCTCAGGCTGCTGGGCCCAGGAGTGACAGCGTGCCCGGCGCTGGTCTCCAGGAGAAGGGGGCCACGTGGGAGGGTCTCAGCCGAAGCCAGACGCCCAAGGAGGAGGCCCGTGGCTGAGTGGCTCAGAGGACATGTGGGCCAGCCTTCGTACCTCAGCGTGGAGGATGTCCAGAGCCTGCCCAATGTTGTCCACGAAGTTCTGCGGAGAGTAGCGGACCTGTGGGGAGAGGCGACATCTCTAACCCCAGTCACCACCCAGTCTCTCTGTAGCCAGGACCGCGTCCTCTCCTGGGTCCCCTACTCCCTGCCTTTCAGTCTGAATGGGCAACACTGAAGCACAGGCTGTCTTTATGGAAAGCTCTGGACCCACTTTGCGTCATCTAGAGGTAGGGCCTTAGCTAAAGCACATCACACCTCTGACCTGGGATCCTGAAGCAGGGGCCCTCTAAGATCTCCTGCAGCTTGAACACCCTAGTGGCTGATCACTTCTGCTGGAGCTGCCTGTGCCTGGGAACCCACAGCTCAACCATATTACTTGAGGAGATAAGGAGAGGAGAAGAGGCTCCTGCCTCCCCCTCCCCAAGGGTAAAACATTTTAAGGGTGATTTCCCCTCATTTTGTGCTTATCAAACTTTTTTAAAGAAAAGCAGTGGAACTCTTTGTCTGAATGAAACTTAGCCAAGAGCCTTGCTCTACCAAATGATCAAAGCTTCAGGGGAAGTGAGGAAGCAACCCATGGCCCCACCTCCTCATGTGCTCACCGGAGCCAGTGGCCCTCAGGCCCCACTGCGGGCCCTCCACAACACAGCTTGGAAATCCAAGACTCTGGTGACTTTGATGCCAGGAAAGCAAGCCTTGAGGAGTCTCGGGGGGCGGAGTCACCTCTGGGAGCAGGTGCTCTCAAGCCACAGCCAGACCTACCACTTTGCTCTGCTGGTCCCCTTTCTGCCTGACAAAGCTTCTTGTGTTCACAACCCAGACTCTCCTGCTCTCTGTAAACCTCTGATGCCACCCCTACCCCCATGCCAAATCCCACGGCAGTCCTGACCCCAGACTTCTCTCCTGGGTACAGTTCTATCACAGCTGAAGTTGAGCTGTCTGTGTCCCCCTGCCCTAGAGGTGTGAACTCCTTATGGTCAGAGCAGTGTTTCAGTGTCTGCTTGCCCCCAGTACATTGCCCAGGCTGGATCACTGCCTGACCACTAGCCAAGTCCCAACCCAGCTACACTGTTCCAGTGACCCAGGGTGGAAATTCTTCCTGGGGGAATCTTGGGTTAGGGCCTGGAGACCTACCGGGTCATCACAGACATCACAGAGGTCATTGCCACCTATAAACAGGGTTATTATCTTCCAGTCTTCCTGAAAATTTATATTCTGAAATGAATAGGAAACAAACAAGTAAATGTCTTGCCCCAGAGTCAAGTCTAGGAAAATACAAAGTGCTGAACGCTGCCGGGATGGATCTGGACACACTGGAGGTCTAGTGGGGACATTAATAATTTCTTTTCTTTGGTTTGGGGGTACTGAGGTCACAGGTGCTAAATCTTTTTTTTTTTTAATGTGGCCTCTCTGGATTCCCGTGTGTCCCCGTCCTCCCCCAGAGCTGAAACTCTCCATCTCCATAACTCCTCCCGCCTACTCTCTGCTCTGGATATCCTACCTCAAGTAGGCCCAGACGCCACTTCCCCCAGATTTACCACATCATTCTTCATCAGCTCCACCAGCCTCCTGGCCTGAACAGGTAAATCCCTGAGGGCAGACATAAGAAAAAAGTCATGTGACCAGCCCGGATGGACACTTTGCTGTTCGAGCCTCAGTTTCCTCATCGATTGCTCTGAAGTTAGCAGGGCTGCCGCTCTTTCTATGGACTAGAGTGTTGGGGTGATTACTTGGCCTCTCTGAGCCTCAGCAGCATCACCAAGGAAACATGGGCATCTGACCCTCTGTTCAATCTCACAGTTACTACACAGGATATATGAGAGATAACAAAGGTACTTTCTAAACTGCAACTGTTGTCTAGTAGGACAGGTTGTTATCGGAACTTGAGATAAAGCCTGTGAGGCACAAAGATGAGAGACCGTGTGGTTGAGATAATACATTTGTTCAGGCCACTTCATCTCTTGGTGCTACAGTGTCTTCATCTGTAATAACAATAATCTGGGATAATAGTCCCTAACTCTCCCCTACAACACAGGACATGCTTGGATACATAGATTTCTCACATGGAAGAGCCCTGGGGCCTGGGGGAAAGCAGGGAAGAAATCCAGGGCCATATGAATCACTCTCTGCTTTGGTTACTTCCATGCTTTCAACTCAGGCTTAATTCTCAGATGGCTTCCTCATCTAATCATTCTGAGAACTGCCTCTCTTCTTATACTACCAGTTGACATATACTTGGAAAAAAGCAAGATTAAGGTAATATTAATGTAAGCCTCAAATTTTAAGCCATAAAGCGGTAGCCTTTCACCCCTCCCCCACCAAAAGGAAAAGGAAGTCACAGAATTCATGATAAAGCCTATTAGGTTTTGTATGAGCTCTGCTCTGGATAATCTGTCACCTTTCCGGTCCTGAATAAATAGTTACTCGGGTGGGGATGGGGGCTCAAGCTCAGGGTGGGGATGGGGGCTCAAGCTCATGGGGGGGATGGGGGCTCAAGCTCGGGGTGTGGGTGGGGATGGGCGCTCAAGCTCAGGGTGTGGGTGGGGATGGGGGCTCAAGCTCAGGGTGGTGGTGAGAGTTGAGAGAATGATATCAGGGGATCTAGGAACCAAAACATAGGAATCCCTAGGAACTATACGGTAAAATAAGGTTTGTGATTATTCTGAAAGAAATATGGATGAGGCAAAGCAATTTGATCAAAGCACGTACCTGGCATCAGAACCAATTGTGACTAGTTCCTGAGGGTGTGGTTAGGGGTGGGCTAGAGGGTTTTTGTGCCCCAGAGCAAGGGATACCCCCCAAGAGAGCCCACCCAGCCGTCTTTGACCCTCAGATCCTTCCCCTGGACCAAACTCCCCAGGCTTCAGCCATACACCCTGGTCTAGGCCAAGGGCCCGACCAGGTCCCCATGGGACCCTTGGGGTTCACCCCCAAGATTCTCACTCAGCTTGGGCTCCCGCCACAGCCTGGTTTAGGTAGGCCCCAGAACTGCTTTCTTTTCCCTTGCCAACAGAGAAGCCCTTCAGGGAAGGGTTGAATTCCCGGAGCATGTCTGTAAATACAAGGAAGAGATGTCAGTACCCCAAAGCCATCTTTGAATTCCTTTGATAAGTGCCAAGGGGTGTTGGTGACAAAGCAGAGCCCCACCACCACCACAGCCCTCACCCTTACAGTTCACTCAGCCCCCAAAGAAAATGTCCAGAAGGGCGATGCTGAGCTACATGGGCAGCACACACAGGGGCTCAATGAAATGGTGCTGAATAAGTGCCAGTCTGGCTCAGGTACTGCTCTCAGGCACTTTGCTTTTTCTCTAAATATATAATCACTTTGCTGAGATATAATTCACATAACATAAAATTCACCAAAGTACCATTCAATAGCTTTTAGTACACTCACACAGTTGTGCAGCCATACCCCTATAAACTTTAGAACATTTTCATCACCCCAAAAAGAAACTTGGTATTAATTAGCAGTCACTCCCCATTTCTACCAGCCCTATCAGTTCATTTCAGTCACTCGGTCATGTCTGACTCTTTGCAGCCCCATGGACTGCAGCAAGCCAGGCTTCTCTGTCCATCACCAACTCCTGGAGCTTGCTCAAACTCATTTCCATTGAGTCAGTGATGCCATCCAACCATCTCATCCTCTGTCATCCCCTTCTCCTCCTGCCTTCAATCTTTCCCAGCATCAGGGTCTTTTCTAATGAGTCTGTTCTTGGCACCAGGTGGCCAAAGTATTGGAGTTTCAACTTCAGCATCAGTCCTTCCCATGAATATTCAGGACTGATTTCCTTTAGGATGGACTGATTTGATCTCCTTGCAGTCCAAGGGACTCTCAAGAATCTTTTCCAACACCACAGTTCAAAAGCATCAGTTCTTCAGCACTCAGCTTTCCAGCCCCATGGCAACCACTAATCTCCTTTCCGTCTCTATAGGTTTGCTTACTCTGGACACTCATAAGAATGGAACCGTAGAATACAACATCTTTTGTGACTGGCTTCTTTCACTTAGTGTGTTATCAGTTTCCATCTCTGTTATAGCATGTATTAGTACTTCATTCCTTTTTATTGGCAAATAATATTTTGTTGTATGGATATAATTGTTCACAATATTCTCTCATGAAGAAGTGAAGAAGTGACGTCGCTCAGTCGTGTCCGACTCCTTGCGACCCCGTGGACTGTAGCCTATCAGGCTCCTCCATCCATGGGATTTTCCAGGCAAGAATACTGGAGTGGGTTGCCATTTCCTTCTCCAGGGGATCTTCCCAACCATTTCAGTAATAGCATCTCCTTTTTCATTTCTGATTTTCAGGCTCTATTCCCCCACCTACTCTGGTCAGTCTACCTGCTGCCAATTTTGTTCAGCTTTTCAATCTCACTCATTCTAATGCCTTTACCATGCTGGATCCACCCTTTTCATTTTGCATTCTGCCCACAACTTGGCTGAGAACTCCTACAAGCAGATTGATGGTAGGGACCAGATAATCTATGTGGAAATAATCATATAGCCATGTGTTGGAAAACTTAAGAAAACACAGGGTCAGAGCAGAAGCATAAGGTCAGTGGTCCCAGAGCCTCGCATGTGCTCAATAAATGTTTATGGATTGAAGTAAGAATAACTCAAAGTTCAGAAAGGCTAGGAAAACTGTTAAAAGTCATACAGTTACTAAGCATAGAATCCTAAACTAGAAACCTAGTCTTGCAGCTCTAACACAGGGTATTTTTTCCAGACCTACAATCTTCTCAGCTGTGGCAAAGAACTGGCTAGGTATCAGTCTGGACTTTCAGGCACCATGCCATCCAGCAGGGTGCTCTCTGCAACCAAGCACTGCTACAGGGCCTGTGCAACCCAGAGGGACTGAATTCATTCCCTGTGGCTCTGGGGACATTGTACAAAGGGATGATAGCTACTCTGATTTCTACTCATTAGAAGGAAGCATTGTGAGATCACTAGAGAGCTAGCTGAAAATGGAAGAGATTGTCCTAGACTCCTCATTACTGGAAGAATCCATCTCTGGCTACCTAGGTATTATCAGGAATGTCACAGAAAGGCACTAGTCATTGGACAGGGTGAGAGCTTGCTGGGGCATGCAGTTACCTCTGCCTAGAACGGTCCATTCCCTTTCCTTATCTGATGATTTCCAGTTCTTAAAGCCCCCTTTCAAAAGGCAAGGTTAACAACTTTCTTATTTATTTTCCCCTAAACTTTGTACGTGGCAATAATGATTGGTATGTGTGTCTGTCTTTAGGGAGACATGGCCCTAAACAGACATTAGTAATGTCATCAGGGCAGAGGCCTTGTCTAATTGTCCTGTTTCGCAAGCACCCAGCGCAGGAGTATTTGCTGGATTAAATTGAAGAGGGAGTTGAATTGAGCTTCCGCTCTGACCCTATGTTTTCATAAGTTTTCCAACACATGGCTATATGATTATTTCCACATAGATTATCTGGTCCCTACCATCAATCTGTCTTCACAGCTTTAGTAAGGAAGTCTGAATAGGCAATGCTCCACTGCTGAGCTAAGCTTGTCAGGGGCATCCATCTAAGGTGTGACTTTTTCTCAGTTTTTCCACAAATCACTTTAGTGGATGACCTTGAATCGGATGGTTTCCAGTCATGTTATTGACCACAAGTGCATGGCAATCAGAGAGCCCAGCAAACCGTTGCGTACACTAGCCCAGCTCACAGCCCAGTCAATTACATTCACAAAAGCAACGCCAACCATCTCCTAGTGATAGTGGAGTTTATTCATAGCTCTTTTGTGTGGACCTAAAAATAAAGAAGACAAGCGGTACTTGTGCCACAGAACTGTACCTACTTACACTCAACAGGATTTGCAAATAGCAGGAACAGATAGCACATGAAGTCCAACCAGTTCTGCTTATGTAGCAATCAAGCCATCTTTATCATCAGAGTCTGACTTTAGAGCTGAAACAATTTCTTAACTGCTAAAGATATATTACCAAGGGATAATTACAAGAAAAGCAAACGAGAATGGGACCGATTAAATTCCTCTCAGGCAAAATTGTTAGCCAGAAGATTCTGAGGGAAAATAACACGTTTTGTGTGTGCTTTAAGAACAAGCACTGTGTATGCACTAAGGAGAATGAAAAGATGAATAAGATAACACCACTGAAAGAATGTGGTCAGGCTTAAACAAATCATTCCAAACAGGTTGTTGATGAAGCAATTTAAGGAAAATGCTGCGCCCCAAATATTGCTGTGTTTGCATGGCCTGAACAAGGTAACTTCATCTCTGCTGCTGCCATAGCAGCTTTCCCTAAACCGGACACACAGGAATTCAACGTCTTTGTATGCAGTGGTGCCTAACGCAGTCCAAGCCTAAGTCAACGCCTCCCAGAAAGATACTCTGGTCAGAATGACAGGCTAAGCAGAGAGGGGTTTCCTTTCCTTCCTTCTTCAATCACTTCTTAATAATAACTTGCACTAAGAGCTAGATGGAGCATTCTTTCTCTCTTACTCTCTTCCTTCCTCAGACAAATACAATTTTTTTTTTTTTTTTTAAAGAAAAAATCTGCAAGGCTTTAATTACTCTCAAGAAGCAGAGCGAGGAGACCGTCTTGGGGAAGCAGCGCCCCCTGCCGAACACGGCTGTCTTCTGCAGCCCGGTTCCCTGCTAAGCCCACGGTCACCGCCAGGGGGAGCTGCCGAAACGCGCAGGGCTGCGGCGGGCCCGCCCCGAACCCCGGGGGAGCGCGTACTCACTGGGCAGGGTGATGACGCTGCTGAGGTTCTGGTCGCCGCCCACACTACGTCGTCGTCGTGGGGACAAAAAAGAAAATGAAGGTTAAAACTGCCAGCAACGCTGAAACACCCCAGACACCACCAAGACACACCTTCCTCCTCCTGAGAAACACTCTGGGGGCTTGGGTCTTTCCCTTTCCTCATTATTTCTGTAGAAAAAGTCGGGGAAAAAAAAAAAAAACCCAGAACACAGCAACTTTTCTCTACTTGCCCCACAAACCAGAATGTCCAAATAAGAAACTCGTTTAAACCGACGAGGCTGACATTTGTTTTTTAAGTTTGAGCTTTAACCTCGAGGCAAGGGAATTAAGTGGGCCCCTTCATTAAAAGGAAGAAAAAAAGGTTTGCCCTCATGGTTTTCTTTCTGTTTGGCTTGGAGAAAACCCGTCTTTAAAGGGTGTCTTCTAGAGAGCCTTCTCCATCTTCCAAATCACTTCTAAAATTCCAAGGAAATCAAAGTTGGATGGGTTTCTAGGCAGGAAAATACACAGCGTTCCAGAGTTGATTGGATTCCCTGCTTTTCCATATCTCCTCCTTCTCTGCCAAGTACATCTGGGAACATTTCAAAGGTTCTCAAAATGGTTTGGGGTTTAACTCTGCGGAGCATTATCAGGGAGGAGGCCAGGGACTCAGCACTGAGGTCCAAGCTGGTGCCAGGGATGATGGATTGCAGGCTGAGGAAACACCAAATCTGCCCTCTCATGCTGGCATGAGCCAGACTTTCAAAGGTGAAGCTGGAGTGGTGCTCACCACAGTCTGCGGTGCCTGGATTTGATTACAGGCAGAGCAGGACCAGCGTGCACAAGATATATATATACATGATATATATATACATGATTAGGAGAGGTGCTGGATTAGGGGTCAGGAGCCATCTATCCTACTTTTTGCTCCTTTATCATCTGACTGTGTGATCTTGGACAGGTTACTTGTCTTCTCTGAGCCATGCTTCCTCGTCTGTTAAATGAAGGCCCTTCAGTAGTGATCCCAGCTACCATTTTTACCTTCCTTTCTGTCAGGCACTGTGCTAGGCATTTAAATTCTCTCTAAGCCTCGTGACCTGGGCACTTGTGGTAAAGAACCCGCCTGCTAATGCAGGAGACTTAAGAGATGTGGTTTTGGTCCCTGGGTTGGGAGATACCCTAGAGAAGGGCCTGGCAATTCACTCCAGTATTCTTGCTTGGAGAATCCATGGACAGAGGAGCCTGGTGGGCTACAGTCCGTGGGGTCGCACAAAGTCGTACATGCCTGAGGCGACTTAGCATGCAAGCCTCCTGACAACGCTAAGCCAGTATTATTGTCTCTGCATCAAAGATGAGACCAGTTCAGAGAGGTTGAATAACTTGCCCAAGGTCACACAGAGCAGGCAGCTGGGACTCAGACACAGCTGTGGTTCTGATGGCTGCTGCCTACTTCTGAGACTACTGCCCAGAGGGAGAAATGGAAGCTCAATCTTTTCCAGCCCAAATGTTTGAGTAGGTTCTCCCCTAAACTCCTCCTGTTCAGGTCCAGACTTGTTTGGGAGAAAATAGTGGTTTGGGAAAGCTGATAAATACCTTCCTTAAATTAAACTTAGAAATTTCTCATGGAAAAGCACCAGGTGACTCATCTCTCTGCTAGAGAACTTGTTTTCTACATGCTTGGGGGATCCTCCCCTGTCCTGTGACGACGAGGCATCTCGGCCTCACCACGGCCGTACTCACCTCCAGGACAGACCTCGATACTGAGTCAAGACGTCTAGGACGTTTCCAGGCTTGGACCCGGCCCCGTTACCTGCCTGAAAAGAGAACAACACCGGGGGTGATTTTCTTGCCTGCTCACCAGAGGGTCTGTGTTCTTCTCCTGGCCAGGCCAGAATGCCAAGCCCTTTAGAACCCAGAGTCTTGACAGCACCATGTCTTGATGTGAATCCTGCCTTGTCAGAAATGAGTGCATGCTCCCACTGGGAATCCTGGAACCCACCCTGGGAAACCCTTCCCAGACACCAGGCTGGCAAAAGTGCTCTGGAAATTAGACTGCAGCGTGGTTTTCCAAAGGAAAACCCCATTTCAGGGCCCCATTTTTCTAAAAACTGTGAACTATATAATAAAAGGAAGTATATTATAATCCTTTGATATGAATAGAGCTCTCATATGTACAACGTGAAAAATTAAAACGAAATGCCATGTACCTGCTCCTCAGCTACAGAAAGAGCAGAGTCTTTTAAAACCACCACGTGACACACTGCAGGTTCATGTCCCTTGCCTGACGCCTGTTATTTCTGAGACAAGCCATTTCAAGGAAGCGGGGGGAAGGCTGGCCTCCAGGAGAGGTGTCCCCGCCTTTGGGGCAAAGAGTCGTGAGGGGTCATGGAGAAGAGGGCTACGGGACAGAGACAGGATTCTGGCCTCAGGGTCAGGGCCTGAGAGTTCTGTCCGTATCCAGCACTTACAGGCTCTGTGGCCGTGGTACTCACTTTGCCTCATCCAGCTTCACCTTCTTTGTTGGTTTAAGTTTGAGGAGATACGTCACAGGATTTTATTGAGGAAACTGAGTGAGATCATATCAATGTGAACAGGCCACAGACATCAGAGGTGTCAGCTGGTAGTTGGGGGGGAAATTCAGCTGGAGGCCCTTGACCTTACTGACCCGGAGAGCAGAAGCTGGACTCCTCTGTAACGAGCTGCTGTGGACCAGAAGCAGGGACCCCCGCCTCCCACCCCGGCGCTCTAAGGACTTGATTCTGCTTTTTCTGGATTGCTGTTTGTGGGGCCTGGGAGGTCACCACAGGGCAGTTGCAGACATAGGCTGAATCATCGTTAGTACTTCCATCTCTTCCCCTGACCCTGGTTTTTCTCCCCCTCCATTAGCACCAGTTCCTGCTGCATCATCACGTGGCCCTCGGCACGGCCCCTTAGCTTTCCTACGTGGACAGAACAAAGCATCCGGTCTCTGAAGGGGCCCTACGCCTCACACTGTCCCCCCACCACCACCGACAGGCTGTGTGGTCTGGGCGGGGTCACTTCTATCTCAGGGGCTCCCTCTGGGCCCCCCACTTCCTGCTCTCTCTCTCTCAATCCAATGTTAGGAGAAGAAAGATGAGGCTAGAATGGCAGTGGAAAACTCAACGCCAGTAGGGAATGCTGGATTCCAGGGTGGGTAGGGAGGTGGAGAGGGACTGAGGTTGCAAGGATGATGGCAGCTCTAAGGGCTCGAAGTGAGATTCTCCTGTGAACCAAGATCTTCTCTTCTCCTGCCCTTCCTTCCACCATCCATGACTCACCGTGAGCGAGTCGCCCAGGGCTCCGATGACCTTGATGTCAGCCAGCTTCAGCCTGTGAACTGAATGCAAAGATGAACAGAAGGTGGGCTTCCTGTCTCCTCTGAATCAGGGAAGAGTGTTCTAGGAAGACTAACACAAAGTAGGGAAATTGCGTTTGGACAAAGATGCTCAAAGCCCATCCTTGTCCTAAAGCCCAGCAGTAGCAGCTGTGGAGCCTGACTGCCAGTCTCCTCCTTGGGGCGCCTGGGCACAGGGCTGGGGAGCTGGAAGGTGGCCCCACTTTCAGAGAGGCATCTGCTGGTGTTGGGTGAACCTGATGCCACAGGTGGACAGTTATCCTCAGGGCGTAAACAGTCCCTGATGACCTGATCTGGGAGTGAGGAGGGGTTGTGGTGGAGGTGGAACCTATACTTCATCTATGCTAGGATCTGTTGATATTTGGGATAAAATATCATATTTTATTTTATATTTTATTAGAAAAAAATCAGCTCAGTTTTTCTGAAGTGAAAAGGGAAATGCCTTTATACTATTGACTATTAAAAAAAAAGGCGAAATTACATGACATAAAATTAACCACTTAAAAATCAACAGTTCCGCGGCCTTTAGTACATTCCCAGTGTTGTGCAAGCATGACCTCTATCTAGTTCCAAAACATTTTCATCGCCCCCAAGGGAGACCTGTACGCACTAAGCCAGTCACTCTTCCCTCCCTCCAGCCTGTGACAGCCACTGTCTGCTCTCTGCCTATGGATTTACCTATTCTGGATATTTCATATAAATGGAATCACACAAAACGCGACCGGTATGTCTGGCTTCCTCCATTTGCATGCTGTTTTCAAGGTTCCCCATGTTGTAGCAGTTGGGAGTACCTCGTGCTTTTTTACGGCTAATATCCTATTGTGTGGGTGTACCACCTTTCTCCCATTCCTTCGTCAGATCACAAGCTCACCTCCTACTCCCCCTTGTACCTCCCACTTCCCTGGAGTACCTCTTCCCATAGTCACCCCGACTTTGACACAGCTCCGTCTTTCCTCAGATGTGCCTTCCGTGGTCTCTAGCTGTGTGATGCTGCACTAACTGGTCAATTACCATTCAGCCTGGGAAGAAGTCTAATGTAGCATTTATACCAGGGAGTGGCCCACTACTCCAACAGGGCAAGAAAACTTTCATTTCAGTGAGCCACTGCTTAAGATACATAAACTAAAATCTACCTTCCAGGAGGTTCTCTCAACAGCTCTTCTTTACCAAGTCACTCTATGATGAGGGTGGTGAAACCTAGACGAAGATGCTTTCGACACCACCTGACTACCTAGAGTCTACTTCACTCATTAGCATGTTGTATGATCGCATCTGCATGGGAAGCTGTGCTCACACTCAGCGGAAACAATGTTCAAAGGGATCTCCAGGTCTTGTTCCCTCCGTGGAGACATCTTGTCTACCTGACTGCTATGCTGTCCGCCTATGGGGAACTGTTGCTCCCCCTGAGAATTTGCTCTCATTGGAAAAGTAAAAGTCCCTGCTTCTTTCCTATGACAGCATGCAAACTAAACCATGCATAGCTGTGAATGTGTGTACGCAAAATATAGAGATTAGTGGTCTTCAAATTTGAGCATGCATCAGAATCATCTGGAGAGCTTGTTAAAACACAGATGGCTGGTCCCCACCCTCAGAGTTTCTGATTTAGTAGGTCTGGGGTGGGCCCAAGGCTCTGTGGTTAGAAGAACAATATCAAATCACAAAGCCAGCTGCAGACGTTAGCACACATCCATGGGGCTGAGCCTGAGAACTCCAAAATGACCTCTTCTCAAAGAAATCAGGATCTGGGTAAAAAAGGCAACAAAATGAAAACTAAGACCTCCTCTCCTCAACTCTAGAGGGTTTATTTTAGCTTCTGATGATGATGGCCAATCACCGTATTCTTGTTGCCATAATGTGTAATACAGTGAATTCTGGGAACACTAACGAGTGTGCAAAGGTTAGGGGAAATCTTTGGGGCTGGTAAAATGTGGAGGAGATGAGAGATTTGCTTGGAAAGCACGTTACAGTATTCTAAAGGGGTGGCTGAAGCTGGCCATTTCTGCCTCCTAAATTTGTAGCAGGCAGAAAGGAAACACACACATGTATGTGTGCTCATGTATGTCCACATCTGTGTGTGTACATACATGTATATGGCTTGATATGCATATTGGAAGGGGTGGCTTCCTGTTGGTCATTCTGTAAGAAATGACCTGTAAGAGATAATAAACCAAAAGAACCAAATAGAGATGGAAGAAGTTTGACTCATCTGGGATCTTATTAAAATAGAACCCTGCACACACATTTCATTGCCTTGTTATTCTGGAATCCTCGATTTGAGTTTTGTTAATATCATCATATGTGATAAAGACACAGCCTGGAACCACAGCAAAGCACTTTAGCTATTGCTCTCCTTGGGGAGAGAACTCTTCAGAGATAAGATTAAATGTGTGTGGGCTGATTAGCCTAAACATTATCCGGCACAGATTGTCCATCACCTCGAAAGAAGTTGATAAACATATTGTTAACTCATCAACATTTTTACAGAAGGGGCCTCTTATCAGAAGGCCATCTGAACTATGATGAAAGTTCACAAATTACCAGAAAATGGTTGACTAGACTACAGAATGGGGAAAGTGCCCACTGGACACAAAAAGGAACGGCAGGGAGAAGCTTTGACGCTTGGGAGTTCTTAAACTACCTGGGGCTATAATCTGAAAAACCAACTTTCTCTCAATTGTCAGCTAGAGCTGCCCAACCCTTTGCGCTCAGATCTGAGGGACTTATATAAGGACTTTTGCAGTGGTGGTAAATGCTGGCCCAGGTTAGTCTATGTTCCTGTCTTTGAAGTGCTTTGGCATGAGTTTACATGAAAAAATATGTGACTGGCACATAGGAGCTCAAGAAATGTGTTCAGCTGAATTAAAGGCTAAGGAAGAGGCTCTGTATCAGAGACTTTACAGCTCTTGAAGCTCTAAATGATGGAAACTGCAGGGAAGGGAAATACATTCATCCAAGTGTCTTGGGGTGAGTTTGAACTTGTTCAGTAGGTGGGTCCCGCCAAGGGGACAAAGTAAAGTCACTCAGTCGTGTCCAACTCTTTGCTACCCTGTGGACTGCAGCCCACCAGGCTCCTCTGTCCATGGGATTTTCCAGGCAAGAATACTGGAGTGGGTTGCCATTTCCTTCTCCAGGGGATCTTCCCAACCCAAGGATCAAACCCAGGTCTCCCACATTGCAGGCAGATGCTTTAACCTCTGCACCACCAGGGGACAGGCAGGCTGTTCTTCCCTGCGGGGCATCATGACTTCCTAGTCACAGGCTAGTTAGGTCCCAAGACTCATGAGCATGTGGTGACTCTAGAAACAGCTTCTGGATGCACACTGGACAGTATGTGCCCTGGACAGCTCACCACTGACTCACAATGAAGCGAAGCCCCTGGTGGTCACAGTGCTGCAACCTGGGCTATTTCAACATCAGCGCTGGAATCGCTCATTTTAAATAAATGCTGTCAGGGACTTAGAAATGACTTGTTCTAATTTATACTATTGGTGACAGTGGCATAGAATTAACTTTGTTCTACTTTCAAATGCTATGAATTTTCCCCCTTTGCACGGAATTAGCAGCTTGACTTCAAGATAGCCAACTTCAATAGACAGCCAGTACCCTTTCTGGCTCCTTATTGCCACTCTTCTGTTTACAAAACGTTACTCCTTTTCTCACTGGGAAAACCTTAAGTCATCCTCAAGGCCCATTGTATTTTTTTTTTAAACTTATCCCAGTGATCTTATGAACAGGGCCATGAAGTAATACAAAATGATGTAAGTACTTATGAAGTTATAAAGCCCACAGGAGGTAGCATTCAATAAATTTTATGTATGCATTGAAAATCATAGGGGCGTGGAGAGTCAGACATGATTGAGCATGAACACAAGCCACAGCCCACTGACCAGAAGGAGGAAACTAGAAGCGTGCATGCGTGCATTCACTTATTCATGCTACCAGACAGCAACTGGCAATAAAAATTACTTACATCAGCTCTACATATCTCATCCCAAACCCCACAGATCAGCGGAAGAGGTTTATCACCTACGGGCTCCGGGTGGAGTGATGTGAGGCACCTGGGCGGCCAGGGGCTGTGGCCTGTTGATGAAGGCAGTATCTTATTTTGAAATTATCACTTGTTCATTAGCTGGGTGTATATGGTGGATTGGTTTGAGAGAGAAAAGGGGACTACAAAAAAGGTTTTTGAAAATAACTCTGAAGGTAAAACAGTTATTTGATAAGAAAGTCTCAGTGAAAAATTGTCTTAATGGAAGGCACTTTGGTGCAATGGGTTTTTAGGATCTTTTTCAACCCTGGGAATTTCTGATTTGCTGAAGTAGAAATACTCCGCAGTAAAGATAAGTTCAACAAGCGTTTATCAGGCTCCCACCATGTGCTGAGTCACTGGTGATGTAAAGATAGATGATCTGCTCTTATAAGTACATATCAGCTGCCTTCATCTCAATTAGAAATTGTAAACATGGTCTCCAGAAGGTTGAATGACCTCACCAAAAATGTGACAATTATCAAGGGTGATAATAGCGTGACCCGGTGCTAAGTCTTTCTCCTGCCCTAACAGCCACAAGTGTGATTAAAATGTCCAATCAGATATCAAGTGCAGTAATGAAATGTATTTTTCATTTTTGTCCAGTTAGCTGTGGCCATTTTTCGAAATGACGCATTTTAGCGGGGTTACTCAGAGGGGCCAACCCAGCATTAGCCCTTGAGCACTGCCACCCAGTAGGCCAGTGCCGGCATTTTGTTCCCAGGCCTACTTGGTTAGATCAAGGGTGCCTGTATCTGTCCACCTGCTTATCCAAACAACTATCACCAGAGCATCTCATACCTCAAGGTCTCAAGATTTCTTGTGCTTACATCTTCAAGTGCCAATAAACAGGACCATCTCCAGGGTCAGGGGATAAAGGAGAGGTTCATGTTTCATTTGGCTTTCAGATGTTCAGATATGTTCTAATGGATTGCTTATCACTGTTGTGATAGGAACATAATCTGGACAGATTGCAATATCTTTAGAGACCATCCTTTTAGAATGATAAGATTAAAAGAGGATAGATATCATTTCACTGTAGAGAGTATGGCTATTAAAACAAACACCACCCTCCCTCTCCTTACACAAACATACATATATGTACACACATATATGTATAGACACGTGTATACATATATGTATATACACACATGCATATGTAATATACATATACACATACATCTTTGAGCTTTTGCTACTGGAGAGTCTACATATGAAGCTAATAATTTGTTTCTGTTACTAAAATTCTGCTAGCAAACTAGCCAACAGGAAGAGGCTGTCACTAATATGGGGAAGAAGCATAAAGATGCTGTGTTTGTGTAAGACTTTTATCACCTATTCCATTCTTCTGCAACTTAGTCAAGAGCCAGTTACGTACTGAAGTGTTCCATGAGATTTTTAACTTACTTGCCAGTCACTTGGCTTGATTAGAGTGTGTAGAGCTAAGACAGGCATGAAGGGCAAGCTGACACTTACTTGTTCTACTAACACTCAGCAAAAGGAGACAACCTGCCCACAAAGATTTGCATACCGTAACATCTCCAAACTTTGCTTTCTATCCTGGAAGGCACGTAGGAGGCATTGAACAATCGTCTAATAGATGAGTAAACAAGGGAACAAATCAATGAACACACAAGTCACTCCCCAGGACGCACGAGAACCCACTGCACGGTTGCAGAGATGCTCCTAGGCTGAGGTTCTGAGTCATGTGGGCCACCACACCCCCCCAACCCGGGGCCTGCCATGGCCTGGTGCACACAGCTATCACCCCCAGGTTGACTCATTTGGAGGAAAAGGCTCAGCCCTTAGGCAGCCCCTCTTTGGGAAGGTCTCTGCCTAGAACATTCCATGAGTCTCACTTTCATGACCCAGCAACAGTCATTTTGAAAATACCCAGAAATAGTGAAAACGGCACGTGTGTAAGACTTTGTGCTTTCCTGCGCTGTGCAGTGTTTGAGTACACCCTGACGGCCCTACTCAGAGCATGGACTTTTTGCTTCCTGCTTAAGGTAGTTCTGCTTTTCACAGAACAAATCTGCCTCATCGAGGCTTCCCAGCGGGGACAATGACATCACCTCCCTCACCCGACACCGGGCCCTTTGCAGAGCACGGCCTAGCACACAGTTAATGCTCAATAAATGCTTTCTGATAATGTTATCACATTTTTGTTAAAGAATAATCAAATACAGGCATGCACTTGCAAGTATACACACAGAGCTAGATGGCTTTGAAAACCTCTCAGGTATATCTCAGATTGTGGGGACTGACATCCTAAGGCTACTCTTACTGTGATGGGTTTAGACCTCACATGAGTTTACAAATCACTGGACTTGAGCCATGTACCTGAGGTGGGAACCATGTCAGAGGGATCCTTGTCAGAGCACCTGATTTCTGCTCCGTCTCTCACCTGAAAGGAGACACATGGAGAAATAGTAAGAAATGGTTCTTCCATGTAAGAAACTGGGTGAGAATTGTGCCTCTATTGGGGAGATACCACTTAATATAGAAACCTAGGCATCTTTTAGGAGTTGTCCCTCTCCTTCAACACTCACCGAGTGTCCACAAAACCCCTTCCAGCTGCTCCCAGGCCTCCCCCTCTTCTCTAGTCCCTCAGCCTAATTTCAGGCTTAATTACTTCTTTCTAAAATATGGCTGTATTCTTCAGCACCGTTGCTGCTGGCCTGTAGGCTTCCTCCTTAGCCTTCTGAATCCATTCAGAGGACTCTTTTTCTCTCAACATAAAAATCACTCCCTTGCCCAGATTCTCAGTGAAAGCAGGAATTTTTGTCTGTTTCGATTATTGTGTTTCCAGAGCCCATAACACTGCACAGTAGAAGCTCAGTAAATGCTTGTTGGTTAAATATGCATGTTTCTACTCTGTACGAACAGCAGCATTAAGTCCATCCTCCTTGGCATGGCCTAGGAGGCCCTCAGCGTTCCAAACTGTCCACTTGCTCTCTGTCCCCTCCGTGTCTCTGCCCAATACCCGCCTCTGCCCTTTCTTTCCTCTTCCTTCTCCCTGTTTCCCTCCTCCCACCCACCTGGCTGCACCTTCGTCACCCCCACGGCTTCTCAGCTCCCTCCTGTCGTGCACTTTCCAGCTGTGTCCTCAGAACACCCACGGGAACCTCACAGCGCCTGGCACATTGTGCAGCCACTGCTGGCTGACCCACTAGCCTGTCTGCACTTTTATCTCCTATACCTGGTCTTCATCCGCCCACCCCTTTAGTTTCTCAGCTGACAGTGATGAGATGCCTGCCCTGAGCCCCTGCCCTCACAGAGCCTGCATGCTAGTGGTACACAGCTGGGATTCAGTAAGTGTATCCTGAAGGGCTGTATTGCTCCCTCTTATATAAAACTCATGGCCCAGTTCAGTTCAGTTCAGTCGCTCAGTCGTGTCCGACTCTTTGCAACCCCATAAATCGCAGCACGCCAGCCCTCCCTGTCCATCACCAACTCCCGGAGTTCACTCAGACTCACGTCCATCGAGTCTGTGATGCCATCCACCCATCTCATCCTCTGTCCTTTGCTTCTCCTCCTGCCCCCAATCCCTCCCAGCATCAGAGTCTTTTCCAATGAGTCAACTCTTTGCATGAAGTGGCCAAAGTACTGGAGTTTCAGCTTTAGCATCATTCCTTCCAAAGAAATCCCAGGGCTGATCTCCTTCAGAATGGACTGGTTGGATCTCCTTGCAGTCCAAGGGACTCTCAAGAGTCTTCTCCAACACCACAGTTCAAAAGCAGCAATTCTTCAGCGCTCAGCCTTCTTCACAGTCCAACTGTCACATCCATACATGACCACAGGAAAAACCATAGCCTTGACTAGACGGACCTTAGTCGGCAAAGTAATGTCTCTGCTTTTGAATATGCTATCTAGGTTGGTCATAACTTTTCTTCCAAGGAGTAAGCATCTTTTAATTTCATGGCTGCAGTCACCATCTGCAGTGATTTTGGAGCCCCCCAAAATCAAGTCTGACACTGTTTCCACTGTTTCGCCATCTATTTGCCATGAAGTGATGGGACCGGATGCCATGATCTTCGTTTTCTGAATGTTGAGCTTGAAGCCAACTTTTTCACTCTCCTCTTTCACTTTCATCAAGAGGCTTTTTAGCTCCTCTTCACTTTCTGCCATAAGGGTAGTGTCATCTGCATATCTGAGGTTATTGATATTTCTCCAGGCAATCTTGATTCTAGCTTGTGTTTCTTCCAGTCCAGCGTTTCTCATGATGTACTCTGCATATAAGTTAAATAAGCAGGGTGACAATATACAGCCTTGACATACTCCTTTTCCTGGGTAGATACTGTTAAATGTGCATTATACTTTATAACTTAACACTTCTATGAGGTAGGATGATGACTCTCATCATTTCCCAGATTTGAAAAACCAAGGCACAGAGAGGTTGAGTACTTTGCCTGCTGACACAGAGCCAGTAATAGGAAGAGTCTGGGTTTGAACCCAGAGCCCACTCACTCAACTCACTGAGCCGTATTGCCTCTTAGATGTATCCTTATCGCTGTGATGTTAGTGAGAAAGTGTGGGATGAGTTGATAAATCAAGTCTTTCAGACTGTTATCTCTCAGGCTTTGCGATGCAGGCCCTGGCCATCAGCTTTGCCCTCACCACCCAGAGCAAACTGCACCCTCTTTTATCCAGTAGGGAGGTAGGGGTGGTGCTAGGACTGAGTTCGTCTCAACCCACATTGGTCCCTGGTCCTCTGAGAAGGAGGATGGCAACCTTCAAGTGTTTCTTGCATCCACAGAGGACTGTGGAGTGCCCTATCTAATCTCAACAGGAAGTATTAGAAAAAGACTGAGGAGATAAGTTATAAGGAAGACGGAAGTGAGTGTGTGGCAGCCCCTAAGGGGTGGCTGATGGCTGAGGACTTCCATGTTGACTGCTTTCAGATCTCACCCCGTTTCCCTGTCTTTTCTTGACTTTCTCTTCAGATTAAGGGCTCGGATGAGTTTAAAAGGGCTTGTCAGAGATTTGAGGAGGGCCTGAAGATTTTTAGGGTTTCCCAGGTGGCGCTAATGGTAAAGGACCTGCCCGCCAATGCGTGAGACATAAGAGACATGGGTTCAATCCCTGGATTGGGAAGATCCCTTGGAGGAGGAAATGGCAACCCACTCCTGTATTCTTGCCTAGGAAATCCCATGGACAGGAGCCTGGTGGCCTATGGTCCATAGAGTTGCAAAGAATCGAACATGATTGAGCACAATCATATACAAAGATTCTTGCCTCACATCAAAATAGACAGGGAGCCGGCAGCACTGAGCCCCCAGCATACCCAGTGAAGCCACGGGACGCTGGTTGCCAAGATCATTTTAAAGATGGAGTTGGAGGGCAGCCCTGCTTCAAGCACCAGGGGACACCCACACATGTGTTCCTTCACCCTCTCCAGCCTGCCCCCGGGAGTCCAGCACATAAAGAACCCTTGGAAGCTTCTAAAGACTCATCAAGGGGCTGCCCCTGGTTCATTTGCATGTTTGTCGATCACAGAACACCTCTCCGTACCTCAATCTTCACCTGGGGCTTTAGCATCCAGGGCAGATAGTTGCTGTTCCTATAGGTGAACAGATAGGGATTCTCCTGCAGAGAAAGATAATAATATTGTAACCACGATCCAGGAATCCATATCCCTGAATCATCAGGTCTTATCATCCAGCAATGCCTTTGGCCAATTTAAAGCATTCATACCATCCTTTAAATGATGAGAAAACCATGCTCTGGCTTTTCTTCTCTGTACTGCCCACTAGTTCCCTGCAGGAGTTCATTAACACTTTGAAATTCCCCATTTGCCACAGTCAGCTTCTCTTGCTCTCTACCTGGGGTTCATGCCACCAGGTGCAGTAGGTATATTTCCATGAAAACAGAACTTAAAGTTTCCTGAGAGCCAAGGCCAAGAGAAAAATAGGATGAATTGCATAGTTCTTACAGCCCAGTAAAAAAAATTACCAATTCATCAAGAAAGACAAAAATTTGACCAGCATTACATGATAAGAGGAATTCTACTCATTTACATTGTCATTTTTAAAAAGCAATTTATTCATCAACATTAATTCTACACCTACTATACATTAGGCACATATTTAAGACACCCATCTTGGCATTTGGGGCCAGGTGAGCTGTGGCTTTGTTCCTATGTCCTGCATAGGTATGGAAGGGGCCTGAGTTCTATTAAAACAGTTCTCCTGGCCCACAGGTATAAACCTTAGGTGTGCCCAGGCCCAGAAGAACAGACCCATGACTCTAATGGGGCTAATGTCTCATCCAGGTGAGACCCACTTTCACAGCAAAGCCCACTTCTTTGTGACCCCACCATTCTTCCCAACTCAGGAGGAGATTCCCCTCACCCCTACCTCTGCCCCCTCCAGTCCTTGCCTACCTGGGAAGGACATTTCAGAGGCCTTCTCTCTTTTGCACTGAACGGTTCATCTTTGTGTCCTGCTGGCAGCAGCTGTAATAGAAGGTAATATTTAGAACAGCAAAGTCTTACACAGGTAGCAGCATCCTAGGGTACCACTGAGAGAGGCTCATTCGCCCTGTGTTTCTCAGACTGTGACCCTGGGAGGGCAGCATTAGCTGGGAACACATTAGAAATGCCACTTCCCAGCCCCCAGCCCTGGGGTGGGACCCAGCTCTCTGTGTTTTATCAAGTCCTCCAGGGATTCTGATGCCTGCTCAAGCTGAATTCCACTGCAGGAGAGGAAACACCAATGCCCAGCCCACTGCTCCTATTACAGGGAAACTGAACACCGGAGAGAACTGAACACCATCTAGTCAAAGCTATGGTTTTTCCAGTAGTCACGTATGGATGTGAGAGTTGAGCCATAAGGAAGGCAGAGCGCCAAAGAATCGATGATTTCAAAATGTGACGCTAGAGAAGACTCTTGAGAGTCCCTTCAGCAGCAAGATCAAACCAGTAAATTCTAACAGACATCAGGCCTGAATACTCATCGGAAGGACTGATGCTGAAGCTCCAATACTTTGGCCACCTGGTGTGAAGAGCCGACTTATCAGAAAAGGCCCTGATGCTGGGAAAGAGTGAGGGAAAGAAGAGAAGGGGGGTGGACAGAGGATGAGATGATTGGATGGCATCATCAACTCAGTGGACATGAGTCTGAGCAAACTTAGGGAGATAGTAAAGGACAGGGAAGCCTGGCATGCTGCAGTCCATGGGGTCGCAGAGTCAGACATGACTGAGCGACTGAACAACAACTTGAGTTCCATTGCAGGAGAGGAACCACCGATTCCAGCCCACTGTTATGACAGGGAAACTGAACACCAGAGAGACTGAACTGAGACGAGGACTTGGGTGTCCAGATCCAATCGAATCACTCTCATGCAGCTGCCGGCTCCTGACCTTCCAGCAGCCGGTTATTTATTCTGCTTGACTTCCTGTCCCCCGTCCTTGCTGCCCTGCTGCTGCCTGGCTCCCTGATTACATTTTCCTCTGAGAGGAGAATAGGAATGGGAAGGAAAGGCAAATACACGGTGTAAACCAGCAGGAATGAATGAAACACTTGGTCACCTGGCAAGCCCCGTGTTTCTACCTGGGATACAGAGGCCCAGGGGCATGGGGCACAGCACGGCCCCATGCTAACAACCAGAGAGTGTGTCTGCATTTCAGGAACAGTGATAGTGGTATCAGCACTGATAGAGGCAGCTACTTAAATGATAACCAAAGCCTATCTAACATAGCAAAAAGTGATGTAGCAAAAAGCGTGTGGTGTATCCACAGGGAGAGCAGCAGAGGATCCGCTCCAGGAAATTCACTGGAGGGAAGATGAGAAAATGAAGGCAGCTGGAGAATTCAACGGAGGAGGAATTTTAAGCTCCTTCTGTTATTTTAAAATGTTCACTGTACATTTGTAAGGGACTTCCCAGGTGGCACGAGTGGTAAAGAACTGCCAATGAAGGTAGATGTAAAAGACATGGGTTCGATCCCTGGGTCGGCAAGATCCCTGGGTCGGCAAGATTTTCTGGAAGAGGGCACGGCAACCCACTCCAGTATTCTTGCCTGGAGAATCCCATGGACAGAGAACCTGGCAGGCTACAGTTCAAAGGGTCGCAAAGAGTCAGAGACGACTGAAGCAACTTAGAATGCGCACACACACACACATTTGTAAACACTTAAGAGGAAAATGCAGTGGCTTTGAGAGATCATAGATTTTCTCTTGCCCGCACTTCTACTGTTTGGAAACCTCGTGTTTGCTGCCATCACTGCTGCCCCCAAGGGCTGGGCTCCTAGGGCACCCCATCCTGCTACCCCCTTCCCCTCCCAAGCACCCCGATAAGGGACACAAGAGACAGTAGACTATGGGACGGACCCCCCTGTCTGGCTCAGTCACGGGCTCTGCCATCTTGCAAGAGCCTTTTAGACTCCTCAGCAGTATCTTATCCCAGCATCTGTGCCCAGTGAACAGGAAAGAACTTTACCCTTCTTGGGATTGGCTTGTCACCCAAATGGACCAGGTCAGATAAAAGGGTGTAATTAACCTTTTGGCAAAGGAGTGGCAACCTTTCGCTCAGGGGCTGGAGGAAGAACAGGGCTCCTCAGCTCCTTTCAGTTTTATTCTGATGGTGGACACTTCTGAGTATGGGAGTCCCACCCATAAGGTTCAGGACTGCTCTGAAAGGAAGTGTTCAGTGGGCCTGGCTTGGTGGCCTGAAGTCAAACTGGCCTGATTTCTCCAATCTTTCAAGAATTTAATCAATGATAGAATCTGGAAAGAAACACTGAGAAAACCACATCATGATTATTTTAGTCAAATGGATATCACAGAGCCTATTTTTTTTTTAAGGACTCCAAAGGAAGATTCATAGGTTTTCTCAATAAACCCATTTGCATGAATAATATTATCCTAAATGTCTCTTTATCCATCACCTACATCCTTCCTGCTGCCATTAATTCCCTTTACACCTGCTCTGACCCTCCATCCTCAGGATGGAAAATGACTTGGTCCATCAAAAGGACACTTGCATGTCCCTCCGTCCACCACCCCACGCTGCACACACACGCACAAGGACACTTGTGTGTCCCTCCGTCCACCACCCCACGCTGCACACACACGCACACCCTCCAGGGACACCGATGCTGGGCTTTGCTCTTGGTCTCCTTTCACTTTCATTGCTTGCCATCTCCTGTGCAGTGGCTTCCCTGCCCCTGAGATGAACTGGAGTGTGGGAGGGGCAGGGGGATGACCTTAGACATGCTCTTGAGATTCCCACTCCACTGGGAGCCATTCTCCAGCCTTCTTGCTCTGCCCTGAGATTCTAACACTAGCACAGGGCTTGGCATAAGGTGGGGGTCCGTGGCCACTGGATCTGGCAACTGAGCCCCCACAGGTGGGTCTTGTCAACACTACTGTTGTATAAGAATTATCAGAATTTACCAGGGAGGCAGGAAGGGCTTGGGAATGAATTACATCCCAAACACAAATCCTCCTCTGCTTTGTGTCAGGAGCTCAACTTCCATCTGAGTGGTTCATTCAGCTGGGATGGTGCTAGGTGTGTGGGGTTTCCTTTACCAACTCTCAGAGCTCACACCCATCCCGAACTCAGCCAGGGGAGCAGACACTGTGTGGTTGGCCCAGACAGTTCCACTGTTGTGTCCTGGGGTGAGGCCAAGGAGAGAAGCGATAAAATCCGGGCCCCTGTAGTCAAAGCAGTTCTGCTGGCGCCTCTCTGCTCCCCAAGCAATAGGGTGGCCCTCCCTCAGGCCTCTGTGGGTCTGTAAATCTGGGCATGATGGACATAACTGGATTTGACAACTCTGTGGTCTCGGTGGGGTCCAACATAGCAGAGACACACAGAGGTGAAGGAAGGGAGGCTCGTGGTCTCCCCATGTCCCTGGGAGGACACAGGGGAGAACCCAAGGGGGAATGCTCCTGTTTTTTCCAAAGCCTTCTGAGGCTGGCCAGGAGAGAAAAGGGGGCCCAGAAAGACCATGTGATGCACCTCAAGAAACAACCAAAAGCATAGCTGGACCCAAACCTAGGTTTTCTGGCTCATTACCCGGTGCCCTTTCCCAAAACCTGTTACCGCCCTGCTTTCTCATAAATTACCCGGGGCCTGCAGGAGCTGTCTGTGTGTTCTGGCAGCTGTGCTTACTCTGGGAGTAAGATGGTGGAATAGCCTGTCATTTCACCCAGGAGGAACAAGGGCACAGACCTTCCTGGGGACACACTTCTCTCCTAGCAACTCAGCTCCAGAAGTGTGAGGCCTCTCGCTGGGAAATGGTTGCTGTTTGGGGTGGGCAGGTAACTGCCCATCTAGGAAAGCCACCTCTACCTCAAAGCCCCTGGGACACCAACTAGGTCCCAGTCCCTGGTCTTGAATGCAAGACCTTCTGTTCCTCTCTGGGTTCCTGGGGAGGAGAGAGGTTTGGCTGAGCTTAAAGCATCAGCTCTCCTCCCGCAGAGAGAGGATGGGGGAGGGCAGCCTGTGTAGGACGAGTCACTTTCCTTGGCACTTCACAGGAGATCAGCAGCAAAGTGGTTTTCTGGCGGAATATCTTGCCCAGGGGTCAGGCCCACTAAAAAGGGTCCTCATCCAAAGAAATCAAATGCCTCCTCTGAAGGCTGGTGTGACTCCATGGACCCAGGCTGCCTGGGCCGGCCCTGCCCTCCCTGTCTCATCGGCTACCACACACCCAACTGCAGCTGCTCACGGACTCAGCACTGCACCCCAGTCGAGGAGATGGAGAGAAAATTTTTTCTAATTCAAGGAAGAAGAAAACCAAGTTTCTGTCTTGGGAATTCTAAAAATAAGACAGCTTGGATGGGGAAAAAAAGTAAATGGCAAAATCAGGTCTCAGTCTGGTGTCCTGGAGAGGCTCAGAGTCTTGACAGAACATTCCATCCATTGACGAATCCCAGACAGCCCTGGGGGAAACTTCAGAGTCTGGGGAAAGCCTGTCCCAGTCAGAGGAGGAAGGGTCACTATGGTGAGTACTTGCCGTGGGCTGGGAGGGAGGGAGCCACATACTCACCACGTGTCGGCTCAGGGGTTTTGCAGAAAGGGAGCTGAGACCCTAGGTTCACACGCCCGTGAGAGCTTTGAGCCCAGGTCTTCATCACTCTCGAGTCTGCACTCACCCCAGGCACCACCCTGGGCCCTGGGAACCGCATGACAGCCCTTAAGTGTGAAGTGAGAGGAACCCAGACCCACTCGCTACGTGAGCCTGATCGCTAGTGCCTGACTCCCAGTGAAGTCTCCCAGACAGACTCCAGGGAGGTGTCCCTGCCTCCAGGAAGAGCAGAACTGAGGCTTTCCAGGGAGCCCTGCTCACTGTCAGGGCTACAGCCCAGCTTCTGGGAAGAGGAGGGGAAACTCCCAGGGGTCCCAGCTGGGCTATCACTATGTGTGGGAGGGACCCCTGGTGGCCCAGAATCACCATCATCCTGGAGTCCTCGTGGTTCCTGCAGCCCCTCCAGCAGAGAGTGGGCAGGTCGGGTGCAGTGGCAGAGTCCTGCCCCTCCTTCCACAGAACAAACCCCAGGTTATCAGTGCAGCCCTGGGACCCCCAGCCACTCACCATGTTGTTCCAGAGAGTCAAGTCGAGAGCAGTGGGATCCTGGAACAGCCACTCCCCCTGAAAGAGAACCAAATGAAGAGCCCTGTGTGCCCCGAGGGATGGGATAGCCCTGCCACACACTCTCGAAGCTCTCCTGGCAGAGATGGGGGGCCCCGATGCGCCTCGATACTTCATGCTTCCCCATCAAGAATGGTGGGAATGTAGAGGACTGCTGTCTGGGGTCAGGGCTGGGAGATGAGGGCCGGGAGGGGCAGGTTACACGCCTGGCTGCTCATCGTGGGGTTGTACACACTGAACTAAAGAGCAGAAGGAGCAGGTGGCACGGAAGTGATTCAGGTGTGGTCTGAGTAGGAGGGGGATGAGAACTAATATTCCTCCTCATCTTCTTTCTAAGCCACTATTTAAACATCACAGACGTCCTGGAGGGACACAGTGACTCCAGGAAACAGAAACCAAGAGCCTGGAGGGAAAACTGCCCCAGATGCATGGTGCTAAAGCCCCAGAGGCATCAGAGACCTTGCTGAGCTGAGCGTGCCTGGACCCACCACGGCGCTTGTGGTTGCGGGCCTCCTGGGGTGAGAGGCATTGGTCCAGTGACCTGGGTGAGGAAGCAACTCGAATCACCCTCCCTTGTAAGGATGGGTGTGGAGGAGCCTGCAGAGAGAGGAGTGTGGCTTGGTGCCTGGAAATTCCACCCTGAATAGTCACCGTAGCTGAGAGATACGGAGGGCTTCCACACACCACGCACTGTTCTAAGTTCCTCACACCTATTTATTCACCCGTGACAACCACCCTTACTCCTTGGAAGAAAAGTTATGACCAATCTAGATAGCATACTCAAAAGCAGAGACATTACTTTGCCGACTAAGGTGTGTCTAGTCAAGGCTATGGTTTTTCCTGCAGTCATGTATGGATGTGAGAGTTGGACTGTGAAGAAGGCTGAGCACTAAAGAATTGCTGCTTTTGAACTGTGGTGTTGGAGAAGACTCTTGAGAGTCCCTTGGACTGCAAGGAGATCCAACCAGTCCATTCTGAAGGAGATCAGCCCTGGGATTTCTTTGGAAGGACTGATGCTAAAGCTGAAACTCTAGTACTTTGGCCACCTCATGCGAAGAGTTGACTCATTGGAAAAGACTCTGATGCTGGGAGCAGAGCAGATTGGGGGCAGGAGGAGAAGGAAAGGACAGAGGATGAGATGACTGGATGGCATCACGGACTCGATGGACGTGAGTCTGAGTGAACTCTGGAAGTTGGTGATGGACAGGGAGGCCTGGCGTGCTGCAATTCATGGGGTCGCAAAGAGTCGGACACGACTGAGCGACTGAACTGAACTGACAACCACCCTAAAGGAGGGACTACTAACCATGGCCCTAACATCCCAGGTGAGGAACCAAAGCACAGAGAATTCAGACAATTTGCCCACGGTCACACAGCCAGCCCATTCCAGAGCTGGAAGCTGTCTGTGTGAAGTCCATGCTCTTTACCTCCGGGCTGCTCTGCCTCTCGGAACCCACCTCACAGGGTTAGCCAGCCCCACAGGCAAACGGGCCCCAGAGTATGAGAGAACTGCAGCATTCCCCTGAGACTGCACGTCCTGGGCTCCTGTGGAGGAGAGGGCGGGGGCAGGAGAGGGTGTGGGCCGGGCCTCACTCACTGAGGGTGGCGGCAGGGCTCTCTCGTAGAAGAAAGGCTGGAAGACAACCGCGAAGGACTCCTGCTCGTTGTACTTGCTGGAGGCCAGGAGACGTTCCCAAGTTTCCTGAAGAAACAAGCACCGTCAAGGCTCAGCCTGCCCCATCCTCCCGACCTCCCAGCAAGGAGCTCCCAGCAAGTCCCTCACCCCTGCACTGGTCAGAATGACCCACCCATGCTGGTCTGATTTGTGTGCTGTTTGCAAGCTCCTCTCATCTCATATTTTGGGGTCTTATGATTGACTAAATTGGGTTTTCATTCTCCTCTGAAGTGCTAGCATCAGGTAATAGCAGAGTTAGACCTGAAATACATTCTCTGAGAGCTCAAGAAGTATACAGCTGCCTACCACATAGCTAGGGCCCCCACGCTCTCTTCAAGGGCTGAGTTCTGTAGAGGGATATGCTATGACCCCGTCAGAAACTGTCCCTTCCTGAGTAAGTTAAGTGCCATACCGCTTCACAGGTATAAATTTCTTCTTAGATTAAAAATCATCGTGGTAACGTGTATCAGTGGGAGCTGTGCTCTGTGCTGTTTGCTGGTGGGGATGAAGGCTTCCACTGAGCCATCCGCACTGTCATGGGGTCTCTGCTGTAAGCTGGATACATGTCTTCAGGGGCTATTGTTCCTGGCTATAGTCTGGGGCACAAACCTAATCTGGGCAAACTAGCTCAGCAGCCACAGTATAAGCGGTAATGACCAAATGATCTCAGAGTGACCTCCAAAGCTCTTCAGCATGTTTAACCGTAGGTACCACCACCACCCTTGCCCTTCCATCTACTCTCCCCGCAGCAACCAGTACTGTAGTCCTCACTTCACATCCAGGAAAATCACATCCCCCCCAGAAGTGCCGCTAGAGGAGTTGCTGCCTTGGGTTCCTGACTCTCAGTCCCGACTTCAGCAGGTGGGGCCCCACCTCAGCAAGCTGGCACCCTCATTGTTCCTACACCTCTGTTTTCATGGCCACCCTCCCCTGTGAGCCAGCAGCCAGTGTCCCAGAGTGGGCTCACCTGGTAAGCCCACTGGGTCACAACACTGCTCAGCTGCGAGGTCTCCCCTGAGCACCTGCAGGGCTGGGCCGTGGGGCTGCAGGTTAAAACAAGCCAGAAGTGAGTGTGGATGCAGTGCTGGGACCATCCAGGCAGCCCCTTGGGGAAAGATGGGGACGCGGGGACCTGGGTACTACTTAGGGAGCAGGGAAGGGATGAGCTGGGGGTCTCAGAGGGTCCAGGAGAAAGAAGGAAGGAAAGAAGAAAGGGAGGATGGGAGGGACACATTGGGGAGAAAAAGGGTACATTATGGAGACATCTCCTGATACACTGCCTCCCTCCCTCCCCCAGAGGCCCACCTTCTCTCCTTCTTTCTCCTACTCCAAGACCCTCTCCCTCTTCCTCTTCAAATGCCCCTTTCCTCTCCTTTCCATCGCCACCACCTCCAACCATCCCTGTCCTGACTTTATCCACGTGAACTTCTTTTCTGGGTTCAGCTCAGTCGCTCAGTCATGTCTGACTCTTTGCGACTCCGTGGACTGCAGCACTATCCATCACCAAGAACATCACAAAGGATATCTTTTCTGGGTACAAGGCCAGAAATCTCAAGATTTAGGTTCAGAAAGTTTAAATTCTCTGAAACATTTCAGAAATATATGGGGATCAAGTTGTGTGAAAATAAAATCCACTTAGGCTAAATTGTCTCTCCAGTGTCCTGAAGTAACACGTCTTGGCTTCTGGATGTTCTACCCAAGCTGTTTTTTAAACTCTCAAGTCATTCTGGTGGGAGTAGGGCCCCTGGCGCCACGTCAACCAGAGTGACTATTTCATTCCTTAATTCAGGCCACTCCTGCAGCCCAACTCTGCCCCCACCGGCTGTGTGATCACACACACGTCCCCTCGCCTCTCTCCAACTCCAAAGTGCCTCACACAGTGCCTGGCCTGTGGTACCAAGCCGCAAATGCCAGTCGCCTTCCACTTCCCTTTTTACCTAAGCAGAGTCTTCTGATGCCAGTGTGAGCCCCTTAGAGCCTCGGAGAGATCGACCAGGTTCACAAATGCTTTGGGGACCTAGGGGGATACAAGGGAAAAGATGAACATTAGCAGAGTCAGGGTCACAGCTCCATGGCCCTTCTGGAAGCCTTGGTTTGAGCCTAGTTTGGGATCCAGTTGAGCACGATGGGCCTCTCTTTGTTAAACAGGTGGGCCCTTTGGGAGATAGTTGGTTAGGGTTGGTTCAGAGCTTTTAGCCCTGCCGCTGTGCCATCATCCCCCATGGTGGGCAGGGTGCCTCCCCACCACAACAGGGCAGCAAGACCTGGTGATAATTGGACTGTAGACTCTCTTCTTCTCCCAGAGCTCCCCTGGGGGTTCCAGGACATGCAGTGTTCTCACTGGTCACTTAGTGGAGCTTTGAGGGTTCTCAAGGCCCCTCCAGGCCATCACCACCCTAGATGCAGTCAGAGCCAGTCCTCAGGAAATAGCAGGTCACCAAGAACTCAGGGAAGAACTGGCCTATATCCTTCCTCCTCTCCAGAAGTCCCTCAGGAATATCCTTTGCAAGAGTAAAGAGTTCTATATCTGACTCGTTTTTCAGCAAAAGGCCAAGAAGCCTGGCTCCTCCAATGCCTTCCCTTTCTCTGGGGTCTTGGACTCCCTCCTGGGAGTCTGTTTCCCCATCCCAGTGGAGGCCATTTAGAGGAAACCAGAACCCTACCAACCCACAGAAGGGCAGTTTCTCTTGGCTGCTGCAGGCACCTGTGACGGAGTTCTGGGTGCCTGGGCCCACAGAGCTGGGGGAGCCTCACCTCCTGGTGCAGGTAGTCCAGCATCCTGGTCAGCTGGTCCATGCTGCTCGTCACGTGACTTTGCTGTGGAAGGAGAAATGTGCTAAATGTGGGTGGGACGAGATGCCCAGGCTCACATGGGCCTGTCTCTTGCTTCCCCCAGCCACCCCCACCCACCTCGATGGGCCTGATAGCGACAAAGGCCCTTCTAGATCCCAGTCTCCCACAGACAGGTGTAGAGTTCCCAGAGCTCCCTAGGTTGGTTTTTTTTTTTTTTTTTTTGGTCCATTCTCTGACTTCCCCGACCCATCACCCACCATCAGGAAAAAAGTTTCATGTCAGGGAAGAGCAAGCCCAAGATCAAGGCAATTAGAAAGCTGACATTTGGGACAGGAGACCAGACTTACTCCCAAAGGCTGATGGAATCACTTTGACCTGAAGAAAATCAGGTCCAGAGTGGGGACATAATTATGCTTGGATTTAAGGACTCAGAAAGTCCTCCAAACTTTTCAATGGCACTCTTAGCAGACCTCCCCCTGCCACATCCGCTCCAAGAAAAGGACTCCTGTCACTATTTAAAGACACCTCCTACCCACCCAATTCCTCTTGTGTAATGAAAATAAGCAAATAAGAGCACTTCAAAAAAACAGCCCTGGTTTATGTTCTCAGTGTGAAAACAAAACAAAAGTAAACTTTTCAGTAAGACAATCTTCTCAGCTGCCTGCAAACCTGATGTCCCCCGAGGCAACATGGCTCAGAGGAAGACAAAGCATGCCTTGCAGGCACTGACTCTGGAGACAGCTGTCAATCTCTCAGGCTGGGACTGCTTGGAGGGCAATCTCCCCCATCCTGTGTCTCTGCTTCAGTGCAAGGCTATCCCCTGCTAGCCAGTCCTGCTCATGCTGCTGCCATAGCCAGCAATAAAGCCTTCTGTCTCATTTTTTTCTCTCCCTGAGCATGACATTCAGCATCACACTTTCCCTTCTAAAGAGGCATGGGAAGTCTGTCGAGAAAGGGCCTCACTTCCCCTCTGGACCATACTCAGGGCATCCCTCTTCTCTCGGGGAGTCCCTGCATGGTTCTCCTTGGACTGCAAACCCTGCTTTAGAAAATTCTTGGTCAAGGTGCCTATTCACTGCTGCAGAGTGAGCTGGGGCCCACCTAGGCTTTCCAAGTGCTGAATGGTTGCCTGTGGGGCACCAACTGTCCCTGTTCTTTAGTGGAAGACATGATACTCCTCTAAAATGTCCCTTGCCTGTGATGTCACATATGATAAACTCCTCCAAAAGTTGAAATCAGGAAAAAAGTTTATTTCTTCAAATGCATGCGTCCTAAGTCATTTCAGTTGTGTCCGACTCCTTGCAATCCTAGGGACTGTAGCCCATTAGGCTCCTCTGTCTATGGGATTCTCCAGCAAGAATACTGGAGTAGATTGCCATGTACTTCTCCAGGGGATCTTCCTGACCTAGGGATTGAACCCATCTCTTACGTCTCCTGCATTGGCAGGAGGGTTCTTTACCACTTGCACCACTTGGGAAGCCCTGTTTCTTCAAATGAACTTGCATATTTCCATTGATATCTTTTGCCACTAGAATCAGAAGAATGCTCCATTATCAAACATGTGCCTGCAACAACTTTTTCTAACAAATTATTTCCCTGGATTCATTCCGAGAAGTAAGATTATTCAGCCAAAAGGCACAAACACTTTTCGATTTCTTGAGTCATACTGCCAGTGTGTGCCCTCCAAAATGTTGACATCCATTTCTAAAGGCATCTGAAAGAATAAGCGAGTGTAGTTTTGAAACCGAGGGTTGTTATCCATTAGATACATTAAACTGTAACTTGCTTAATAAATAATGAACTGTAATCTGCTTTCACTGATCAAGTTATCTTTAACTGTTTTCACAATAACTTGTATGTCCTCCAAGCATGACGTAGCTTAAACAATGAGATGTTTGCCCAAGTTGTTTTTCAGGGATTTGAAGTCAGCTGTTCAATGGCTCGAGCTCCAACTGAATAAGAATGGTTGAGACTTCCAAATGGGCGTGTGTTGAGTGTTCCATTGGTGACCTTTTGATACCAGAAGACCCTGAATTCCACCTTCAGAACAGGCTGACACAGCCCTTTTCTGAACACGTGTCCCATGAAGAAGCAGGTATTAACAGCTTGGTTGCACCTGTGCAGAACTACAATTCCCTCACTTTTTCCTTCTCTCCCCACCTTTCTCCTACACTCCCCATGTCTCAGATCACCGTGTCTCTTTATCCCATAAATGTCCCGAGGTAGATGTGAGAATTGTTCTCCCACCTCCTCGCTTGGCTGCCTGGTGAGTAAATCCTTTCTCTCTGCAAACCTTGGTGTCCCATGGCCTGCTGTGCATGGGGCAAACAAACTGGGTTCAGGAACGAATTCTTGCAGTATCAGTCTTCATCTTTTTCCTTTCTCCTCTCTCTTATTCTGATTTTTTTTTTCTTACTCCCCACATTTAGACTTTAACTGGAGAGCAGTAAGAGTCCAGACCCTAAACTCATCCCTGTGTCACTGCTATGAGCCAGGTCACCAGCTGCCTCTGAAGCACCTGCCTCTGAATAGTTGGACCCACCATAGCAGGCCTGAGGCAGCACTGTCACTGCCTAATGAGTGGCTCCTCATCCTCTTCCTCTTACAACCCTGGTCTTAAGAAACCCCTAAAGAGCAAATGTGGACCCAGGCCCTTGTCTATTCCCCATGAAAGGAGCCCCAAGGCCTCTTATAGGAGGAAAATTGCAGGTCCTAAGTAGGACAGGAACTTATGTGTTCAATTTCTCCTTAACAGAAAAATACCTTTATTTCATATGAGCTATTTCAGGGAACCTGATGTATGTATGTTGCCAGTAAAGGTAGAACTGCTTTGAGGTCAGGTGGAAGCCTGGAGCCCACAGTCTCAGAGTATCTCCTGCAACTCCTGAGACTGCAGAACAACCCCTCATGGAGAGGCTGTGCCTGTGATGTCCACTGGGGATGCAAACTGCTGTGTAAGAACTGCTCAGATGGTGGTTCTGGGTTAGCTGTGACCAGAGGCATCACCAGGAAGACTTGGATGTGAGGGGTGGGTCTGTGCTGCAGAAGCAAGACTGGAGGAATGAAGGGAGGAAGCAGCCAACCCAGGCCAAGGATGCTGAGAGCCAGACCTATGAGCCACGAGGTCCTATGGGGGCAATGGCAGTGGAGGTGGGATTTATTCTAGGCTCAAAAGCCTTGGTGGTCTTTGTGCAAAACAAAAATCAAGATAGAAGAAAATATGCAACGAAGTGGGAATTTAAGTGAATGCTAGTAAACATTGCTACATTGAGCTCATTTTACAGAGATTAAGTCACTGGTACGTAGCCCTTTAGAAATCAGAGGTGAGGCGTGATTACTTTTGTCATATGTTTACAGCCAATTAAAAGTGTGAGGTTCTAAGTGTGAACAAACTTAATCCATATGTCTCAACATGACTAGATCTTGAGGGAATTTCACATAGTGACAAAAAAGAATCATTAGGTTGGTAACAGTGTTGGGAAGGTTGTAGAGAATGGGTGCACTCAGACATTGGTGAGAATATGTGATATTGTGATTTATAATACAGAGTATATATTTGGTCTTTGTCCCTTTTTATGGCACAGAGTTTATAAACCATTGGAATTTCCTAAGTGATGAGAGCATAAAAGTGTGTTTTGCTATGCTAATGAGGTGACTTTTGGACTACCCCTAAGGGCAGAGGCTGGTTGCCAGGAGAATCAACCCTGTGGCTAGAGAGTTGGAACTTAAGTTTCCTCCCCCATCCCACCCTCTACCTGGGGCTGAAAGCTGAATCAACTGCCATTGGTCAATGACTTAGTCAGTCATCATACTATATAATGAAGCCTCCATAAAAGCCCAAAAGGATAGGTTCAGAGAGCTTCCCAGTTGGTGACCACCTGGATGTGCTGGGAGAGTGGCCCAGCTGGAGAGGGCATGGAGGTTCCTGGCTCTTTCCCCATAACTTGCCCAGTGTATCTCTTCCATCTGGCTGATCCTGAGTTATGTCCTTTTATAACAAACCAATAACCCAATAAGTAAAATGTTTCCCTGGGTTCTGTGAGCCACTCAAGAAAACTAACTGAACTCAAGGAGGGGCTTGTTGGAATCTCCAATCTATAGCCAGTTGAGCAGAAGCTCAGATGACAACCTAGACTTGGGACTGGCATCTGAAATGTGGGCTGGGGGACAGTCTTGGAGGACTGGGCCCTTAGCCTGTGAGGATCTGATGCTATCTCTAGGTAGATCATGTCAGAATTGAGTTGAATTGTAGGACATCCCGCTGGTATCTGAGAACTGCTTAGTGGTATGGAAAAGCCCCTTTACATGCTGGCATTGGTCCTAAGATATTAGACTATAAATGGGTTTGGCTCCTTTGGAGGGCAATTAGGTAGTCCTTCAAGATTTAAATTGTATGTATCTGATAACCAGCAATTCTCTGTTTAAGAATCTACTCAAGGCACTTCTCTTCAAACTGCCTTGATCATGACCCATGGTGTGAGGTATATTTCACATCACAACCCAGTACATACATATCTATATATAAATGAAACAAAAATAATCACAAGCCAATAAACTCTACATGCAATAAACTCTAGTATTTTATAGTTGATTCTATTCTATTTTTTATAATTTTTGGTTGTAATCTTTTAAACTGATTTTTGACCCATTAATATACTTCAATCTACAGTTTGAAATATAATTACACTATAATTGAATACAATGAAATATAATCACTGTATTTAGAAAAACACTATGTTCAAGTAAATGAACAAGATTGTTTCCAATAGTGAAAACTAGAAACACCTAAATGGTCACCAATATAGAAACAGCAAAATAAAATCTGGTAAACATACACTATGGGATATTATTTAGCAATTAAAGGAATACATTTAATCTATAAGTATCATCATGACTAGATCTCAAAAATATTTAGTGAAAAAAATTATTCAATAGTAGATATAATATAGCACTATTTATGTTAAACCTCTCTCATATACACACCCATAAAAGAATACTAGGAATTACAGATGTGCAAAATACTTGGGAGAAAAAAGTGAGAGGATCAGAGGTGTTGGCTAAAGAATATTTTCGCATTAACTGTAATGCTTCATTTTTAAAAGGAGAAAGCATCTGAGCACTGCTTGTGTAGTTAGAAATTTAAAAAAGTAAATAATACATAAACGGACACATGCACCCAGGAATATATTGTGTACGTATTTAAGAATCAGTGTAATGTATTGAAGGAATAAATACATGAAAGAATGCAAGAATTCATGCAGCAATGCTTGAACCCAAGATAAAATGTGTGGAAGAAATCATGAATGAGTGGAGGCGTTAATGAATACATTCAAATATTTAAAAAGTCAAATGCTAGCATGAACAACTCATCATAAATACCATAATATGTGCCTGCATGTAAGAGGAAAGCATGAAGTTATGCATGAATAGATAACTGATGGATGGACGAATGGATGCATGAGTGGATATACAGAGGAATATAGCAATGCCTAATTGCTTGTTTGAACATTCAGTGCATGAATGTGTAAATTCATGAGTACATGCTGGTTTGTGTGACGGCCTAAGTGGAGGGTGCCCAGAATAAACAGATAATGTAAATTTCACTTGCCATGGGAGAAGACAGAAGTGAAGTAGAACAAGATTCAAGATCTACATGCCCAACATCACCAAAGGAAGTGGAGTCCTGATGGTAGGCCGGGAATCGTGGAGCATTTGGAGGAAGGTGAGAGTATGTGTTTGGGAGAGGGACACAGAAAATAAGAGGACAGCACCCAAGGAACTTCACCCTTGCTTGTGCCATGGCCTGGTGGAGGCCCTGGAAGGTGGCTGAAAGGACAGCGAGCAGGCACTTGAACTGTTGTAAGTGGTGGGGCCATCCTGGAGGCAAGCAGGCTCCTGAAGAAGCATCTGTGTGCCATTGATGTCACCATAGCCTAAGCTACCCTTTCACCTTCAACTGATCCTAACCTAGACACTCTTCAATAAAGATGTAAGTCACAGTCGGTCACCTATATATAACATTTTAAAAGTCATATATTTCATATCCCATTCCTGGGAATGCCAAAGAGCCTTGACAATATAGTCAACCTATATGAACAACTCAACAACTTTCCTTTAAAACTGGAGTTCACAGTAAACTAGTTAAGAGGCAATGCCAAAAGTACAGATCCTGCTTTAACTCCTGATGTCAGCATTTAAATAAAATTGGAGCTACAAGAGGCAAAATGATCTTTTATCAGAAAGTGAATTTTCCTCAGTTGCAGAATGATCACTGGCTCAGTTTATCTATATCATGGTTTCCTCTTCCTGATAGGATGGTAAGTTAAGAATTCCCCCATAGCTCAGTGGTAAAGAATCCTCTTGCAGTGCAGGAGATGTAGTTTTGATCACTGGATTGGAAAGATTCCCTGGAGGAGGGCATGGCAACCACTCCAGTATTCTTGCCTGGAGAATCCCCATGGACAGAGGAGCTTGGGGGCCATAGTCCATGGGGCTGCAAAGAGTCGGACACAACTGAGCGACTAAGCGTGCATATATGCATGTCCCTCAGCATGGTTCCTCGGCCCTTAGATATCTGTCTGTCTGTCTGTCTACCTGCCTGCCCTAACTTGGAAATGAGTGCCATCAGGCCCAGCCTGCCAGGTGCACATCAGTCAGGTTTAGTTCATTCACTCGGCACCCACCCCAGCATCTGCAATTCCTCTGCCTCCCGCCTGAGGTTTACCTGTTGGCTGGAGGAACACAGGTGACACTGGCTAGCATTACTGAAGAACACATTGATGAGCTTCCAATCATTTTGAAAGTCAAGTTGCTGTAAAAAAGAAATAAAGCACGATACCATGAAAAAGAGATGGCAGGGAATCCTGGTGCCAAAAGAGCTTCTTTCTTTGCATGTCTTTTGATTTCATACAAGCCCCTCCCCAAACCATATGTATGGATTTTTTCAAAAGGAGACGTCTAGGGTAGGCATTTAAAGTTGTAGAACTTTAGCATCCGCTAGATCAGAATCCCCCAGATCAGTGGCTCAGATGGTAAATAATCTGCCGGCAATGCGGGAGACCCGGGTTCAATCCCTGCTCTAGAGGCAATATGGAAAAATTCATCATTAGATCCAACAATCCATTTCCAAAAATGAGTCTTAAGGAAATGGATATGTGAAAGACTTAGTTACAATGATGAAGCCTTGTCATAAGAGTCAAAAGTTGGAAACAATATAAATGCCTAAAATAGAGGATTGCTGTGTAAACCATGGAACACTCATGACATGAAACACCATGCGACTGTTCAAACGGTGCTGGAAAGCATAACTGCCATCAGCAGAAATATGATGTCAAGAAAAGCAGACTGTAAAAAGTATATACATCGAGCAACATGGCTATTTTATAAAATGTATACAAACGTACGTGCCTGGAAAAATTATGGAAGGGAATGTACACCAACTTGTCAACAGTAACTATCTCTAGACATCAGATTTAAGGATGGTTTGGGATGATTTTAGTATTCTTTTGTTTATCTGTGTTTTCTGATCTTTCTCTAATGAACATGTGTTACTTGTGGAACAAAAAAACAAACTTCTGTTTTGTAAGAGGCAGCATGGTGCTCCGGAGGAGCATTGGATGTGAATCAGGCACTTTTGATTTTAGCTCTAACTAACTGGCTGTGAACTCAGACAGGTCATAAGACTTTCTGGGGCTTCAGTTTCCTCATCTGCAAAATGACAGGATTTGATTCAAGACCTCTAGCCATTTTCCAGAATGTTATGATCATTCCAGAAATTTGAGAAGTCTCTAGTTTGGAAGAAGCCACTCTTTACAGCATTGCTCCTATATTTGCCCCTGTCCTTGTATAAATTGGAATGACCTGGCTTGAACATCCCAACTCTTTAATGATTGCATGGCTGGCTGAGACAGTGGCTTCCCTTGGTTCCAGTGGTTCAGGCTAAGTCCCTCATTAAAAGCCAGCTTGGTAGCAAAGCTTCCCTAGATTTGATACTTGTCCATAAGGAGAGCACAATAGATTAGAGGCAGCTTATTACAAACCCATATGTGAGCTTCTGAGTAAAGGGTGTCTACACTGCTAGGAGTGGGGACTAGAGCCCCAGCATGCATGTGACAGAAGCCTCCAGCCAAGAACTAGAATGGGTATGATGATTAGTAATGACAGGAACAGTCTCTTCCATGACAATGACAGCCGCAGGCTTGCTCTGGGCGCTGCCTCTGTGCTGGGCACACCCAGCACCTCACTGAATCCACCCCTAGCCCTGTGCTGCAGGCCCTCGTATTACTCTCATTTCATAAATGGGAAAACTGAGAATTAGAGAGGTTAAGTGCCTCACCCAGTGTCACACAGCTAATAGGTGGAAACTCAGAATTCACCCTCCAACAGGTGTCCCTCTAGAACCCAAGATTTCAACCACCTCGCTGAGCAAGAAGTTATTTAGTTCATCTGCCGACTTTGGCAGGACCAAACTGGGGAATATGAGAAGAGGCCCTGTGTTCTACTGGCCTCCAGAGGATACCAGGGGCAGGGGTGTTCTTGGAGGGCCCAGGCCACACTGGTTGCCAAGCTCAGGGCATGATGGCTGCAGGGCTTCGGCGGCCTGCTGTCTTTGGTCTGATGGCCTCCTAGCAGATAGAACAGCCCCCAGCAGAGTTGGATCGATTCTCACCTGGTTCTCTTTCATGTTCCTCACCAGGTCTTTTGCCTGAATCCACAAGTCTCTGCACAGAGGGAAGGGAGCCAAGAGAAAAGTCAGTTAAATACAACTTTGTCAGGGGCTGAAAGCTTGCCGCTTGCCCCAGCCTACGCACAAGGCTCTGAGCAGGAGGCTGCATTGCACCCCTCCTGAGTCCTGGAAGGCAGACACTGACCTGATTTTTTTATTAGGCCCATCAACAGACTAAAGTCAGCACAGGAGACACATTTCGGCTTTAACTTAACACAGATCTTTCTTTTAAAGCCTCTTTGACTCTTCCAGCACCACCACCCTCCCCCAGCCCCCACCCCCATAACATCAAAGCCTCCCATCTATATGCCAAGGACGACAGGGCGCCCAGCCCTGCAGAGAGCCAGAAAAAGAGCTTACTCAGCAGCAGCACGGCCTACCGCTCCTGTCCTGAGGGCGCATATGGGCTTCAGAACAGATGGGCTGAAGTGTCTGATGACATCTGAAAGGACTAAAGAGAGAGCTGGTTTGAGGCTGTGGTCCCGGCAGCCAGTGACCCACTCTGGGGTGAGGTGCCAGGGTCTCCACCCCTGTCCCCAAGCATGACCTGCCTTGGGCTGTGAGGGCCACCGTGTAGCAGGCCCTTCGAAGTGAACAGAGTTGAGAAAAGGAGCATCCACCAGGTGCTGGCCAGCCAAGTGCTAAGCCCCGAGGTGTGTGTGTGTGAAGGGAAACTGAGGCTGGGGGAGGCTACACCAGCTGCCTGAGGGGGCTGGGATCTGAGCCTGAGCACTCAGATCCCGCAGCTCTTCACTGTCCTGCACTGCGTACTCGTTAGGGAAAGTGTGCTGGGATGGGGGACTCGGCAGGCTGCCTCCCTGCCCTCCCTCCTCCTGAGAGCGACAGCAGAGCGGGAAGGCTCTGGGGAGCTCACAGAAGACGTGTCCCAGAGCTGACAGCCAGAGGACTGCTCAAAATAGTGCTGTCAAGACCAGTTAGGCTGTGTCTGGTCCAGAGAGAGGAGAGGGCAGACGGGGAGTGTGTCACGGCAGCTAAGTGGTGTTCCCCTCCCTGGCCCCTCTTTCTACTGTCCCCATCCACAAGTGCCTGGGGCTTTTTGGAGCAGAATCCAAAAGATAGCTTAAGAGGGGCTGCTTTGGAAGGAAGCTAACACTGTGCAGGTAGCAGAGAGAGAAGGGGCAGAGAGCAGGAGTCGTCCACTGGGCTTCGTCTGCTTGGGCAGCCCACTCAGTTACCTGGGGCCACAACTTCTTCATCCTCAACCCAAACTCATGAGCCTCCTTTATGGCGCCCTGACCAGCCCGTGGACGGAGCCCGTCCCCTACGCGTGGTGGGAACCCAGAGCTGAAGGTGACAGGGTCAGAGTGGGTGTATGGGCGTGTCTGTGTGAGAGTGCGCATGTGTGAGTGGGTGGGGGGTGGGGCACTTTCTCTTCCTCACATCAGGAGGGTCTGCGAGGATGAATGACAAAACAGCTTGGTGTTGAAAGTTGTTCAGTCCTGTCTGACTCTCTGCGACCCCATAGACTATCCAGGCCGTGGGTAGCCATTCCCTTCTCCAGGGGATCTTCCCAACCCAGGGATCAAACCCAGGTCTCCAGCATTGCAGGTGGATTCTTTACCAGCTGAGCCACCAAGGAAGCCCAAATTAAGGGCATTTGTAAAACACTGCTTCTTTGTGATCAAACATGGCCTTGGGTCTTTTCACATCAATCTGCCTACTATTTTATTCTAGGGCTGCTGGCAGCTGCTCTGTCCTAGTTACCCCTCTCTGGAGTCAGAACAAAGGACGCGGGCTATGGGGCTGGGCCACCTGGGTTCCCAGGGACTCTGCCACATACTGACCGTGTAACTTTAGGAAGGTCTGTTTACCTCCCTGAGACTCAGTTTTCCCATCTGCACAATGGCACAATGGCTGTGGTGGGTGAGGGGACACAGCTAGACTGGAAGGGCTCTAAGGCTCTGGGGTCGAAGGACAGATGGGCTGAACTCGGGCCTCGATGCCCCTGTAGCACTTTCTCCTGGAAGACCAGTTGCTCCTCTGCGGGCCTGGCTACCCAATATTGCCCCTCCCGGGCCCATCCCTCTTAGCTAGACTGGCTTCACTGTAAGCTCCAGGTGAGTCCTGTCCCGAGGGCACGCAGGTGCACCCTGCCCTCACCGCCCTGCCTTCTGCTGCTCCTCTGGTCAGCGGGGCTCCTGGCCATGCTGTACTTAATGGGGGGCTAGCAGGACTTGTTACCAGGTGGGTCAGGGACCCCCAAAATGGAGACAGACTAAGAAATCAGGTAAAGCCATAGCTGTGCTTACGGTTTCAGGATCTAAACTACACCCCATCTTCCTAGACTCCCCCAGATACAACACTTCATTTCTTTTTTCCTACCAGTTAAAGGTAAACAGGGCCAAACCTAGCCTGCGCTGAGATAGTCACCAAGTCACAGGGGCCCGCTCCTTCTGAACCCTTGACTCTTTGCAAGAGGACCCCCCACCACTTTGGCCACCAATGTCCCCTTACCTGTCAATAAGATCCTGGAGGGCTGGACACCAGGCCTCTGCCTCCCCTGATGGATGGCAAGGGCAGAAGGCAGGACCAGTGTCTTATTTATCCCTCACTTTGCAGGGAGCCTCATAATTCCCAGGTCCTTGGTGACATTCACGGGCTCAACTGACAGGGCACCAATTACCTCACTTGTTATTATGCTCTGCTTGAGTGTCAGCTCAGGAAAGCATTTGCATTGCCACCCGAGTCTTTTCACTCTAATTATGGAGTGAAAAGTGGTATTCTTGCTCTTGGCTTGTGAACACCAGCCATAGGTGACTCTATCCACCAGGCTAATTCAGCTGGCATTAAGGCACTCAGGGGTTTCAGGATGACTTAATCAAGTTGCAAGGAACCTCTGATATTAAGTGGAAAAAAAAAATACTACATATAACATATTCCTAAGCACATTTATATATAAAAGGCCAAAATGTTAATAGTGATTATCTGACTCCTTGCAAATCCATGGACTGTAGATGCCAGGCTCCTCTGTCCATGGAATTCTCCAGGCAAGAATATTGGAGTAGATTGCCATTTCTTCCTCCAGGGGATCTTCCTGACCCAGGGATCAAACCCAGATCTCCTGCATTGCAGGCAGATTCTTTACCATCTGAGCCACCAGGGAAGCCCAATCATTATCTCTAGATGGAGGGATTATGGTTAGTTTTTATTCTTTTCATTTCACTTTGCTGAAGCCAATTGATATATCTATTTTGTAAGTAAGGGAGTTACTACAAAATGAAATGAACTGATAATTGGAGCTGGGTCTTCTCCTGGGTGTGGTGGTGGGGGCAGTGAATGGTGGACAGTTTCCAGATGGAGTGCTGTAAGTCCCGCCTTGGGGTCCTGGGGGAGAAGAAGCCTCGGGATTTTGGCCCAGGCACTCCTGACCCCTCTCCTACATCCCTTAACCTTAACCCCATGTCTCTTGGAGTCTTCTCACTCAGGGACCCTCGGACACATCTCTCATGCCTTCCTTTCAAAGGACATGACTCTTCACACCCTGGCTCCCTCTCTGTCCTCTCAGAATGCCTCCCCTTTCCTCAGGCTCTGCCACAATGTGGCCAGTAGGGCACATCCTCTTTTTTCACCAAAGGGCTGCTGTGTTGGGAGGGACAGGGACAATCTGGATTCCAGCCGTGAAAACATCGAACTCACCAGTCACCACTCCCACGCATGCTTGCAGCTCCTGCTTTTCAGTCCTGCAAGTAGAAGCAAGCACACAACGCCAGCCTGAGTTCGCCGCCTACCGATGCTTGCCCTCAACTGCTGTGGCCTCTTTCACAACAGGCTTCGGCTCAGCATGGCTCTGATTCTGGATTTATCCTTTCTGGAGACAGAGGCACACCTCAGAGGGCAATGGAGCTCCCCAAATGGGGTGAGCAGCTCTGGACCCTCCTCCCCACCCCTCTAGTCTGGTCCCAAGTTGGAAGGGGACACAGACTGCCACATAGAACGAGCCTGACCCTGGTCCAACTCTGCTGGGATCCCCCGGAGCAGAGCACAGAGGCTGGAGGAAGAGCAAGAACCCCTTACTCAGCCCTTCCCGCTGTTCCTCCCTTATTCACCCAAGGGAGCCAGGGGAATTCCTGCACAGAACGCTGGATGAAGAGGCAGAAGTTTGTGTTCTGGTCTCCACTCTTCTGCCTGCCCCTAAGGGAGCCTGGAGCAGGCGTCTCCTCCCTGGCCCTCAGGTCTCCACGCCAATGAAGCAGGGAGACAACAAGAGCTTATCAACCTGGAGGCTCAGCTCAGCCCTGTTGCTCTGGGGTTCCCGAACAATTACCATTCTTGTTCCTCCAGGTCGTGCGCCCCTGAGTCCGGAAGCTGGAAAAGATATGGGGTGTGAGCAGCCCAGCCAGGGAAGGTGGCAGAGCCTGGTCCTGGGGAGACCCCAGCTGCCTGCAGTACACTCCCTCCCACCAACAAAAGGGAATCCCTGGATCCAGAAAATGGCCAGACCTGCCTGCGTTCATTTTTCAGGGAGGGAAGAAAGGATGTTAGATTTTCTCCAAAGCTTGCTGGTCCAACCTCAGGAAATAACAGGTGTAAACAGTTTCTTCAGATTAGAAAACTGGGTGGGAAAGCTTAGACTTAAATGTGTCTCTGTAGAATGTTAACATCCTTCATAGAAACACAATAGGTTGTTTCATTGTGACTTTCCATACTCTAAAATAATTAGAGAATCTAATACACAGTCTAAAATGTGTGTGTTCTGTCTCCCTTGCATAGAATGAAAACTCCAGGAGGGCAGGAATTTGCTTCTGTGTTGTTCTTCATTATATTTCTCAGACCTAGAACAGCATCTGATGCATCATAAGTACTCAATAAATACTCACTCGATACTATTTTTTGAGTGAACAATGTAAGTGTTTGATTGTCCTCTTGGTAAAAGCTGAACCACACAGGACTCAGTTGGAGAGTTTCCCTGGTCATAGGGTTGAGGTGAGACCATGAGAATCTTGTCTTTTGTGAGGTTCCAGAAATGCCTGGGGGCTTCCCAGATGGTGTTAGTGGTAAAGAACCTGCCTGCCAATGCAGGAGACATAAGAGACTCAGGTTCAATCCTTGGGTTGGGAAGATCCCCTGGAGGAGGAAATGGCAACCCATCCCAGTATTCTTTCCTGGAATATCCCATGGATAGAGGATCCTGGCAGGCACAGTCCATGAGGTCACACAGAGTCAGACATGACTGAGCGACTAAGCACAGAGATGCTTGGAATTGTGCCCAGAACACTGAAAGTGCTCAGCACAAATTAGCTGTTGTCAATAGTAGTATTTTCACAGGTTCTGACACCAATTCTCTCTCTCAAAACTCCTAGAAGACTGTGTCTCCAGGTGTGGTGATGACGGGTGATGAGGTACCATCACTACCTTACACCCAGTCTGCAGCTGCTTCCCTTTAAAGGGCCTGCTTGTCCTTCAGGACCCAGCTTCAAAGACAGCCCGTCAGTCTGTAAAAATGGGCCACACCTCTGGCTCCCTCTGGGGAGGGCAGGCAGACTCTCCTCTGACTGGGATGGAGTCCTCTATTCTTTTCAACAAGAGGGAGCTTGAAAAAGTTTTCTGAGGGAAGGTAACACATTAAACAGAAAACCACATGCAAATACAGGTCGGGTGAAATCCTGAGGGAGGCCTGGCTCTGGGGCTGAGGCCAAGGGGTCAGCCTGTGCCTGGCCAAAGTGGACCTGACTGACAGTAGAGGTTTTCCTCAGAAAAGCCAGATGGGGGTGGGAAGGGAAAGGAAGGGAGAGAACGAGAGGAACAAGGTAGAGAGAACATGGGAGAGCTTAGGGAGAGGTCACAGAGGGGAAGGCTGGAACAAGCCCAGCAAACTCCTCTGCTACCATTTTGCCAACCCCTGGCCATTTCCCCCCTGTGCTTGAAAGGTTGTTGTTGAATCACGCAAAGACGCCGGGATTCTTGGCCCCCGGAGAAGAATTCAATCCGGGGCCAGAGAAGAGGATTGATCGCTCAGAGCTTTTGTGTAATAAAGTATTATTAAAGTATAAAGAAGATAGAGAAAGCTTCTGACATAGGCATCAGAAGGGGGCAGAAAGGGTACCCCCCCTGCTAGTCTTCAGCTGGATGTTATATAGTCACTAGCAATCTGTTAATGAAAGAAAGGAATGTCTTAAAATTCAGAATGGCACCAGGCCCCTCACCCATAAGATGCATTTTGGGATAATCTTGGCACCAAATGGTTCATCCTGGGCCATAAAATGATTAACTTGAATCTTGAAGAAGGGCAGATCACCATACAAATAGTTTTATTTACACAGATTAGGGGAACAACATCTGAGTATAACATATTGGTTTGTCAAGTAGGTTGTGAGCCAAGAGGCGGAACCAACTTGAAGACAGAGTTTGGGGTAAATCCATAGTACATTAGCATAGCTTAAGATAAACATTTTCATGAGAAAAAGGCATTGGTTAACTTTAGGTGAAACCAGGTGTCATTATGGCAACACGGTATTTTAAGAGAAACCTCCTTTTAAATCTGTATAGAGAAGGAAAAAATATCGCTAGTTTGTTTCCTCCTGCCACTTAAGAGAGATAAAAATGTCTGACACTTGCAGGCTATTTCCTCGGTTTGGAGACCCCTGGCCTTCCTGCCTGTTACCCTCTCACGCTTTTCACTGGCTGCATGTTCTGTGGCCCTAGAGACACATGACTGAGACACAAGCCTTGGCTTCAAGGAATTTGATAGAGTGGGTTATAACCTCCCTGGCACGGCAAATGTCTGTGGCACTTAGTTAAGAGGGATAAAAGGTCACAGATAGCATACTGCGGTGTAACCCTATTTAGGTCACACACACTTTCTCTCACACACGCACCCTATATATTGAAGTGTGTGTGTGTATGTATATGGCTGTTGAGACAAGAGAATAGGAGATATGACTGAGACCTTCCATTTTTTAATACTATCTACACATGTTTCATTTTTTCATTATAATGAATGTCTGTCACAAGTGTTAGTTTGAAAACAATTTTGATGACTCTGATCTTTAACATTCTGTGAGGAAAAGGAAGTCCAGATTAATTAAACAAGTGCTAGCATCAGTCACAAGTAAGTGCTAGGCTTTGGAAGCTCCAGGAACTTGGAGCAAAAGCACCGGCTTTCCACCTTCCTTCTTTTTCATTTCACTATCTTCCATTATCTTTCCCTATCCTGATGTCTTTCATAAACCAGGCTGAGTTCATGAGAGCTGACTCTCAGGGCAGACAGAGGCAGGCAGCCTCCTACGAACTGTGCTCTTGAGGCTTATCCTGAAGGTTGAGGATAATGATCCGGGGCTGGGAGACCATCATGGACTAAAAGCATCTCCCAGCACCCTGGGCTCCCAGGAGGAGAGAGGGTGAGCTGAGTGACAGCAGGAGCTGTGAGGCTGAATAATTCATGAGTCAAGGAGCTCTCTCAGAGCCAGGACCAAAGAGTGGAAGCCGCTGATTGGTTTAACTTTAGAAACCTGGCTTGGAGTGGAGAGTTCCCTGCAGGGAATTTCCCTGCCTCAGGAAGGAGAATTCGCGGGTCCTCCAGCCAGTGTCACACACTCCCGGCTCTGCGATGTCACCATCAGCACGCAGGGACACACAGGCTCGGCAGCTGCAACGTGCTCCTCGTGACAGAAAATCTCTCTTCTCATTATTCCCACCTCTCCTTTACATCCCTCCCCCTGGGACACCTCCGCCTTCACCCTCATCCATGTGCACGCATGTACACACACACCATCACACGTGCAGGTTTAACCCCACCATCACAAGTAGCAAAGAGCAAGGGTGGGAGCCCTGGCTGCAGATTTCACTGGGCCTGGTCAGTTTTTCTACCGTGAAGTCTTCACCTATGGCCGGCGCTGTGTGCAGGGAAGTGGGGTGGGTTTGCAGCAAGGAGGCAGCCTGGGCCAGGGGCAAGGGTGCAGAGAGCAGCGGCAACACAGAAGATGAGGGAAGGAAACGAGGTGGGCAGAGATGGGAGGAAGACATGGAGGGGAGAGGCGAGGGGGTACTGGTTCAGGTGCGAGGGGTACAGGGCAGAGCTGAGAACACCTGATTAGTGGTCCATGCCGCTGGGACTGCTAGGACTTGTGGGGCAGCAGTGCTGAGACCAGAGCAGTGGGACTGCGGGAAGCCAGGACTGACGGGAAATCACACTGGCTCTGCTCTCCAAGCCTCCGCTTTTCCTGCTTAGCCCTCTCCCCTCTCTCCATCCTTCCCTTATTGCTCCCTTTCTCAGTTCCTGACCACATAAAACAATACCACTTCAAAGTTATTAGCAAAGATGGGTGTATTTTTAAAAATTTGCCAAGCAGGTAAGGACATTTTTCTTCTTTATCTCATAAGTAGATAATTTAAGAGATTGCTTTTAAAATTCTGTGTGATCTTTGGCTTATTTATCAATAGGTTTGATTTACTCATGAGAAAGTTCAAAAGTTTCTTCATCCTAATGTAAAGAGAGTCAGTCACTCAATTTAAAACAACAACATCAACTCAGAACCCTAGATTTTAGGATTTTTCCAGTTCAGAGAATGTTCTCTCTCCCCAAGTGAAACATTCTTCCTGGTTACTAGGAGCTCATTCAAAGAATCCTCAGTCCCAAACCCCGCCTCCCACCTCCATCTCCTTGCTATACTCACATTACCAATGGCTGCCACAAATTTAATATCAGAAGGTCTCAGAGAGTGAACTGCAAAGACAAGAACCCATGTAAGAAGATCAGATCTATGTTTCACACAATGTGGGCCCAGGATGCCAAATGGGAGAAGCAGACCCAAGGTCCTCACCCCAAGGATGCCCCAAGGTCGGCCATGGGAGGGGGAATCTGAAGACCAAGAAGTCATTGGAAGCCCTAAACCTGCTCCAAAGAGGCTCAGTCCTCAGTTGGAGGCCACATTGCTGACTGGTCTCAGGATCTCCAAGGAGGTGTCCCATGGAAGGTTACCCATGGACCTCCTTTCCTTCTCACCTGGTGCTCTTTCTGCCTCTCACTTCCCTCTATCCTTTAACTCTGCATTTCTTGGCCACCATTAATAAGACCCAGGGACAGGGAAGCCTGGTGGGCTGCCGCCTATGGGGTCGCACAGAGTCAGACGCAACTGAAGCAACTTAGCAGCAGCAGCAGCAGCAGCAGCAGCAGCATTAATAAGACAGCAACACAGTAAAATGAAAATCATTTGGGTTCAAAAGGGATCAAGTCGGCTTGGAGGCTTGCCAGAGAACAGGGCTGTGAACAGCCTGTGAACACACATAAATATCAGACACAAGCGGCAGGAAGCCTCCATTACCTACCTGGGTCACCAGCATCCTTAAAATTAGGTTTCCTTAGAAACCACTGATATATTCCTTGGTCATGTTATGGGGGCATTAAGGGTAAGCCTCCTAAAGAAGCCACTTCCTAAGAAGTACGTCGATTTCTTTTTCTAACCACACTTCTTAGATGGCAGAATAGTAAGAATAGCATGCTTAACTGGAAATCCTGGTAAGCCAGTACAATGCAAACGAAGCCATTAAACACAGTCCACAATGCAGCCGTGTAAGATGATAAAGCTGGAGAAGAGGACCAGCTCAACAGCAACATTCATAGCATCCAGGTGTTAGATGAACCTAACCCATTATAGGAAAAAATATGTCTAGAGCAGCCACTGTGGCTACATTACGGGATTGGGAAGTTTCGTGCATAGCCAGGATCCATTCAATCCACAGCTCCTGTGATGTGGTCCACCCACCTGGAGGTGAGCTCCCAGGGGTCACCTTCACCCAGGTAAAACCACCATGGGGCCATGTTGGTTTTATCTCGAATGGTGTGTTGGGCTGTGTCCCTCCATAGAAATGACTGAGGATATCAAAAGAGGAGGGACTGAGAACAGGGAAGAGGGAAGATGTGAACAGCCAAAGGTGCAAGTAGAGTGGGGCTCAAGCCTCTGCCAGCCACACCAGAGAGAAGACGCTGGCCTTCCTGGCTCATGGCTCAGGGTCACGTACCTGAGTTAGAAGGCACACTGGATCCTGGAGAAGGCATATTCTCTGAGTTGCAAAAGAATGAAAAACTCTTCAGGCTCTGCCCCTGAAACCAAATGTCAGAAATATCAACTGCCTTGTAAGGGAACGTTACAGGTCCTGAAAGCTTGACGTAGAGATGACCACGTACTTATTCTATGAGGCTCAAAATCCAGAAGCAACAATTGTCCATAGTCATGCTCTTTCAACCCTTTACCCAGTTCACTTAGTAAAAGGAGCCATATGCCTGTTGAGAACGATTTTAGAGGTGGCAAGTAAGGATGCCTCAGAACAGTGGGGTGGAGAGGGAGGGAGGCAGGATGAAGAATAAAAACCAACTCTTGTGATAATGAGAAAGTTCTGGAGATAGAAAGTGGTGACAGGTACACAACAATGTGAATATATTCAATGTCACTGAACTGTACACTCAAAAATGATCAATTTTATATTATGTATATTTTATCATAATAAAAAGGAAATCATGAAGAGACCCAATATATCTAGACTAAAAAATTTTTAAATCTCTTCTATGGTATTATATTTTTTGTATTATCTACTTTCCTTCTTTAAGTTTGATTGCTTATACAAAAGTGGGTATATGGGGCATTATGTTATTTAAAGCTGGGAATTGGGATAAAGTGGAAATTGGGAGACTCTTGTGTCCCCACTGGAACAGAATGTGTCCTAAGTCCGAGGGGCTGCTGAAAGCAAGTGACGGGGGGGTGGGGGAGGGCTGGTCCTCAAGGCCACTTGGCTGCCTCAGATGCCCGTGTACATCCAAAGCAGCCTCCACTTCTGTGAATCAGGTGGAGGACTTTGGGAAAGGAGATCACATGTATTCTCCCCAGAACCGAGAGTAAAAGGGGAAAGATTCCAGTGGGGGAAAATGTGCAGTAAATTGGTTGCACATCTGTCACTAGGAGACACAAGTTAATTTCTCATGAATTACTGATTTCAGTAAGAGATAAAGCATTTACTTTCAACTCTTATCTTGTAGATATTCTGGGAAAAGCTCACCCAAATGATTTCGGATAACTCACAGCATCTGCTTCAAGGTTCACAGATATAACCAGCCTGTTTATAAGTTTTTCTGGGCATTTCTGGAACTACCTGCTCAGTCTGAAGAGATTTTGAGCCCCAAATTCCAGGAGCTACAGTTATGCTGCCTCCACTCTGCCAGGTAACCTCCCTGTCCCTGGGGAAGCAGCTCACCCAGTCTATACCCCCAAGGCCTCAGGGAAGGCCTGTCAACTTGTATCAAGACTTGGACTCACCCTTCAGCGGGGAAGTCACTACCTCTCCCATGAAGACAAAGCCCTTACCTCTGGCCACAGCTGCTCTTCCAATGTGTTCTCTCCAGGGGAAGTATGGGCCTGGGTCATTTCTAAAAGAAAGCAAGAACTGTCCTGGTTATTTACCTGGAATTAACTCCCTGCTCTAGATTCACAGCTTCCGTGCGTTTCCTCTCCACCCTACCTATTTGCCCTGCTCATTAATGTCCCTTGTGTTAGGAAAGTCCAGGTTCCATTCCTCCAACTATCACCTCCATTGTTTGGGACCCTGTACATCCATTAACGCAGCCTCTTAAGGCAGAATCCCCAGGTTGTGAAGCAAAAGTGTCATCTGGGAGGGGTTAGCAATAACCCTATACCTTGCACAGATACATTATCGCAGATTGCTTTGTGGGTTCCTTAGTGAAGGGCAGAACTCTAGGGGAGAGTGATGTTGGACAAATAACTGCTGTTGTTTGGGGATCCAGGACAAATCAGGGAAAGCGGAGGACATTCTGGACCAGACTGAAGGGTGATGTGAGCTTAAGAGCCAATAGTGGCATTCCCAATAGCCATGACTGTACGTAATAGCTGGACAAGGGCTGTCTTCAGACATCTTACTGAACATGAAATGAAGAGGAAGAAAAGACAGGTGGAGAGACTGCCAAGACACTGTTCTCGTCCCAGCTTACTTCGTGCCAGTCTTTTAAAAGTTAGTTTTTAAAAAATTTTATGTACAATGAGAGATTCACTTTATAAGCCAATGAGTTTCCCCATCAAACCTTTAGCTTTCTAAACCCACAAATAAGGCTGTAGCACAGTAAAGTGAAAGGGAAAGTGAAGTCGTTCAGTCCTGTCCAACTTTGCAACCCCATGGACAGTAGCCTACCAGGCTCTGCGGTCCATGGGATCTCCCAGGCAAGAATACTGGAGTGGACTGCCGTTCCCTTCTCCAGGGGATCTTCCCAACCCAGGGATTGAAGCCAGGTCTCCTGCATTGCAGACAGATGCTTTACCGTCTGAGCCACTAGCACAGTAACAGCACTCTAAATAAAGGAAGGAAAACAATCACCCATGGTGACCAGCACCCCTCTAGCCAAGAGTGGTTTCATGTGCTCACACTCATGTCCACCATCAGGCTCCTGGTCAGTCTCACTTTTCATTCAGTTGTAATCAGTGTGGATGCAATATTATATCCTACAAGCTCCTTTAATGCTGTATCTTGAGCTTTCTTTTTCACACTGATATATAATCTTGATTTTTACTTCAACAGCGTCAAGAAACATTTATGATACTGATATGTAATCAGAGGTCTGACTCCCTTGCTCCCTCTGGCTTCTCTCCATCCAGTTCTCTGTCCAGGGTGCACATTCCTTCAATGGGCATGCCATGCGAGAACCCCCAGACAGCATCAGACAAGGCCAAAGGCAGGCCTGACTTGGGGAGAGGGGACTTGATCTCTTTTCCACTCCAGCCTTCTTCTGCAGTTTTGCTTCCTAACAAGAATTTATCTGGACTTTCATGAGGGTCAAGAGTGTATTTCTATTTCCACGATCCAGCGGATGTTGGCAATTTGATCTCTGGTTCCTCTGCCTTTTCTAAAACCAGCTTGAACATCTGGAAGTTCACGGTTCACATATTGCTGAAGCTTAGCTTGGAGAATTTTGAGCATTACTTTACTAGCATGTGAGATGAGTGCAATTGTGCAGTAGTTTGAGCATTCTTTGGCATTGCCTTTCTTTGGGATTGGAATGAAAACTGACCTTTTTCAGTCCTGTGGCCACTGCTGAGTTTTCCAAATTTGCTGGCATAGTGAGTGCAGCACTTTCACAGCATCATCTTTCAGGATTTGAAACAGCTCAACTGGAATTCCATCACCTCCACTAGCTTTGTTCATAGTCATGCTTTCTAAGGCCCACTTGACTTCACATTCCAGGATGTCTGGCTCTAGGTGAGTGAATCCACCATTGTGATTATCTGGGTCATGAAGATCTTTTTTGTACAGTTCTTCTGTGTATTCTTGCCACCTCTTCTTAATATCTTCTTCTTCTGTTAGGTCCATACCATTTCTGTCCTTTATCGAGCACATCTTTGCATGAAATGTTCCCTTGGTATCTCTAATCTTCTTGAAGAGATCTCTAGTCTTTACCATTCTGTTGCTTTCCTCTATTTCTTTGTATTGATCGCTGAGGAAGGCTTTCTTATCTCTCCTTGCTATTCTTTGGAACTCTGCATTCAAATGGGTATATCTTTCCTTTTCTCCTTTGCTTTTTGCTTCTCTTCTTTTCACAGCTATTTGTAAGGCCTCCTCAGACAGCCATTTTTCTTTTTCTTGGGGATGGTCTTGATCCCTGTCTCCTGTACAATGTCATGAACCTCTGTCCATAGTTCATCAATGTTTAAAAAAAAAACTTTTAATATTGCATTAAAAAATAGTTAGGGATAAACTTGACCAAGGAAGTGAAGAAGGAAATGGCAACCCACTCCAGTACTCTTGCCCAGAGAGTTCCGTGGATGGAGGAGCCTGGCAGGCTACAGTCTGTGGGGTCACAAAGAGTCAGACATGACTAACACTGACCAAGGAGGTGAAAGACTTATATGCTGAGAACTATAAAACATTAATAAAGGAAACTGAAAATTATTCAAGTAAATAGAAAGCTCCCATGCCCTTGGATTGGGAGAATTAATATTGTTAAAATGACAATACTACCCAAAACAATCTACAGACTTAATGTGATCCCTATCAAATTACCCATGACATTTTTCACAAATAATCCTAAAATTGACGTGGAACTGTAAAAGATCCAGAACTGCCACAATAATCCAGAAGTAAAAGTATAAAGCAGGAGGCATAGCCCTCCTTCAGACAATACAATAAAGCTACAATACTCAAAATAATGTGGTATCAGCACAAAAACAGACATATAAATCAATGGAACAGAACAGAGAGCCCAAAAATACACCCAGACACATACAGTCAATTAATCCTTGATGAAGGAGGCAAGAATATCGATGGAAAAATGTCTCTTTGGCAAGTGGTGTTGGAAAAGTCAGACTACTGTATGTAAATTGATGAAGTCAGAGAACACCCTTCTCACCATACACAAAAATAAACTCAAAATGGCTTAAAGATGTAAAGACACAACATAAAGATGTCATAAGACATGACACCACAAAACTCCCAGAAGAGAGCATAGGAAAAACATTCTCTGACATGAACCGTAACAATGTTTCTTAGGTCAGTCTCCCAAGGCAGTACAGATAAAAATGGACAAAATGGGACCTGAATCAAATTTACAAGCTTTTGCACAGCAAGTTCAGTTCAGTGACTCAGTCGTGTTCAACTCTTTGCGACCCCATGGACTGCAGCATTCCAGGACCCCCTGTCCATCACCAACTCCTGGAGCTTACTCAAACTCATGTCCATTGAGTCGGTGATGCCATCCAACCATCTCATCCTCTGTCGTCCCCCTCTCCTCCTGCCTTCAATCTTTCCCAGCATCAGGGTCTTTTCCAACAAGTCAGTTCTTTGCATCAGGTGGCCAAAGTATTGGAGTTTCAGCTTCAGCATCAGTCCTTCCAATGAATATTCAGGACTGATTTCCTTTAGGATGGACTGGTTGGATCTCTTTGCTGTCCAAGCTGCACAGCAAAGGAAACTATAAAACAAAAAACCAAAAAGGCAGCCTACAGAATGGGACAAAATATTTGCAAACAGTGTGACTGGCAAGGGCTTAATTTCCAAAATATACAAACAACTTGTACAACTCACATAAAACTTAAGTGAAAACAAACTTAAGAATTGGCTGCAAATTTGTTTTCTTGCCCCACCCTACACACAGACCAATAAACAGAGCCTGAGAAACGCAAGGTCTTTGGCCACCACTATCCTTTTCAAAATCATTAATCATGCAAACCCAGGGCGAATTCTAGAATGTCAGGTTAAAAAAAGAAAAGAAAACACTGAGCAAAGACAATCAGTGTCTGCCCTCTGTGGGGGAAGCAGTTTAAGTTGAGGCAAGAAACTGAAAAATGAACCAACAATCCTCAGAAAAATAAAGCAGAATGCTCAATTTTATCAGACATGTCCAGTTTTCCATGAAAACTAGCCAGTGAAAAACTAGTCCAGGAACCAATGAAAACTGGCTCTGAGTGGGCCCAGATGTTGAGTTTTGCAGGCAAGGTTTTCAAAGTAGCTATTATATATATGTTCAAAGAATTAAAGAAAAATTTCCTTTTTAAAGAAAAAAAAGGTTAGAGATTCAACAAATAGGAGCTATATTTAAAAAGTCCAGAAGTGATAATTAAAATAACTGAAAAATTTACTAGATGGTCTCAGTAACAGACTTGAGATGGCAGAAAAAAAGAATCTGTAAACTTAAAGATAGATCAATAGAAAGTACCTTTCTGAAAAATACAGAGGAAAAGAAATTGAAGAAAAATGAATAGAGCATCAGAAGTGTGTGGGTATTGTCAAGCATACAAAATAACCAGGTAATGAGTCCCAGAAGAAGCATAGAGAGGGAGGCTGAAAATTAAGAGATTAAGAGAAAATGGCTGAAACAAAGAAGCAGGGAAAAAACAAAAGCAAACAAACAAAAATTTCCCTGGACACATCAACTGTAATAACTGATGTGTCTAGATGCATATTAAAACCGAGGTAAACAAAACTCAGCAGAAGAAAAACAACTTTTAATGTATAGGAGACTGACATTATGGTAAACAGCTGACTTATGGGAAATGGTGGAGGCCAGAAGGCAGTGGAATGATGCATTTAAAATGCTAAAAGGAAGATGATCCCATGTGGAAGCATGGTAATATAAAAAGAAATGAAGTACACAAAGAGTACATATGGAGGTAAATCCAAACTAAAATTGCCTGTATAAAACAGAAGTCAACAAATTATGACCCATAGATCAAATCTGCCCACAGCTTATTTTTATATGGTTCACTAGACAAGAATGATATTTACATTTTTTTTTTTAACTGGAGGCTAATTACATTACAATATTGTAGTGGTTTTTGCCATACATTGACATGAATCAGCCATGGGTGTATATGTGTTCCCCATCCTGAACCCCCTTCCCACCTCCCTCCCCATCCCATCCCTCAGGGTCATCCCAGTGCACCAGCCCTGAGCCCTCTGTCTCATGCATCAAACCCGGACTGGCGATCTATTTCACATATGGTAATATACATGTTTCAATGCTATTCTCTCAAATCATCCCACCCTCACCTTCTCCCGAGTCCAAAAGTCTGTTCTTTACATCTGTGTTTCTTTTGCTGTCTCACATATAGGATTATCGTTACTATCTGTCTAAATTCCATATATATGTGTTAATATACTGTATTGGTGTTTTTCTTTCTGACTTACTTCACTTTATATAATAGGTTCCAGTTTCATCCACCTCGTTAGAAATGATTCAAATGCATTCTTTTTAATAGCTGAATAATATTCCATTGTGTATATGTACCATGGCTTTCTTATTCATTTGTCTGCTGATGGACATCTAGGTTGCTTCCATGTCCTGGCTATTATAAACAGTGCTGCAATGAACACTGCAGTACATGTGTCTCTTTCAATTCTGGTTTCTTCAGTGTGTATGCCCAGCACTGAGATTGCTGGGTCGTATGGCAGGTCTATTTCCAGTTTTTTAAGGAATCTCCACACTGTTCTCCATAGTGGCTGTACTAGTTTGCATTCCCACCAACAGTGTAAGAGGGTTCCCTTTTCTCCACATCCTCTCCAGCATTTATTGCTTGTAGACTTTTGGATCGCAGCCATTCTGACTGGCGTGAAATGGTACCTCATTGTGGTTTTGATTTGCATTTCTCTGATAATGAGTGATGTTGAGCATCTTTTCATGTGTTTGTTAGCCATCTGTATGTCTTCACGGCCATACCACCCTGAACGCGCCCGATCTCGTCTGATATTTACATTTTAAAGGGTTATAAAACAAATAAGAACTTGTGGTAGAGACCATACATGATCCACAAAACCAAATATTTACCATTTGGCCCTTTATAGACAAAAAGTTTACCAAACTTGATATTAAAAAAAAAATTAAAAGGGGACTTCCCTGGTAGTCCAGTGGCTAAGACTGTGCTCTCAGTGCAGGGGGCCCAGGTTTGATCCCTGCCATTCCCTTCTCCCACATTGCAGACAGATTTTTTTACCCTATGAACTACCAGGGAAGCCCATTCATTTATTTATATTAGACTTTAATAGGACAGGGATGCATGCTATAATCAAATGCCAAAATAACAAAACTGTATAGTCAGCAAGCTAACACTGAGCCGGATAGCAAGGGGCAACTGAAGCAATAGAAATATTTAATCTGAAGACAAGAAAGAAGGAAAGAAGATCAAAGAACAGGTAGGACACATTGAAGGATAGTCAGATATCATTTTAAGACCAGAAATGGGAAGCTTAGGGGGGATATACGAGAACTTCCTTCAGGATCTGAAAGGACTGGAAAACCAAGGGGGATGGTGGTGTTCCACATGACCCCCAAACCAGGACAGGACCAGTGGAGATAGATTGTCCCTTGGTAGAATAGCCTGGGCTACCTCAATAAGAATGGGCCACTCAGGGCACCTGGTCCAGGCAGAGGCTGAGGATGAAGGCGAGCGAGTGGCACACATCAGACAGGTGTTAGGAGCTTGTCCATGGGATTCTCTAGGCAAGAATACTGGAGTGGGTTACCGTTTCCTTCTCCAGGGGAATCTTCCCGACCCAGGGGTCGAACCCAGGTCTCCTGCATTGGAGGCAGACGCTTTAACCTCTGAGCCACCAGGGAAGACTGGACACCCTTGGTCTGGTCAATCTCTCCAGACCTCCATTTCCTCCCTTTTAAGATAAGGTTGATAATCATTGCCTCATGGAGTTGCTGTCAGGATTAAACACATGTAAACACAAAGTGCAGGATCTGACACATGGTAAAGATTCAGTAACTAGTAGCTATGATTATTCAAATTTCAATATCAGAGAGAGGACCAAGCGTAGACCCTTTTCAGATCCTTCCAGTCTCAATGTTTTGGGATTTCCTCATATAACTAGAGAATTCACGTTTACCTTGGTGATTTAACTCATGCCTGAAAACTGCTCCGAGGCATCACAAAGAGGCTACTCCTGGAATCAAAGTGTCTAGACTTGAAGACCCAGATGGAAACTCAGGACCTCTTGGACCTGTCCCCATTGACTCCCAGGCCTTCACTCCAGTTCTGTTTCCCACTAGGTAAATGGGAAGAAAAATTCTTGCCTTTCTCACATCACCCTTAGGCCTTTTGGGAGAAATTGTCAGAGCCTTTGTGAATTGCTTGGACACTAATCATGGAATCCCAAAGGAATTTTCCAATTTGGAAAGCTGCTTTATTCTCAAGCTCATGGATCTATGAAGGGCTTGGAGTTTGCTGGAAAACTACCTGCTTGTGTGAAGAAGGGACCATTGCCTGAGGACCACTGCTTCTCCCTGAGACGCAGGAGTATAAGAGGAAACGGCTGCCTAAGCCAGGAGGAAAGCAGGCCTTGCCAGAGCCCAGCAAACACCATGTGGGGCCTTTTTCTAGGAGCCAGGCCCACTGACTCACCAGTCTGTCACCTCTTTCAGCTCATGACCTTTTATGTCTGAAGCCAGCAGGCTCATCCTGCCCAGAACACCACTTCCATTAGACCACTCCCCTGCTGAAGAACACTGAATAGTTCCCACTTCCCAAGACTGCAAATCCAAACCCTAGGCTTGTTGCACTTGAGCCAGTCACTCAACCTCTCTAAGGCTTAGTTTTTGGGGGCTTTTAAATTTTAATTGAACTATAGTTGATTTACAATGTTATGTTAGCTTCTGGTGTACAGCGAAGTGATTCAGTTTTATATATACACACACACACACACACACACTTTTTCCTATTCTTTCACAACATGGTTTATTACATGATTTTAATATAGTTTCCTAAGCTTCCTTGGCAGCTCAGACAGTAAAGAATCTGCCTGCAATACAGGAAACCTGGGTTGGGAATATCCTTTGGAGGAAGAAACGCCAACCGACTCCAGTATTCTTGCCTGGAGAATTCCATGGACAGAAGAGTCTTACAGGCTACAGTCCATGGGGTGGCAGAGTCAGACATTACTGAGCAACTAACATTTTTACTTAATGCTATACTGTAGGACCTTGTTATTTATCTATTTTACATATAGGGTTTAGTTTTTTTTTAATGTAAAATAACAGATTTGGATTAAATCATTTTAGAAGTCTCTAAGTCTTAAGACACTCTGATATTCTATTGTTCTCATCCAAGGATTTCAAATTTGAAATTTCATTCAAAGAGACGCTGATGCTGGGAAAGATTGAAGGTGGGAGAAGGGGACAACAGAGGATGAGATGGTTGGATGGCATCACCGACTCGATGCACATGAGTTTGAGTAAATTCCAGGGGTTGGTGATGGATAGGGAGGCCTGGCGTGCTGCAGTCCATGGGGTCGCAAAGAGTCGGACACGGCTGAGTGACTGAACTGAACTGGAGGATTTCAAGATCACTTGTCACCTCCCCCGACACCAATCCTGCACTGCAGTCCGCCAGGCCTGCTCCCTGCTCCTCAAACCCATCACGTTGAACCCTGACTTTGCCTTTGGGTATGCTGTTTCCCCAGCTTGGATGCCCTCCCTGTTCCTCTGTCTTTACGTTAATCCCACTCATCCCCAGCACTTAATTGAGTTCCAACTCCCACGTGAAACTTCTCCAGCCCACATTCATCTCTCAGTTCTCTGAGTCCTGTTGCTTTTATTACATCTACTTGCACCTATTTTGGTGCTTAATTCTTCTCCAGTGATTTTATGCAGATCAGGTCTCTCTCCCCAGAGGCTTCCTTACATTTGGTTTTTTATTTCGCAACCAGGCTCAGCCCTACTTGGATTCTTGGAAGGGTGCTCAGACAGTTAACTGACAGTAGCAAAAATGCAACTAGATGAAAATGATGAGTGACAATAAAGTCTTCAGTATCTACAAGGTGCAGATGACATTCCAGAAAAGTAGGACTCCTGAGCCCCCAGAGACAATCCCATACCTGTGCCTACTACTCAGGGCAGGAATTTGGAGGCAAGTGTGTGAGTTGAAGCGGGGGTGGGAATAGGGATTCAGGCATCTGATGTAGAGGAGAGAGTCTGACACCAGACTCCAGGGATGGCTCTGCACTAACTAGACAGGCAACTTGAGAAAGCCCCCCTGGCCGCCCCCCCCCCCCGCCCCGTCAATAACTGGAAGGATCTGGGCCAACCAGAAGTCCTTCAAGGTTGTTTTCTATTAATTGGAAAGAGACTATTTCTAGAAGACTGTACTGGTAACCTCCAGGAAGGACTGCAGGCCCTTGTAAAACAAACACTGACTAACTTTACTTGTTCTAATAATAAAAGAGGCATTCCTTTCCTCACAGAATGACTTCGCCCAGTTCCCATCTTTGGCTTTGCAGCAACAGGCCTGGCCTGGGTGTGCTACCAAGCCAAGAGCCTTCATTTACTAGTATGACAGTCTCCTGGAGAACTTCTGACCCCTGCCAGGACAGTGAAATTCTAGAGAAAATTGTATTTTATTAGGCATAGGGCTTCCTTGCCAACTTGCTTTAGCAACTTGCAGTTTTGAGATAGGGATGTTTCAGTTTTCTAAAAAACTTTTCTAAATTAAAACTTTCAGAACAGGAATCTGTTTTCATATGGGTTTTTTGAGTCCATTTTAAAGCTTGAACAAAAGCTCTGGTTTGGTTCTTTCCTCTGTTGGGCTCTATTGTGATGCAGGAAGATGATGAAAGGCCTTTTTTGTGGACTCAGAACTGAATTCTGGCTTTGGTGCTTATTAGCTGGATGAACTTGGGCAAGTTATTTAACTTCTGAGTCTCAGTTTTCTCATCTATAAAATGAGGAGAATAGTACACCCCTCTTAAAGGGAAGTTGTTATATATGTACAGTGCTTAGCATGGGGCTTGGCTGTTCTACTGAACCTCATGAATTTATTTTGAAGGGTATAATGGTAGTGCCCCAGGTGCCTGACGGATAATGTTCATAGTCTCTGAAGACAGGCATCTTCATCCTAGGCCTCAACGAATCTTAGTTTTTCAAGGAGTTAAAGCATCACACACTAAAAAGTAACCAAGCACATAAACAAACAACATATCCAGGAGCAAATATTAGCAGAAAAAAACAAAGCAGAAAATAGATCAAAAACTTTGAAGACTGAAATTATAGACAAAAATTATAGAACTGCTGTTTTTTAAAAAAAGAAATGTGAGGATATTTATAGGAATACAAAATTATTTTTTAAAATGACATTGCAAATTTGATAGAGAACTAAATGTAAATTAAATTTGAACAATGAAACCAATTGTATTGTATTCAATTGTATTCAAAAATCTGAAAGGAAAAAGATTGTTTCCATAGAACCTGAAAAGACCTTCAACAGCTTTAACATTCGTTTCTGATAAATGTAAACACACTCAAGAAAACAGAAATTTGTGGATACTTCCTTAATGTGAACACACAAAACATAATGTATGTGTATGTATGTATAATTCCCAAAGCCCATCATCTAACTGAACAAGGAAAATGTTTTCTACTAAAGTCAGGAACAGAGTGGGAATTCCCACTTTCTCCCTTGCTGTTTAGCACTTATTGGAGCAGACAATGCAATCAGAAAAGCAAAGTCAGAAAAAGGAAAACTATTGATAATGTGAGAGTAACCTTGAAAACTCTAGAGAATCAGTGTTAAACCTAATTCAAACAATAAAGTGATTTAGCAAGATATAAAGTATAAAATTCACATAAAAATTAAAAACCTTCACATACAACAGTATATGGCCTGGCTCAGTTAGCAAATATAACGGAAGACATTTATAATAATATGAGATAAAACACTTCTGAATAAGCCTCTTTTCCTCCATTTACTAATTTAAGGCAATTTCAATAAAACAGCAATACCTTTCTTTTTTCTAAAGCTAGGTGAATTGATTCTAAGATTCATATAGAAAAATAAACATGCAAAATAGCTATGAAAATCCCAGAAAACAAGAGCAAGGAAGTAGGTAAAGTAGATTGCAAAATAATCACAAATTCTTCCTATCCTTGAATGTATGTCACTTGGCAATATAACGCTGCTGTTCCTCCCAGCAAGAGGAGAGGTTAAGTTCTCCACCCCTTAAGCCCGGGGTTGGCCGTGTGAATGGCTTTGGTCAGTGGGACATTATGCAAGTCCCAATGCAAGCGTGAGACTTGAAAAGTGTTGATACTTTTGGAACTTACCCTCTCATTGCTTTTTGGCACCTGAAAATACATGATTTTTTTTTTTTTTTAAGACATCTTCCTTTGCAATCAGAGAATTTAACTAAAATACTACTTCTCATCTGTGACATTTCAAGAATTCTAAGGCCTGACAATATACTTTATTGTCAAGCTATGGAGAAGTAGGCATTTTCATAGATAGATAGATAGATAGATAGAGCCAATGGGAATGTAAAATGGTACAATTCCTATGGCTGGGGGAAATTTTGGTAATATCTAACCATTTGTGTACTTACCCTTTGACCCAGAAATCCCAGTTTTAGGAATTTACCCTAAGCTATGCCTCCAAAAACATAAAAGAGACACATGTACATGATTGATCATGACAGAATTACCTAAAATAGCAGAATATTGGAAACAACCTAATGCTCATGTTGGGAGACTGACTGAATACATGTGGTACACAATGAAATATCCTATAGTTGGGAAAAAAGTTAAAAAGATATCTGAACAGATATAACGTAATTTCAGGATACACTGTTAAATGAAAAAACAAACAGGATGAAAAAGAAATGTATAATAGTTTATCTTTGTGCAAGAGGAAAAATAATATATTTGCAAAGCGAAACATAGAAAGGATATGACAATAATTAAATCTGTTACCTATGGGGACAGGCAGAAATGGGATGGGAAGGCTAGGGACAGGAATGGAAATTCTGAGTATATCTTTTCACCTAGCTTTGACTCTTGAACCAGGTTAATGTTTTATATATTAAAAAAATAAAGTGAGAGGCTTCCCCAGTGGTTCAGTGGTTAAGATTTTGTCTTCCAATGCAGGCGGTATGGGTTCAATCCCTGATCAGGAGGCGAATACGTCTCATGGCCAAAAAAAGCAAAAAAACCCCGTAAAACAGAAGCAATATTGTAATAAATTCAATCAAGATTTTAAAAATAGTCCTCATCAAAAAAAAAAAAATCTTAAAAAAAAAGTAAAATCAACAAGAATGGGAGAAACCCTACAATTGAATACAAACAGAAACAAAATTAGATGTCAAATAGATAACCACACAGAGAAGAAAAGAGTTAATACAAGTGATTTCGATCAAAATATTTTGATTACATACCCTGAGTGGAACAGAACAAACAGTCTAAGGACAAAAAAAGAGATTTTGAACTTCATTTGTTTGCGGTGTAGTATTGCAGTAATTCTAATATTGTATGTACTATAGGATTCAACAAATGAACAAATGCGTCGAGTTTTTGTAAAGCTGGTTTGCACTGTGGGATAAGGAAAATACAAGTCTGGAATACGACAAGGAGATAAAACCCTAACCTAACTAAAAGTAGAGATATCTGTATAAACACATCTTTTTAAAAAGAAAACTATGTTTCTGAGTTTTGCGCTGAGAGAGCTTAGACATAATGACACTCCAGCAGCAATGAATACCACTAGCACCTGGATCTAAATAAAATCCCCTATCAATTAACATCTGAAAGGCATTGCTAACTGCATGGCTAAAACAGGGAAAATGGATTAGTCTGAATAACTTGTTCCATAAAGTTAGAGGTGCTTAAAAATTGATGAGGAAAAAGAAGTCAGCTTGGAGAGACTCTCACAGGCCAATAACTTGAGCATCAAAATGAGTAAGCACAAGGCTGGGTTATAACATACTGATTAAAAAAAGAATCCGTAAGTCCATTTTATCTTTTATGAAAGATAAATCTCAAAGAATGGGGTATTTTTAGAAGAGAATTTTTTTAAACAGGAATGCCAACTAACAGTAGAAGAGGAAATGATAGACATTTAAAAATCACAATCTTACACTCATCATGGTAATAATTCAGGCAAAATTTATCAATGGATGCTAAAACCATGAGTTATAAGAACAGTCACTTGGTATCTCCCTAAGAACAGTCACTTGGTATCTCCCTACAAATTATAAATCACATGGGAGGTACCTTTACAAAGGAGAAATATGGCAGACATCATCTTAACCAAATTATCGAATTTAACATCAATGAAAATATTTGCTAATATCACATGTATCCCTAAATGTTATACATCAAGGACACAACACAATCTGTGTTGTATTTCTACCTCAAGAGTTTAGTCTGTAGCAATAAAGAAACAATTTGGAAAAATTCAAACTGCAGTGCACAAAAGAGCAAGCCTCAATTTTTCAAGAACACAAAAATACAAAATAAAGAAAGCGGGGAAAAAAGAACTATTGTAGATTAAAAGGGATTAAAGAGGCAGGAAAATAAATGCAGTGTGTGGTCTTTGGTAAATCTAACAAGCAATGACTAAAAAAATGAACAAAATAATACAAAGCCAATTAACTTATTCACCATATTACAGTAAATCATACAATCATTTCAATAAGTGCAAAAAAAAAAAGCATTAGATAAAATTCAACACCCACTCACATTTTTTTTTTAACCTCAGCGAATTAGGAATAAAATAGAACTTTCTTAGTCTCAAAAAGAGTACCTACAGAAAAGCCTGCAAACACCCCAGATACTGATGAAACATTAAAAATATTTTTCTTTTGAACTTGGAAATAAGACAAGAGTGCCTCCAACCATCACTGCTATGAAAAAATTGTAGTTGGAGGCACCAGCCAGCACAGTAAGGCTAAAGAAAGAAAAGGTATACAAGCTGAAAAAAGAGCAACCGAACTGTCCTCACTAGCAGGATTGCATCTACAGAAAATTCAAACGAATGTACAGATAACTTATTAAAATTTTTAAGTTTGTATATGTGAAGTCGCTCAGTTGTATCCGATTCTTTGCGACTTCATGGATTATAGCCTGTCAGGCTTCTCGTCTATGGAATTTTCCAGGCAAGGATACTGGAATGGGTTCCCATTTCCTTCTCCAGGGGAATCTTCCCAACCCAGGGATCAAACCTGCACTGTAGGCAGACTCTTTACTGTCTGAACTACCAGGGAAGCCCAAAGAGTTTAACTGGGTACAAAATAAAAATTTATTTCTATATATCAATAACACTTTCAAAATGATAATTCAACATTCCATTTATCCTACACCAAAAGAATCACATAACTAAGAAAAAAATGAATAAGACATATGCAAGACCTCTGAGAAAACTATGGAGCATTGAGTGACATTAAAGAAGACTCAATATTGTAAAGATATTTATTTTCCCCTAAACTTAATTCATAGAATTCAGAGCAATTTCTATCAAAAGTCTGACAGGTTTTTTGGGGGTAGAAATTGACAAATAGTAAAATTTATATGAAAGTTCAAAGCCAAGTCACTTCTAAAGAAGAAGATAAAATAGACTTGATTTTCCCAATAATAAAGCTTACTATAAACCTATAGAATTAAGATAATGTGCTCCTGGCACAAAAATAGGAAAAGCAGCCAATAAAGCAAAACAGATTTCAAATAGATGCAGGCACTTGTGAATCCTTTATATGTGAACAGAGGCGAGGAAGCAACCAACTGTTCAATGGTGCTGAGACAATCAGACATTGTGTGAGAGGAAAAAAAAAACCACTAGGTTTTCCCTGGTAGCTCAGCTGGTAAAGAATCTGCCTGCAATGTAGGAGACTCCAGTTCAATTCCTGGGTCAGGAAGATCCCCTGGAGAAGGGAATGTCTACCTACTCCAGTATTCTGGCCTGGAGAATTCCATGAACTGTACAGCCCATGGGGTTAAAAAAAGTCAGAATCGGACACATCTGTACGATTTAAAAAAAAAAAACAACAGGAGGGGGATGGTTCTCCTCTTACATTAGTCACAAAAATCAATCCCGGATATCTTTTAAAAGATCCATGGAAAAAAGCAAATTTATAAAATTTTTAGAAGGAAATATAGGATAATATCTTCTTGACCCAGAGACCAGAGAGAAGTTCTTAAAGACAACACAAAAAGCACAAACCAGAAAAGATTTAAAAACTTTAGAAATGGACAGGTAATATACAAACAGACAATAGCCAGACCACAGTTGACAATACACCTTTGACCCACACGTCTGCAGTAGACAGGCAAGGAAGCCCCACCAGCACGCCCGCAGCAATCAGCCTAGGACAGTCAGGACCCGGCCCACGTCTCCAGTACCCCTACTTTTGTCTCTGCTCCCAACACAGGACGGACCAGAGAAGCTGAGTATGTTTCCTAGGGCCTGCCTTCCAGTTAGCCACCTGCAGCTACTTTCCCTCTGGCAACTGCAGCCAATCAGAGCACCCCTGAAACCTCCTTTTTGGTCATCAAGCTTTCCCACTCCTCTGCCTGCCTTGAAGGCATCTCTGCCCAACTCAAATGATAGCAGCTGCCTCCTGGCCATAGCAACTTTGGAGTAACACACTGATGTGCTCAGTCGTGCCTGACTCTTTGTGACCCCACAGACATTATCCTGCCAGGCTTCTCTGTCCAGGGGGTTTTACAGGTAAGAATACTGGAGTGGGCTGCCATTTCCTTCTCCAGGGGATCTTCCCAACCCGGGGATGGAACCTGCGTCTCTCGGCGTCTCGGCGTCTCCTGCACTGGCAAGAAGATTCTTTACCACTGTGCCACCTGGGAAGCAACTTCAGCATAAATGCCTCCAATTGTTCTCATTTGGGTGGTCTTCCTCTGGGATTTCCTGGTGAATTTACTTCCCCCTAAATTTAGAATTTTGCTCTCTTAAAGTCTCTATAAAGAGATTGGAAAAACAAGCGTCCAGAACAGAAGATATTTTTGGTTATACCAAACGAACAGCAAGTGCACAGTACCTATTAAAAACTAAAACAAAATAAAGTAGGAAAAAGGACAAACCTTTGGGAAAAAGATGGGAAACACACAAGAATAGGCACTTCACAAAAGAGGAACTCAAATGGTCAATAAAGATTCCTAGGCCTCAGGAGTTGGAGAAGGAAATGGCAACCCACTCCAGTATTCTTGCCTGGAGAATCCCAGGGACAGAGGAGCCTGGTGGGCTTCCGTCTATGGGGTCACAGAATCGGACACGACTGATGCGACTTAGCAGCAGCAGCAGCAAGCCTCAGGAGTAGTCAGGAAAATGCAGTCTTCCCATACAGGGAGCTGAGCAGGTACCATCTTCCACCACCACACCTACCTCCCACCCCAGAGACTCTGAGAAAGCAGCGACATATCCTAGGTAATTAGCAGAAGCAGGGCTTGGACACCAGTGGGCCCTGGCCTCTGTCCCCATCTCCTCCTCTCCATCAGGGGCCTGCAGGGCTTTCCCACTCTGGGCCCAGGCCTCTCATTTGGAGAGAGTAAAAAAGTCATCTTTAAGGTCTACTTCAGATTTAAGAGATTCTGCCTTTCTAGACAAAGGGAGAAAGGAAGAGCCAGGGGCCAGGAGAAGAGGGGCAGAGGCCCAGTCTTCTAACCATTAGCTCTGAGGGGTCCAGAGCCCTGGCTGGGCGACCTCTCATTTCAATCAGGGCCAGTATCCCTAAAAAGCATGGGGCCATCAAATCTGCCTCCCTCTCCCCTTTCAGCCAAAAAAACAAGCATAGCCCAGCGATCATACTAATGGGCTTACCATTAGTGGTAGTAGAGGTATTAATATCTCCATGTTAAGAATCAAGGTCCAAGGAGGTAGAACTTGCCCAAGACCACACAGCAGAGAGGAGCAGCCAGGGCCCTACCCCCACTGCTTGCTTCCCCACCATGGGGCTGCAGCCCGCCTGCACCTTCCCGCCTGTTTCAAGACCCGCCTCTTCCCCACAGCTGTAGGCACTCAAATCTCTGCTTTGCAATCGGCCTGCTCCTCTCCCACGCTCCGAGCGAAGCAATGTGGGACACCTGCAGGGCCAAGCCATTTGTTGCCTGATGAGCAAAAAGTGGACTTACCTTGCCCTAGAAGCAGTAGCAGCCCCAGGAGGAAAGTGCAGGGCAGCAGCCCCATGCCGGAACCTTCCAGATGTCTGCAGACTAATGGGCTCTCACTCTTCTGAGGCTTTTATGCTCCTCTGTTGTCTGATAGAGCACCAGTCATAAATTTTATTGTCTTCACCTTTGAGAGGGGCCGTGGCCAGCTGTAAATGATAAATATTAACATTTAGGCAGAAGACTTCTCAAGGTAGATGGGTCAAAGATGGGTGGCACATTCTAGGCAAAGGCACCAGAGGACCAGGACATAGCCCTCTTCGAGTGGCCTTCCAGGATGGTGAGGGCCCAGAAATTGCTCGTGTCTAGGCACTGGAAATGGAAGGTGCTGGGCTAGAATCCCGGGTCAGAGCTTGGGGTCATCCCTTAGGTTAGCCCCAGTTTTTCTGCTGTGAGTTCTGGAAATGAAAGCCTTGAGAGGACTGAAAGTACCTTGTAACATCTGTAAACCAAACGGCCACCTCCAAACGTGAGGGCTTTGAGTGTGCGATGTGTTGTGATGTGTTCCCACAGCGTATCAGGAGCGCCGACGGGCTCCCTAGTTTGCTTGGTGCAGAGAGGTTTTCTCAGACCGCCAACCCCCAAAGCCATGGGTGGTCGGGAGTGTGGGGCTGAAGTGCCTGCCACACATTTACTGGCTGCATGTTGAAGTGACAGATGGAAGCCAAGAGATGAGCCATGGAGCTCATTGGATAGAACCAGAAGCTTCCTTTGGGCAAACGAAGCCAGAATACTGGGCTGGGTCTAGGCTGAGCAGATGGAGCTGGAATTTAAAGCATGGGTGACAAAAGAGTCTTGAGGGTGAAGCTGAAATTTTTTCCCGCAAGTATCAAGGAATGATGGCCCATGGTTAATAAAACAGATGTATTTAAATCATCCTCACATTATGGCCACCCTAACAGCACCAAGGCTGAGAGCCTGGCTCCTGAGATCTAACCAGGGGACTGGAGCTGGTTTCTACCATCCAGGCTCAAGTCTTGATCTGCTGACATTTTCCTCAATTGCATAAAATCATAGTTGGATTGTCTTAAGTATAAAGTGAAGACCAAGTGGGTGGCCCCTTTGTTTCTGACTTCCAGACATTAAGATGTCTTCCTTCCTCACCTGCTCAGAATAACGTGGCTTGTGGGTGACCACAGGCTTAGCTATGCCAAAGGCTCAGCCTCAGGGTGACACGAAGGTCTCAGGTCACACCAGGGTGTGGAGGCACTTATTTAACTTGACCAGCTGGCCATCCACTGGTCCTGGAGCCTGGCAGAGGGTGGCACACAAGGCAGAGAAGGAAGAAGCAGTAAACCCAAGATGAGTCTGCAGGGGTCATTTGAGCATAGATACTTCTGAGCATCTGACCCTTGTTCTCTGTTTTATTCTTTTTTTTTTGCTTTATAATACTGTATTGGTTTTGCCATACATCAACATGAATCCGCCACGGGTGTACATAAGTTCCCACTTTTTGGCCTCATCATCCAGCATAGGGCATCTTGGTTCCCTGACCAGGGATCAAACCCACATTCTCTGCAGTGGAAGCGTGGAGTCTTAGCCACTGGACTGGCCAGGGAAGTCCATGACACTTGTTTTCTTCACCAATTTGCCCATAAGCTCAATGAGAGACCCAAAGCTCCCATTCTATGACAATGTTAGGAGTCCAGGAGTCAGCTCCAGGCCACTGGCAGCTTTGAGGAGCATCCCTGAACCTGCTTGGACTGCATGAGTGTTCATAGGTCCTCACTCATGCTTAGGTCAGTTGCAGGTGGGGTGGCAAGCATGATGAGCAATGGACAGAAACAGCCCGGAGTCCATGTATCCCCTTCCATCTCTTACTGCTTCTTTGCATGGCCATTATGGCCCAACCCTTTTCCATTTAGAAGAACTGAGAAGTGATTTAAAACCATCTTGAACCTTTGTGAAGCATTTTTGTATACTGAATTACCTCTTAGATAAAAAAAAAAATCTTTGAGTCCTGTCAGTGCATCAGGGAATTCTCATCAGCTGCGTGGTAGTGAGGGAATAACATTTCTTGGGCACCCCTGTCCCCCTCTGTGGTGTGCTCTTCACACGTCTTAGTCTAATTAGCACCAATGACCTTTGTGATCTGTTAGCAGCTGCGAAAACAAGGGGAAAAGGACTTGCCAAACTCCCAAAGTTTATAAACTTGTTCTCTGATTTTTGCTACTAAAATATCCTATGAGGACATGTCCTAGAGATTGGAAGGTGCTCCATTTCAGATTTTAGCAACATTCAGCAGATGTTCCTTTAGGGAAAGGCACAGCCCTATGAATTCAAATCTTTCAGGGATGGCAGTCCATGCCTTGGTCAGAAGGCATTTTGGTGACTGAAAAAGCTATGTGCTTACTGTTAGTTCTTGGTGCTGAAAAAGCTAAGGGCTTCCCTTGTGGCTCAGTTGGTAAAGAATCCACCTGTAATGTGGGAGACCTGGGTTCGATCCCTAGGTTGGGAAGATCCCTTGGAGAAGAGAAAGGATACCCACTCCAGTATTCTGGCCTGGAGAATTCCATGGACTGTATAGTCATGGGGCAGAAAAGAGTCCGACAGGACTGAGCAACTTTCACTTTCACTTTGCTGTTGTCTAAGAATCCACAAGGGGGCGCTAGACCAAGCCTCGGCCACAGGGCCTGTATGGATTAAAGGGGCCTCAGAAGAGTATTTTTCAAACTGGAGGGTTACAATCTATTATTATCCCACGAATTTTATTTGGTGGATGGTAATCCCATTAAAAAAAACTGAAAAGGATATAATGTAATGGAGTGCATTGTATATAGTAAGGATAAGTAATGTTCTAAGGAACTTTAATTTCAACTAAACCTGGTGCTACAATATTACAATATGTGTTTCTAAACATGGATCACAGTAAAAAGGAAAGAAAGAAAACCACTACCTCAGAGGGTAGTTGATCAGATCCACAAAGAAGTCCCTAGACTTCACAAAAAAGAAAGCTGATTTGTTTTTCCCTCTGGGGAAGGATACAGCCACCCCAAATTCCCATGTGCCAGGAGCTAGACGCCATAGTGGAAAGTGAGTCAGTCGCTCAGTCACGTGCAACTCTGGGACCCCATGGACTGTAGCCCGCCAGGCTCCTCTGACTGTGGGATTCTCCAGGCAAGAATCCTGTACTGGGTTGCCATTTTCTTCTCCAGAGGATCTTCCCAACCCTGGGATCAAACCCATGTCCGTTACCTCTCCTTCATTGGCAGGTGGGTTCTTTACCACTAGCGCCACCTGGGAAGCCCGTCATCCTTGTGATTAGATCTGGGCCTTGGGAAGAAAGTACAGACCAAGAGTTTAGATGGTTGTGAGCAAGGAGTAAATAAAATTATTCTCTTCTTTCAACAAAGGAAAATCTAGTCTTTGGCTCCTAGGTGCGCTCTGGCAATGAGGTTGAAGTGTGTGCCTATTATTTAGGACAAGTACCCATTGGGGCCTGTTCTAAAGAAGGTCCATAGCTGGAAGAGGAAGGGTACAAGCCAGAACTGTGGGAGGGGTGGAACCAGGAGTGTCCGTTTCAGAATAATCTGCACAGAGGACAGTCAGGCCCTGAGAAGTGTCTGCCCCAAGTTCTGACTTTTCTGAAGCACCTGCTGGCCTTCCCCATGACAGCCTTGTGTCACTCAGTCCTGCATGGAAATAGCCCCATGATCCTGGTGGGTTTCCTGAGGGAGAGGTTGGGGCTTTCTCTTCCTGCCATCTTAGCATTCCTGGAACCCCTCCCCACAGAGCACCTAGCTTGATGTCTTGCACGTACAAGGCCTTCAACAAATCTTCATTCATTGGTTGGATATTCTCCAAGGGCAAAGCGACAGCTGGTCTAACCAAACCTATGTTCTCCTAGCCCTTCCTGGTCACAGAAGTAAAAGGAGGCTTGGATTAGGCATCTCCAGACCTGAATGTTACCCAGACGCGTGTTCCTGTGGATACAAAACACAAGCCTATGTGTACACACACACCGGTAAAACACTGTCCAAGTGTGAGTGACTGAGCAGATTTAGTTTGCCTGGGGCAGAGGATTTTCTTACAGTCAATATACTAAAGATAAGAGTTCAGTTAAGAAGTGAATCAGTAAGAGACAAAATGAAGAAGGGACCAGCAATGAAGGTCTAGGGAAAAAATATGATTTTCAAGTATCACAGCCTGATTAATAAAAAGAGAAAGAACAAGAGGATAAATCCCAGTAGAATGCACACTTCACTCCATGAGACCCGACCTCTTTGTTCTTTGCTATGTCCCCAGCCGCTGGCACATCGCCTGTTGTAGCAGGTATTCATTCAATGTTGGACAAATACATGAATGAATGAAATAATAAAAAGGAAAGAAACCAAGACTGCCATAAAAAGATCAGCTCATAAGTGCAGAAGAGAAAAGATGAAGGGAATACACTATCTGTTTTAGAATAGACCACTGAGGAGAGAGAGGCATGATATTCCAATACTATGTAGCAGAATGGGAAAAATAATGGAGAAGAAATATTGAGGCACTCAGCCCATGGTCTTCCCCTAGGTCATACCATTATTCTCCCACCTTGTGGTTCTCAAGCCTGGCTGCACAATGGAATCACCTGGAAAGCTTTTTAAGAAAAATACCTGTGGGGGACTTCCCTGCTTGGCCAGTGGTTAAGATCCCATTCTTCCAATGCAGGGAGAGTGGGTTCCATCCCCAGACAGGGAAGTAAGATCCCACATGCTGAGCAGCCAAAAAAAGAAAGAAAGAAAAATACCCTGGCCTTGGCTTTATCCTCAGACATTCTGAATTAGACAGGAACTTGGGCATCAAGTTCAATGATGGATTCTAGTGGAGCCAGGCCTGCCCAGCGCCCAGCACTGAAGAATGAAGAGGCTTCATCTCTGCTGTTCTGGATGAACCAAAGGTCCAGGGGATGTGGCTTGATGCCACAACAGGCTATGGATGCTGACAAAGTCAGACTGACCTGGCAGCCCCTCCAGAGAGGAAACCCACATGAACATATTGGATAAAAACTCTGGGATTTCCCCCTGAGGTCATGGAGTAGATGGACAGGGCCAGATCCTGGTGTCTGGAGATGCCCAGTCCTTGAGTTGCAGGCTTTGTGGGCTACAGTTCACCAGCAGGCCTTTCCTCTTCCTGGTTTCCTGACCTGTGAAATTGATGGCATGAATTCCATTCTTACACACAATACAAAGAAGAGGAGCACGGCAACTGGGGAAGCAGTGAGATGAGCTGCCTCCTTCAAGCATATAGAGCACCCCCTCCCACACAGCCCTTTGCACAGAGAAGGGAGTCATCTGACTAGCATTTACAGATGGGGAGCGTGAGGCATCCCCAGCATGAACTCTGACACCCTTAAGTCACACACTTGTCCCTCTCTCCCCTCTCACCCACCATCTCTAGACGCTGAGCTCCCCCCAGGTCCCCCAGAGCTTCCCAACCTCTACGCCTCCCAGCATATGGAAGATGGTGGTGCTCCCACAACACTGAGTGAGCCGATGGGGCAATCTGCAGCCTGAAATGATCAGCCAGGACTGCTCCCAAACCTCTTCCCCGCCGCCCCGCACCTTTGCCCTACCAAGCAGGGCTGGGCATGGGGGACCGTCAATGCCCTTCCCCATCTGTACACCTTATGCACCTACACCCAGGTGAAGACTTGAACAGCATTTGCTAAGCACCTACTAGGTGCCAGGCATCTTCTAATCCAACTCATAAATGAATGTTATCTTGTTTAATACCAGCTATATCCATAGGGGTTAAAAGCCACGACTGAAGTCACCCAACCAGTAAGTTGTAAACAGGAGGTTCTGACCCAAGGCTTCTACCTCCATGTCTGTTAGTTTCTTCTTGGCATGACTGATAGATGAGCCCCCTGAAGCCCAGGAAGGTTCTTGATGGTGCGTTGGTGGAGGGCAGCCCCTGGCCCATGTACCCAGTTTAGCGGGAGAGTCTGGCAATGTGACCATTCGCTCCTGGGCACTGAGTCTGAGCAGACCACCCAGCCTGACTGCCTCACAGCCCAGGCCTGGGGCGCCCACTAACCTGTAGGGGAGATGCTGTCCTCTGTGGCTCCCTCTCAGGAGGACCAGCAGACGAAAGAAGGATGCCCTGCTCCATCTCTGCTGGTGACATACTTTCCCCTCCCAGGGAGGATCCCACCCAGAGGCAGGAACGCAGCAGGGATTAGGCCAGAACTGGTCAGAAGGCACCTGAACCTCAGAAGCCATCTCGTCAGTCCCTTCCACCCCCATTGTACAGTGGAAAAGAGGGAGGCAAAGAAAGCAGCAGGGCCGGTCTTTGACTGTGAGCTAGGTCTTGCAGTCCCTGTTTCAAGTCCAGGGCTCTTTCCCACTCATTTTGCAGGGCTGAGTCACCCCAGAACACTTGCAGCAATGGAGATTTTAAGCCAGTTTTACCAATGAGAAATGAAAACCCAAAGAGGATTAGGAACTTGCCCAGTTGCTCAGCTACTCAGGGTAGAACCCAGGGCACTTGCCCTGTCTACCACAGCCCAGGAATGGCCAAGTTCAAGTCAGAGAGACTTGGTGCAGACCTCACACTAGCAGATACCAATTAAAACCCAGGGCCCACACCTCTGGGCTTTCTGGGAAGGGGCCTTCTGTGGAGATGGGCTGGCCAGTATAGCCAGTAGGCACTACAACGCAGGAGAAGCTCTTCTCTGGAGCTTCTAGAGCCGAGGTCCCTGGGGTAGAGGTCGAGGAATGCCTGGGGGAGAGGAGTGGTGGTGAGAATACTCTGCCCACTGTGGGATGGGGGCGAGGCGGACACATAGAATTGTGCGATGTGGCTAAGCTTTCTCTTATTTGATCGTTTTTGCATCCTTGGAGAGTTATGATCTGTCCTTCAAATCCAAAGGGTATAACCAAAGTCTCCTGGTCTTTCCTGGGAATCTCACACGCTTAAGGCCGTGCTGGGAGGCTCCTGGCTCCCGCAGCCTCAGCCATCATGGCCTGACCCCACATGCCTCCCTGGCCTGTGTTCAGAGCAGACCTCCAGCCAGGAGGGCATCTCCCAGACCACGGAGCCAGAGGAGGAAAAGAGCCTGTCTACCACCGAATCAGGGCAGCTTACCGGCTGTCAACGTCTTTGATCCACGCTGCTGATCCAGGAGGGGGCCTCTGGGCCTTTGGCTGTGGGACAGGGGATGGCAGTCTGGCATCCCCAGCTTGCTGTGGGGCTGGCCATCAGCCACCCCCACACACGCTGTGTGCAGCGTCAATAGCTTTGGTAATGATGAGACATGAGTGTGCCTGCTTGGCTGGCTCCCTGTTTACCTTCGCTGAGCATCACCTGGAGTGAGGGCTGTGCGATGGCCTGGGCGTGGGTGGGGCCCCTTCTGTCCCAGGGCACTAACGCAGGGGGCCTGCTGGGCAGACTGGTGCTGAGTTCCAGCTACCAGGACAGACAGGCCTGGATCAGGCTTAGTTCTGAGGAGCTTTGTCACCGCAAACTCTGTTTTCCAGGGAGCACCTGCGTGCCTCTCTTCAGGGCACTGTTGACAGAGGCAGGCCAGCCTGTTCTTATTTCTCTGATTCTAGAAGGACCTTGTTTATAACTGGAGGGTTTTATAATTGGTTATAACCCAAACAGAAAGCCTGAGAAAAAGGAATTTTCAAATTCCTGATTTTCTCCATTTCTAAGCCTTGTCCATTTTCATACTGTAACATATCTGAAAACAGACTCTGATAAACCACAGAAAGGTTTAGAAATCTGCCCAAGACCACACAGAATATAGATGAGGCCCGGTTTTTAATACTGATTCTTCTGCCCCAAAGGCCTGTCCTCAAAACCCTAGACACAGCACTGCCTTGCTTTTGTTCATTCCAGTTTGTTCCTTCCCTGACTGCTACCCCTCTTCTCAGAAAATGACCCCCATGCTTCTAGTTTCTTGGTTTCTTCTCTCCAGCTGTTCTTTTTCACCTTCCTTTGCCGGCTTCTCAGGATGCTGGCCTGGACCCTTCTCTGTCTCTTTCCCTGTCTCCTAAGGTGATCTCATGTACACCCCTCCTCCAACTCATGGTTTCATTTAAAATCTATGCATTGGTAACTCCCATATTTCAATTCCCAGCCAGTCCTCTCTTCCAACCTTCAAATCCCATGAACTCATAGATTCATTGACTCAGTGTCTCCACTATGATGTTTTATAGGACCTCAAACTCAAGAAACTGAGAACTGAACATATGATTTTCCTACATTCGTTTGCATTCCTACAGCAAATGGCAACAGTGGTTGTAGACAGACCCAAGAATTATTCTTAAAAACTTTATCTCCTCAGCCTCAGCATATCATTCATTGCTGAGTTTCATTAATTCTGGACTCTAAGTCACCTCATGAGTCTCCAGTGTGTGTCAATGATTTAAAGAGAAAACAAGAACTGCTCACCCTCCCTTCACATATTGCCAGGAAACAAAGCAATTCTTCCCCAAATCCAAAGCCAAGCCCCTTAGCATGCCTTTTTCCCTGTGACCATCACCTCCCTGGATCTTGTACTCCACGCCCTCTCCACATCCCCTGTCCCCCAGTCCACTCCCCCCAGTGCCAGCCCAGGTGCTCACACCTTACCCAGCACAGGATGGCACACATCTGCCCATAGCTCGATGACCGGAACCCAGGCACATCACCCCTGAGAGAGACCGAAGAGCCAACATATGCTTCCTGAGCTACTTCTATGTGCCCTGGGAGGCCCTTGACCTCATGGAGCTTAGATTCTAGGCAGCTAGAGAGGGAAACATGAATTCGTTTTACAAATGCATGTAAGATAAGAATATGGAAACGTGTGGCCAAGGGATCTTTTCTGGACTCATTTCAAGACTCTATGATTAGCAGGATCCTGGGGAAAGCCAGGGTGACTGCAATGCGGAGAGAAGGGAGATGGAGCCAGGGGAGGTAGGAGGGGCTATTCAAACCTCATAGGTCTCAGTCACACCTGGGCCTTTATCCCAAGAGAGACCAGGAGCCAGTGAAGGATCAAAATGGGAAAGTGACAGGATCTACCTAATGTTTTTAAAAGTGGACTGATGGCTGACTGGACTAGGGACTATGGGGAGCCCAGACAGGAGACTGTCAGCCTTTGGGCAGGAGGTGGAGGAGGTCTGAAGCAGGCTGACGGTGGTGGGGATGTAGAGATGCTCAGGAAGTCAAACCTACGGATTGTGCACGAGAGGGGAGGAAAATGGTCTCCATTTCTGGACCGTGCACTGGCCCAGACAGTGGTTCACATGCTGAGTAGGGACCACAGGGCAGGGAGGAAGCGTTTGGAAGAATGCTGAGGGAAGACTTCAGAAGTCTTCAGAAGTGTCACTTTGGATACTCAGGAGATGCCACAGGGGCAGCAGATGAATGGATCGAAAACTCTGCAGAGAATTCCGAACCAAAGTCATGTGGGAGTCAGATGGCCATTCCAGACGTGGGATGAGTCTGCCTAGGGAGAGAGGATGGAGGGAGAAAAGAGAAAACTCCAAGGACTGCATCCCAATCCTAATCGTTAGACTGCTAATTATTTAAAGATTAGCCAGAGAAAAACTGGCCAGAGAAGTAAAAGGTTTGTGTCAGAGAGAAAGCATGGGGATGCTGCTGAGAAGCCAAGGCTGAGACCTGGGAAATTGGGTTTGAGCAAAGGGAGTTGTTGCTGGTCTTCATGGTGTGCCTTGGAATCTCAGCTCAGCTCTGTGCCCCTGGGGGCAACTATGCCTCCACCTGAGACTGCTGTTTACCAGTCAGTGGAGGAAGAAGTTTGGGTCATCAACAAGGTCCCTCCCAGCTGAGCATCATTCCAGAGAGACATCACGATGGTGGCATGCCTCGGCTCCTGCCTGGCCCTGCTCCCCACCTGCATCTTACTGCATCCTCTGGGTATGTTTTAGGGTTACATTCCTAGAGGTGCAGGACCTAAATGTGGGTGGAAGGGAATTCCCATTCATCTGACATTCCATGAGTGCTGGGCCTTCCATGAGTCAAGTTGAGGTATTATGAGGGAGACAGAAAAGATATAAGATGTGATCCCTCCCCTCAGTGATCTTATCTGGGGAGTACAATGAACATACACAAAAATAAAGCCTAGAGACTGTGTAAGTTCGAGGAAAGAGCATGTAGGTGGACACTGAACCACCGAGCAGAAAATAAGGGCTAGGTCTCTGTGGGCAAGCTGCTTGGAGTGGGCAAACCTTGACCCAGGTCTGGAAGAAGGGATGTGCGCTTATTGGAAGAACTTGGGCAAAGGCATGGAGGTGAGCCATAAGCAGACTAATAAAAGGTTGGCTGACAGGTCTGGCAGGGCGGGGATCCCCAGAGATGGGGACATGTGGGCATGGCTGCTTCTGTCTGGGTCCAGGGCACAGACCTTGCCCCAGAGCAGAGCCAGCACCGTGGGTCAAATGCCTCATAGGACCTGTGAACGCAGGTATCACCACATAGGGACCTGCCCCCTCAAGAGTGACTTCAGCCCTGACCAAGATATATGAACTCACAGACTCATGGCATGTCACAGCCAGAGGTGGGGCTGTGGGAGAATATTCGAGAACTGACTGTGGCTGTACCCAGACCCTGGCCCTTCCTCATGCCCCCAACCCAGCCAACAGTGGGGTCCTTCCTCACCTTGATCATTCACAAGCCCCTTCTCCCTCTGCTCACCTGCCTCATGCTGGGCCTCTTGCTCTCCTCCCCAGGGTGGTGGGTACTGCTAGGCTCTGCCTTGGGGTCTCCCCACTGCACCTTCAGCCCAAGACAGCAGCGCTCTGGGTGCTCTTCTCCGAGAAGCTCCACTGCCCATGCAAGGAGGCGACTTCTTCCATTGTTCCCTCCCCTCCAGCCCACATTTCCAGCTGCCCTCCTTCCTCCTCAGCCAAGGTTCTTAACAACCCTTCCTTGTTGAGGGTCTTCTCTGCTCAGCCAGGCCTATTCCTGCCCAAGGTCACTATGTTGGAGGAACATGAAAGGAGGTGGCAAAAAGCCCTCAGCCTTCTCTGCCATTACTTTTCTCCATCACTGAGGCTCTTCCCTCCACTAGGGATTCCTCTGGCCCCTGGCCCGGGCCCTCAATACCCTCCATGATGAGTTGAAACCTTCCTTTCCTCCCTTGCCCTGAAAGACTCCCTTTGAGCAAACCACATGTCACTGGCACCAGGCTGCCTCCACACCTCTTTCCAGGCTGTAACTTCAGCCTGAACTACCTTCCTCCTCTTTCCATCTAACAAGTTTCTTCCCCTCTGGATTCATCTCAAACCCCATCTGTCTCATCTGGCAGCCAAGCGAATGTACATGACTGTGCCCTTTGGAGCCAGAGACCTCTGACCTTAATCTCTACTTGGCCACTTTGAAGCTCTTTGCCCCTGGGCAAATCACTTCATGTCTCCTGAGCCTGTTTTCCAGTCTATAAAAGCAAGCACTGATCCATCCCTCAGTGAAGCAAGGATGAAAGGAGACCGGGTGTGCGTGGTGCTCAGGGCAGCACGTGGTTCCTGGCAGAGACTCAGGAAAGCTAACTACTGGAGCTTGTTTTCCATTCCCCTCCTACCAGCTGTGACCTCACCCTGCTTTGAAGCTCCGGCACATTTGGGGTCTCACCCAAATTGGCCCTCTATTATAGGTGACAGACTTCCCTGAAACAGAAACTGCTTCTGTGCCCCTGTGGGTCCTACACAGAAGGTATTTGTTGAGTGGAGATGAGGATGGACCAGTAAGGACCCAACGTGGGAAGGACAAACACTTCCTGTGGTTGGAGATGCTGCCAAACCAACAGAGGCCAGTTGCCTTTTCATCCCCATCTGGTCTTACGCCACATCCCAAGGCACTGGACTACTTTTGCCATCTTCCCGTTTCTCCTGTCCCTCCAACACAGTGACCTTGGGCAGGAATAGGCCTCGTTGAGTAGAAAAGACCCCTAACGAGGGCCAAAGGAGAAGCTGTGCCCCAAGCTGTGCCTCACCAGCTTGGCCACTCCACATGGCCTCGTGTCTTTGCACTGTGCCAATGGAGGGGTTTCCTTCCCAAGGTCCCTGGTGCTCTCTCCCACCAGGTGACCTCAGACAGAGTCACTTTCAGTAGGAATGTTAGTGTTGATGGTGCCCCCTCCATGAGCCGGAAGCAGGCCCTCGAGGCAGCTCACAGCTGCCCATCTCCTCCCAGCAGTCTCCAAGCTGTGCCTACAGAGAGCTATGTGTACAGGACAGGTCCACACTGTACTTCCTCACCCCAGCACAGCAGGCGTCAACTTACAGACGTCCATATAACTCAAGGCAAAGAGAATCTGCCCAACGTGGCAAAGCAGAGTCTTTCCTTGTTCAACCCCCTTCCTAAAAGCAGAGATATCACCTTGCTGACAAAGGTCCATATAGTCAAAGCTATGGTTTTCCCAGTAGTCATATATGGATGTGAGACATGGACCATAAAGGAGGCTGAGCACCAAAGAATTGATGCTTTCGAACTGCGGTGTTGAAGAAGACTCTTGAGAGTTCCTTGGACAGCAAAATCAAACAAGTCAATCCTAAAGGAAATCAAACCTGAGTATTCATCGGAAGGACTGGTGCTAAAGTCAAAGCTCCAATACTTTGGCCCCCTGATTCAAAGAACTGACTCATTGAAAAAGACCTTGATGCTGGCAAAGACTGAGGGCAAGAGAAGGGGACAACAGAGGATGAGATGGTTGGATGGTATCACTGACTCAATGGGCATGAATTTGAGCAAACTCAGGGAGATAGTGAAGGGTAGGGAAACCTGGTGTGCTACAGTTTATAGGGTTGCGAAGTTGGACACGACTTAGCAACTGAACAACAACTGGGATAAGAGACCAAAATGATCAGATGGACCAGGGGTGCCATCCACACAAAGAGACAGGGTGAGCTCTTGGCCTTAGGGACTGAACCAAAAGTGGGGGATGGGTTCATCAGCAGACTGGAAGCCCAACCCCCAGCCTAGCAGATTCCCTGGAGCCCCAAGACAACTTTCCATCTGTGCCCCTGAAAAACCACCTTGCCATCCCCTCTGCCCTCCTTGGTGTCCCTTCTCTGGCCAGGCCTGGTGGCATCCTGTGTCTCTCCTGGAACAGCACTTCACCCCTGTCTTTGACTGTCTCATCATAGACAAAGAGCTCCTGGAGGGATCTGCCTGCCTTTGGCCCCAGTTGCCAGCACATGCTGGCACACGGTAGCTGCTCAGTGAAAATGCACTGACATGAATGAAACCACAAATTAGAATGTAGATTAAGATCTAGAATTTAAACTTCTCCCACTGGTGCCAAGAAATAAGATGAAGCCTCCTTCTGACACCCCAAACTCTGTGAATCTCCATTCTCCCCGTCTTCCAGGTCCAAACCTCCATCATCAGATTCCTTCCTCTTCTTGTCCTTACCACCACAAAGCCCTTTCTGACTACCCAGGTCCCAGAGACCATTCACCAGGGCAACCTTTAAGCCCTGGTTGCCTGGGCTCTTCACCTGCTATTTGATTTGTCCTTTTTTTGTTTCTGAATGTGCAAGCATAATCTGTCTCTCTGTGCAGGATAGCAAATGCCAAAAAGGCAGCAAGGCTATGTTCTCCTTTTTTGCATCCCACAAAGAAGCAATACAGAGTATGGCCCAAAGTCAGCATTTTGTAAATTAATAAAATGACCGAGTGAATGGATGAATGGCCTCATTTCCGGGGGAGATTTTCCACAGTATCACACAACTCCATACACAAGTATGGGGCACAAGGATGCTCTCATGTCCTCTCTGGAGCCCCCTTGCATGTGACACATGCGGGAGGGTTCACACACTCCCCTCAGGGTGCACAGGACACTCTGGCTCTCCCACACCTTCTGAGTACCCTTTGCTCCCACTCCAAGTACATATGTTTCTTTCATATCCCTGGTGCAGGAAAAAGAGCTCCTTTCTTTCCAGGGCTAAGATGGGGGGCCCAATGTCACCTCTGCTTTGGTCCTGACTTGCTGGGAGGTCTGGCCCTATATGCCTTACATTTCTGTATCTATTCCCTTTTGTTGTCTGTCCCTTTATTTTTACCATAAAACACATGTTTCAGCCTGGCATATAGTGCTCTGCAAGTCTCTTTTGCTTTCCCTCATGGTTGCAAAGTGGCTGCCACATCTCCAAGCATCTCATGTTTATATAACAGTGGCCAAAGGCAGGACAGAAACAGGGCTGTTTTGGTGTATGTCTGGTTTCTGTCAGAGGAAATCATTCCCAGAGATCTCCAGCTGACTCCTCCTCAGGGGCAGAACTGGATCAGTCAGTCATTGGCAAAGGAGATGGTATTACCATGTCTGGCCTAGAGCAAGCATGACTCATCTCTTAGGGTTGGTACCACCTTCTTTGAACATATTGTTGATCAATATCTAAGCAAAAGTGGGATTCTGCTCACAAGGTAGAAAGCAGGAATAGCTGTTGGGAAGGGAGCCAACAATGTCTCCCTCATCACCAAGAGCTCTCAGATCAGAGCAGGCTTCATCAATCAGGAAAACAATAAAACCTGTTCAGTGGAGTACCAGGTACTTCATTTTATGTGAAGCATGAATTTTGGAAACCTGCACATTTTAAAGCTCATGCAAATTAAAACCAATCTTGACAGTGTCTGGTAGTAGTTTTTGTTTACTCACTGAAGTCGTAGCTCCATATGGTAGTCGTATTAACAGTTTATCATTCACTTGGCCTGCCAGGTTTCAAATCATGCAATTGGCGAAGAATTTTTAAAACTTTTGGGGACTCTCATTATTTCATGTGTTACATATAAATAAAGGCTTTATTAATTATTTTATTTTTTAAAATAAAATTATATCTTAAAATTTATTTATATTTTATCCAAATTTTATACTCTGCACAAGATATGATACTATGGCAAAGGTGAGTTGACCAGGCCAGCTGTGAGTGGTGGGATGGGGTGAGGGGAAACTGGGGTTCATCCTTTCAAATCACAGGGAGGATGACATGAAATAAAGGAACTAGTGAACCAACAGCAAGACTTTAGGCAAATGATGCTCTGCCTCAGTTTATCCCACCTGGCCAGCTCGCCAGTTGACAGGCTCCCTTTTGCCCTAAAAATCCATAGTTCTGTGGATCCCATAATGAATAAAAAATTTTAGGAAAACCGATTACATTTCGGCCCTGTCTTGCATGCTTTATATCTGAAAACACACAAAAGCATTTTTATGGTCGTTACTTTGCAGTCACAAGGAAGGAGAGATGAGGTCACTTAGGAAGCCAGGGGCCAAGGAAAGCCTGATTCCCAGCCGCACGGAGCAGGTAATGTTGACTAGGTGGCAGTGTTTCCGCCTCTTGCAGGAGGAGGGGGTGGATTCCATTTAAAACCTTCCTCTACTCCATATGGCAGGCTTAATTGCCCTCTCCACCTGCCCAGAAAACACTCGTGGGAAACTCAGGCAAGCTCCCTCGGGCTGCTTAGATAACAGAGCTGTTTTTCCAAGTTTGGCCCTGGCTGCCACGTGGCTCGAAAACTGTCTGGAGAGACTGAAGCAAGAGGAGGGTGGCTCCAGCCTGGAAGTCACCAGGCTCCACCTGGTCCCAGCCTCACCCTCCAAGGCCCTCTGCTCTGCAGGTAGAGAACAGAAGTCTAACAGGAGAGCTGAGGTCACAGCATTTGGTCTAGCCTGGACATTTTTGCCTCAGACCATATTTGGGGGGAAAAAATTGGAACTAGCTGACTTTTTCAAGTGGGATGATTCTATTTTAAAGCTTCATATTTCTGGCTTTTTAGAAAAGGTGGATGATCTTGAAACATGAGGGTCTACATTCCTGCATGGTGATAACTGGCTGGAGCAGGGTAAGTGCTTCCTCCCAAGATCATCACAGCCCCACCACTCGGCCACACTGAGACTCCCTGGGGCGGCCACAGGATGTTTAATTCTTCCTGGGTGGACTCACTACATGCCTGCAGGCCTCATTCCTTCCAGGAGAGCAGCTGGTACATTTCCCCCAAAGGAATGTGCTCTGGAGGGAGGGATGCCATCTCCCATTCCATTATTTGTGGGTGCAGCCTCTCTCTGCTCTGATGTGGGCTATTAATTAATCCTGGGTAGCATAATTAGCCGCCAAGCTCTCAGGTTACAGGAGGTGCAAGTCTCTGTCCTCTGCCCTGGTGCCCCACACGGGGAGTGCGTGCGTGTTCAGTCGTGTCCCACTCTGTGACCCCATGGACTGTAGCCCACCAGACTCCTCCGTCCATGGAATTTTCCAGGCAAGAATACTGGAGTGGGTTGCCACTTCCTCTCCCAGGGGATCTTTCCAACCCAGGAATCGAACCCACATCTCCTATGTGTCTCCTGCATTGGCAGGCAGATTCTTAGCCCCAGGGAAGCCTGGGGCCAATTCTGGAGGCTGGTGTTTTCAGAGGAAGTATCAACCTGGCTCAGAGGTTAAAGCATCTGCTTGCAATGCAGGAGACCTGGGTTCGATCCCTGGGTTGGGAAGATCGCCTGGAGAAGGAAATGGCAACCCACTCCAGTGTTCTTGCCTGGAGAATCCCAGGGATGGAGGAGCCTGGTGGGCTGCAGTCCAAGGGGTCGCAAAGAGTCAGACACGACTGAGTGACTTCACTTCACCAACCTGTTAGAGACCCACCTGCATCAGGAGAACAGTGAACTGGATGGGAAAGGGCAGGAAGGCACACTACAGCTAGGACTGACGGAATTGTGGGTGTTTAGCAGAGAAAAGAGAAGACTCGGGCAACGCAATGCCTTCCTTTGAACACGTGAAGAGCAGTTGTGTGAGAAAAGGGTTAGAGATTAGTTATTACTGTTTACAGCACTAACACAACCACTGCTAGTCATACTGTTGTTCAGTCGTCTAGTCACATCTGACTCTTCACGACCCCATGGACTGCCACACACCAGGTTTCTCTGTCCCTCACCATCTCCCAGAGTTTGCCCAAGTTCATGTCCATTGTATCAGTGATGCCATCCAGCCATCTCAACTTCTGTCACCCTCTTCTCCTTCTGCCTTCAATTTTTCCCAGCATCAGGGTCTTTTCCAATGAGTCAGCTGTTTGCATCAGGTGACCAAAGTATTGGAGCATCAGCTTCAGCATCAGTTCTTCCAAAGAGTGTTCAGTGTTGATTTCCTTTGAGAGGGACTGGTTTGCTCTCCTTGTTGTCCAAGGGACTTCCAAGAGTCTTCTCCAGCACCACAGTTCGAAAGCATAAATTCTTTGGTGCTCTGCCTTCTTTATGGTCCAGCTCTCACAACCGTACATGACTACTGGAAAGACCATAGCCTTGACTATATGGATATTTGTCGGCAAAGTGATGTCTTTCCTTTTTAGCACACTGTCTAGGTTTGTCATACTAGTAACAAATATTTATCACTATGTGCCAGGCACTGTTCCAAGAAGACTAATTTTGACACAAAAAGTCATAAATGGAAGCATAGGTAAACAGATTTTCGTTTAACTAATATTGTCCAAGGAGGGAAGGGGCTGTCCCTGGCAGTAGTGAGCTTGCTGTCCCTGGAGGAATGCAAACAGAGGCCAGAGACTACCAAGATGCATCAAAGAGGTGGTTGTATTACATGATTCTTAAGGTCTCTTTCATCCTTGACATTCTGTGACTCAAATATTTTACCTTCCGGGACTTCCCATGGGGATTGAGTGGAAAAGGTGGAGTGCTGAGTTCAAAGGACAGAAGCAAGGAATAAAGAGGTGAACTCAGCACTGTGGCTCCACTGTCAGGAGAGGGAGGCTATCTGAGGTTAGGCCAAGGAGGACAAAGTGTGTATTTACGTAAGTGCACTCTGAAGTTTGTATATGCAAATAGTGGGGAATGGATAGATATGCTGAGATAATAGGTTGTGTAAGAGACTCTTGGGATCTTTGTGTGGCTCCCCACCCTTGAGAACCAGAGAGACCCAGAACTGATTAGCTTATGTGGTTAGGGTGGTGTTTTCCAAACTACTGGTTGGAACCCACTGGTGGGTTATGAAATCAATTTGATTGATTGTAACCAGCATTAAAATAAAAAAAAAGAGTGCAAGAGTGCATCACAACTTACTACAAACTATTTCTTTAAAGTTTAGTTTTAATAATGGGTTAGTCCACATATCATATGTGTGCATGTGCTGGTTTATGATGTGAAATTGGTGAATAAAAGCCAACCTCCTGGACCAAACTTGGATGGGCTCTGTTCCCAGTTGTTGGAGGACAGAGGGAACAAAAGTGCCCACCAAACTGATACAGCATCTAGAGACTGAAAATTGAGGCCGGCAGCTCCATATAATCCATGGATCAGTTTGCTGCAGGGTAACCTACTCACAGGGTGGGATCTGATCAGGCAGGCAATGATCTAGAATCACTTGCAGCTACACTCTGTGCTGCCAAAGTGCCACTGGGACAACTTTGTAGTTGACCTGGGGTGTGGGGGTTCAGCTCAGTTCAGTTGCTCAGTTGTGTCTGACTTCTTGTGAGCTGGACTGCAGCACACCAGGCTTCCCTGTCTATCACCAACTCCCAGAGCCTACTCAAACTCATGTCCATCATGTCAGTGACACCATCCAACTATCTCATCCTCTGTCACCACCTTCTCCTCTTGTCCTGAATCTCTCCCAGCATCAGGGTCTTTTCCAATGAGTCAGTTCTTCACATCAGGTGGCCAAAGTATTGGAGTTTCAGCTTCAGCATCAGTCCTTCCAGTGAATATTCAGGACTGATTTCCTTTAGGATGGACTGGTTGGATCCCCTTGCAGTCCAATGGAGATGCAAGGACTGCAAGAAGACTGCAAGATGTGGGGGTAGGAACTTGGAAATGGGACACGCATTCCTATGATGGGTAACAAGTCACGTGAGTGCCAGGAATATGTCTCCAAAGGTCTTTATCATTGTTGGGGACTAACAGAGCACAGTGGCTACCCAGTCCTAATCATTATTAAGCAATATCTATTAACTACAAAGCCCTTGATGACAGAAGAGTGATTCACTGCTCAGCACAGTCCTGGGTAGGGTCAGTCAAAGGACAGGAGAAACTGTAAGGGTCAAAGATGGCATCAGTTATGCTAACGACTGTACACAAGTCAAGGAGGCAGCGGCAGAATGCAGGGACAGATCCCAGACTTTCGTCAGGAAGATGGTGTCAGTCTTCTCAGATGAAATTGTTCCCCTGAGTATCCTGCCACTTGGAGAAATACCTCTCCATGATGGCAGCTACTGTCTTGGTAATTTCGTTGATCACATGCCTTAATTCACCCTGGGATTAAGCCAGAAACTTCTACAGCCACTGAGCCTCTGGAGTCTGCCCCATGACCAGGTCTGTTCCTTTGACCCTTCCACCTCAGCTCCTTGACACCGTTCACCCAAGATTGCCTAAGTGCCTGAGTTATGGCAAGGAGCTAGCTGCATAATCCGCATCCCTTCCCCATTTCCTGAATTATGTAATCTGTTAAATACCTTCCTTTATTATTATCTGCAGACTGAAGAAACTGACCAAAGGGGGGGGGGAACCAGAAGCACAAAGTGTGGTCTATGCTGAGCTATTCTCCTTGCAGGAGCTGCCTACTAGAAGCAGCTGGTTCTCAATGACCTGCTGGAAGGTACCTGGCCATCAGAATTGGAGAACACAAGTACCCTTTCGGGCTTACCTAAGGGCTGGAGCATATTGTTTAGACACCGTTTCACAAGAACTGGAGTTGGGGCAGAATTATACACAGCTTCTTGCCTTTCACCCTGGAACTTCTGTAAATAATCCATTCCTACCCACCCTGATTTTTGATGTGTGCATGTTTTAGTCGCTTAGTTGTGTCCAACTCTTCGTGACCGCATGGACTGTAGCCTAGCTGTCCATGGAATTCTCCAGGCAAGAACACTGGAGTGGGTTGCCTCTTCCTTCTCCAGGGGAATCTTTTGTACCCAGGGATCGAACCCTGGTCTCCTGTACTGCAGGCAGCCGATTTGTGATGAATGCCCTAAATGGACATTAAAAACCAGGATGCTATGACTCAAGTATCTTGATCCTATGGTGGCTTTGTTCTGAAGTAGAATGCCAATAATAAATCAGAAAATGCTTCAGAGACTTACCTTTTCCATAACGTTTGAAATAGGCAATATATAAACATATCACAAAATTCAAAGGAACAAGACAATGTCGACTCTTCTCACTGAAAGTGAAATGCAAATCTCCCCCTTCTTTTCCCCATGCAACCAGTCTCCACCCCCAGCTCTGCACACACCACTGAAACTACTGTCATAGTTTGTTAAGTATCTCTCCAAAGATATTGAGAACATTTTACATTCTACACACGTTATCTCAAATCATTCAGTAGTTTTCTCAAAGAGCAGCAGCAACGGTCCTCAGTGGACACCAGTGTCTAAAGCCTGAATAATATTGATTGAAATAGGGAAACTCAGACCTTCAGTTTGCTGTGGGAAAACCTGGGTCCATAATACATGGAGGTAGAGGGTTGCTCTTTGTGTAAACAGAGTAGCTTATGTTCTGATCTATTACAAATGAATAAAAAATGTATTTCAAGCATTATCTGTGCGCTGAAATTAACCGTGGCTAATGTTTACTGAACCCTTACCAAGCCCTCATACACATCATTTCACTTCATCCTCATAGTAACTCGGGAAGTGTGTGTGTATTGACTTCCTTAGCCCCCACAGCATCCTCCTTCCTACTGCAGAGGCTGGAAAGGAGCTTGCAGCTGAGGCTCTGGATATGAAATAGGTTCCACCAATTAGAAGGAATTTTGGAATACAGAAGGAAGGCAGAAACTGTTTCTCTGCTGTTTTCTGCACTAAACTCTGATTGATATAAAATCTGTGAGGTGGGTATTATTATGTCTGTTTACCCAGAAATTGAGGCAGAGTAGCTAAGTAACTTGCCTGAAGTCACATAGCTAGTACAACAGAGCTAGGATCTGAACTTGAGCAAGATGACTCCTTTATTGCATGTTGCTTGGTGCTTTCATAAACCTTTCCTCTTTTAATCTTCTTGGGTTGAATATGAATCACTGCTATTTACAGATGGAGAAATTGGGGGCCCCGTGAGTTTATTATATAAGGTTGCAGGGCTAATAAATGCAAGAGCCAAAACTGAGCCAGTAGCTTCTGACCTCTGTTCTAATTTGTATTCCACACTTCCAAACACTGCCTGAGTAGTTTCCTTGTGTGTGTGCTTAGTCGCTCAGTCGTGTCTGACTCTTTGCGACCCTATGGACTGTAGCCCACCAGGTTCCTCTGTCCATGGGATTTCCAAGGCAAGAATACTAGAGTGAGTTGCCATTTCCTCCTCTGGGGATCTTCCTGACCCAGGGATCAAACCTGGGTCTCCTGCATAGCAGGTGGATTCTTTACTGTCTGAGCTACCAGGGAAGACCAATGAGTAGTTTTCCTTGGGGAATTCAAAGTTTTCAAGAAAATTAACAGTCCAAATGCCTGCTGGTGACTTTGTTTTAGCTAAAGATGCAGACTTGGGTTTACGGTTAAGACTGCAGAATAGGAAGACTCTGAGCTCCTCCTCTGACTGGCACACCAGAATTACAGCTGTTTACAGGGTGATGAGGATGACCGAGACTAGCAGGAAGGATTTTTCACAACTAAAGGTGTAAAGAAGAAACTACAAAAGACAGGTATGAAGGGACAGATATAGTGTAGTCAAGACCTATACTCCCGTGTAGGTGACCCACAAATGAGAGATAATCATGGTTGCAGAGATTACTCCCAAAGAATGAGGGGCCTGAGCCATACATGGGGCTCCTCAACTCTAAGGGTCCTGCAATGGGAAGATGTATCCCCAGAACATCTGGTGTTGAAGGTCAGGGGGTCTTGCACACAGGAGAGTCAGAGGACTGTAAGAAACAGACTCTGCTCTTAAAGGATGCACAAAATCTCACCTGCTCTGAGATCAAGCACAGAGGCAGTAATTTGAAAGGAGCCTGGGGTCAAATCCACTTGCTGATCTTAGAGGGCCTCGCAGGAGGCAAATGGGACTCCTGCTAAAGACAAAGATGCTGGTGGCAGCATTTTGGGGAGCTCATTCTATCACAAATACAGTGGTGCTGGCATGTGCCATTTTGGAATCCACTGTCTAGCCTATTAGCATCAGGGTCTTACCACTCACCAGTCATTTGGCACCAGTCCTGAGGCGACCCTCCAGGTAGCAGCCAGCAGCCTCTATACAAAGTAGGGCCTGACAGCCAACAGGGATGGTGGCTAGCCCCATCTACCAGTGTGCCATGGTAGTCAACATGCTACAACAGGACCCATGCAGCACATAGACACCCCTAGAGCATATAACTCTGGTGACCAAAAGGAAGTATGCTGCTGGATCCCAGAGGATGTTTCCTATGTAAGGCCACTTATTCAAGATTGTGAAATGCAACCAACTCACCTAATACATACAAATAAAAACAGAAAATCAACATGAGGTAACAGGATATGTTCCAAATGAAGGAAAAAGATAAAATCCCAGAAGAAGAACTAAGCAAAGTGGAGATAAGTAATCTACCTGATAAAGAGTTCAAGTTATTGATCATAAAGATGCTCCGTGAATTCAGGAGAATGGATGAACATAGTGTGAAGTTTAACAAAGAATTAGAAAATATAAAGAAGAATCAATCAGAACCGAAGAATATAATGACTGAAATACCATTGGCAAATGTAAATACATAGTAAAAGTAGTAGATCAACCACTTATAAAGCTAGCAGGAATGTTAAAAGACAGAGGTAGTAAAAATCATCTGTATTCACAATAAGTAGTTAAGGGATACACAAAACAGAAAAATGTAAATTATGATATCAGAAGCATTAAATGTGGCAAGGAGAATAAAAATGCAGGGTTATTAGAATGTGTACAAATTTAAGAGATCAACTTAAAATAATCATGTATATATGTTATATGGCTATAAAGTTTAATAGGTTAAACCATTTGACAACAGACTTTAATGTAATAGTAGAGGCCCTGAGCAAATCAAAGGCAGAACTCATGGAAATAAGTGAAGATAAAACTAAAATTAGAAGATCTCCAAGCAAACCCCTCACTGAAGTGACTGATGAGTATAAAAATTATGTAAAAAACAGATCTGTTTATATTGTAAGTGAGCCTTTAATTGTATCTTAAAAGTTATTTAGAAATAAATAACTCCATGGACGGAGGAGCCTGGTAGGCTGCAGTCCATGAGGTCGCTAAGAGTCGGACATGACTGAGCAACTTCACTTTGACTTTTCACTTTCATGCATTGGAGAAGGAAATGGCAACCCACTCCATTGTTCTTGTCTGGAGAATCCCAGGGATGGGGGAGTCTGGTGGGCTTTTGTCTATGGGGTCGCACAGAGTCGGACACGACTGAAGCGACTTAGCAGCAGCAGCAGCAGCAGAGCTATTATAAATCTCATGGCAACCACAAACCAAAAATCTATAATATATATATGGAAAAAAGAGAAAGAAATTAAAAATAACACGAAAGATAGTCATCAAATCTCAAGAGAAGAGAGCAAAAGAAGAAAAGAACAACAAAGAACTATAAAAACAACAGAAAGCAATTAACAAAATGATAATAAGGACCTAACTATCAATAATTACTTTAAATGTAAATAAACTAAATGTTTCCATCAAAACACATAGAGTGGCTGATGGAATTAAAAAAGAAAAAAAGACCTATATATACACTGCCTATAAGAGACTCACTTCAGATCTAAAGGCACACACAAGCTGAAAGTAAGAGGATGAAAAAAAGATATTCCATGCAAATGGAAACAAAAAGAAAGCTGCAGTGTCAATACAATCATACAACATGGAACTTAAGACAAAGAATAATAAGACAAAGAAGAATATTACATAATGATTAAGTCATCAATCCAACAAAAAGACATAGCAATTATAAATATATACACACCCAACCCTGGAGTATCTAAACACGTAAAACAAATATCAACAAACATAAAGGAAGTAACTAACCATAAGATAGTAACAGTAGGGGACTTTAACATCCCACTGACATCAACAGACAAATCATTCAGACAGATAATCAAAGAAAACTCTGATCTTAAATGACACAGATCAGACAGATTAAATACATACAGGACTTCTGACATAAAACATTCATTCAAAAGCAGCAGAATACATATTCTTTTCAAGTGCACATTGAATGTTCTCCAGGAAAGATCACCTATTAGGCCACAAAACAAGTCTCAATAAATTTAAGAAGACTGAAGTCATATCAAGCATCTTTTCTGACCACAATGAAGTGAGATTAGAAATCAACTATAAGAAAGAAACTACAAAAAAACACACAAACATGTGGAGGTTAAACAACATGCTACTAAACAACCAATGGGTCACTGAAAATATAAAAAAGAAAATTAAAAAAAATCTGGAGACAAATGGAAATGGAAGCACAATGATCCAAAATCTACGATAAGTAGGAAAAGCAATTCTAAGAGAGAAGCTTATAGTGATTCAGACCTACAACAGCAAATAAAATCTCAAATAAATCATCTCACCTTACACCTAAAGGAATTAGAAAAACAAGGAATCCACCTGCTAATGAAGGAGACACAAGAGATGCAGTTTTGATCCCTGGGTTGGGAAGATCTCTTGGAGTAGGATCAGGAAACTTTTGCCTGGAAAATTTCACAGACAGAGAAGCCTGGTGGGCTACAGTACATGGGGTCATGAAGAGTCAGATATGACTGAGCACAGCACAGCGTAAGAACCCCACCACTAACATAATACTCAGTGGTGAAAAGCTGAAAGCATATCCTCTAAGATCAAGAACAAAACAAGGATGTCCACTCTCACTACTTTTATTCAACATATTATTGGAAGTCCTAGCCATAGTAATCAGACAGAAAAAGATATAAAATAATCAAAATTGAAAAGGAGGAAGTAAAACTGTCACTGTTTGCAAATGACATGATATCCTAAGTTCAGTTCAGTCGCTCAGTCATGTCCAACTCTCTGCAACCGCATGGACTGCAGCACGCCAGGCCTCCCTGTCCACCACCAACTCCCAGAGTTTACTCAAACTCATGCCTACTGAGTCAGTGATGCCATCCAACCATCTCATCCTCTGTCATCCCCTTCTCCTCCTGCCTTCAGTCTTTCCCAGCATCAGGGTCTTTTCCAATGAGTCAGTTCTTTGCACCAGGTGACCAAAGTATTGGAGTTTCAGCTTCAGCATCAGTCCTTCCAATGAATATTCAGGATATCCTAAAGACACCACCAAAAAATTATTAGCTTAAATGAATTCAGTAAAGTTGCAGGATACAAAATTAATATACATAAATGTGTTGTGTTTCTATACTCTAACAATGAGGTATCAAAAAGAGAAATTAAGAAAGCAATCACATTTTATAATTCCGTCAAAGAGAATAAAACACCTAGGAATAAATCTGAGGAGGTAAAAGAGCTGTATTCAAAAAAACTCTAAGACATTGATGAAAGAAATTGAAGATGAAACAAACAAATAAAAAGATATACTATGCTCACAGATTGGAAGAATTAATATTATGAAAATGACCATACCATCCAAGGTAATATATAGATTCAATGGAATCCTTATCAAAAGTCTAATGGCATTTTTTACAAAATTAGAACAAATAATTCTAAAATCTATGGAAACACAAAAGACCTCAAATAACCATAACAGTCTTGAGAAAGAAGAAAAAGCTGGAGGTATCATTCTCCCTGATTTCAAACTATACTATGAAGTTATAGTAATCAGAACAGTATAGTACTGGTACAAAAACAGACACATAGATCTATGGAACAAAACAGAGAGCCCAGAAATAAACCCACACTTACATGATCAGTTAATCTAAGACAAAGGATGCAAGAATATATGATGGAGAAAAGATCTCTCCAATAATGACTCTTCAATAAATGATGTTGGGAAAACTAGATAGCTACATGCAGAAGAATCCTACTGGACCACTTTCTCACACCATATACAAAAATAAACTCAAAATGGATTAAAAACTTAAATGTATAGACCTCAAACTATAAAGCTCCTAGGAAAAAACATATGAAGTACATCCTTTGACATCAGTCACAGCAGCAAGGGAAACAAAAGCAAAAATAAACAAATAGGACCATATCAAACTAAAAGCTTTTGCACAGCAAAGGAAACCACTAACAAAACAAAAAGGCAGTCAATCGAGTGAGAGAAAATATTTGCAAATTATATATCTGATAAGGGGTTAATATCCAAAATATACAAAAAGCTCATACAACTCAAAAAACAAAACAATTGGATTAAAAGATGGGCAGAGGATCTGAATATGTGGATATTTCTTCAAAGAAGACATACAGATGACCAACAGATACGTGCAAAGATGCTCAACATCACTAATCATTAGGCAAATGCAAATCAAAACCACGAGACATCATCTCACATCTGTTAGAACAGTTATTATCAAAAACAAACAAACAAAAATAACAAGTATTGGCAAAGATGCAGAGAAAAGGGAATCCTTGTGCACTGCTGGTAGGAATGTAAATTGGTATAGCCACTATGGAAAACTGTATGGAGGTTCCTCAAAAAATTAAAAATAGAACTACCATAACATCCAGCGATTTCACTTGTGGGTATTTTTCCAAAGAAAACAAAGACCCTAGTTTGAAAAGTTATGTGTACCCAATGTTCATACTAGTATTATTTACGATAACCAAGATATGAAAGCAACCTAAGGGTCAGTTGATAGATGAGTGGATAATGAAGATGTGGCGTATATATACAATGGGTTACTATTCAGCCACAAAAAATAAAATTTTGTCATTTGCAACACGGTGAGTGGACCTGGAGGGGATTATGTTAAGTCAAATAAATCAGACATAGAAAGATACACACTGTATGAGTTCACTTATATGTAGAATCTAAAAACCAAACAAATGAATAGACAAAACAATTTCATAGATACAGAAAACAAACAGATGGTTGCTAAAGCAGAGAGGAATAGGTGGGAATGGGTGAAACAGGTGAGGGTGATTAGAAGGTACAAACTTCCAGTTATAAAATAAATGAGTCATAGAGATGAAATGAACAGCTCAGGGAATATAGTCAATAATATTGTAATATCTTTGTATGCTGACATATGGTAACTGGGCCTACTGTGGTGATAATTAATATCAATCACAACATTGTGCACCTGGAACTTACATTGCTATACATCAATTATAGTTCAATAACAAAGGGGAGCAGGGGGCATGAGAGTGAGAAAGGGGGTGAGGAAGAGAGGGAGAAAGCAAAAAAGTAAGAAAGATGCAGACTCCCTGTGAAAGATAAATGAGAAGACGAGACCCTTCTGTGGCTCTCTTGCCTCACACACATCTGAGGATAATCCTGTCTCAAAGTAGAAAATTTAACTTTCTGCACATCAGAAATGAAGTCCACATTGGCTGTTTTCCTTGCCATCAGCAGTATGATGCCTGCAGAAAATAATCCACAGGGTCGAATGGTCAGACTAACTAAGGATTTGAGATGACTTTTTTACTCCAAAAGGACAAGCTCTGGATAGTGACTTTTCTTTCCCATACTCAGGCTCCAGGTTGCACTGGACTTTCCATGGAGCAAGTTTTGATCTAAAAAGGTATTTGCCAGGAACTTCTCTGGAGGTCCAGCAGTTAAGACTCTGTGCTTCCAATGCAGAGTTAAGTGTGTGTGTGCTAAGTCACTTCAGTCGTGTCTAACTCTTTTCAACCCTATGGACTGTAGTCCACCAGGCTCCTCTGTCCATGGCAATTCTCCAGGCAAGAATATTGGAGTGGGTTGTCATGCCCTCCTCCAGGGTATCTTCCTGGGATCAAACCCACATCTGTTATGACTCCTTCATCAGCAGGCAGGTTTTTTTTTTTTTTTTTTAACCACTAGTGCCACCTGGGAAGGTCTCCAGTTCAGGGTGCGTAGATTCAACCCCTGGTCAGGGGACTAAGATCGTACATGCTGTGCGGCATGGCCAAAACTTTTTTAAAACTTTAAAAATAAAAAGGTTTTTGCCAGACTCAACCCCAAATAGCTTATGTATATTTCCAACACCTAATCCACCAACAAAAGACCAAATCTGTCATCTTTGAGAGTATTCAAAAGGTGTAACAGATTTTTAAAGGAATTCAAAATAGAATAGAGTCCAAAGATATTTTGAGATGTGACATTCTTTGGAATTGCTTCCCAGAAGTAAATGAAAGCATGGTAAATACCCATTTGGACTCAGAACTTCTGTTCATTAATAAGAAAGTTTATTACTTTATAGCCATTTCCTTATAGATATATAGATATTTATTTGACTGTACCAGGTCTTAGTTGTTGCATGCAGGATCTTCAGTTTCAGCATGTGAATTCTTAGTTGCAGCATGTGGGATCTAGTTTCCTGACCAGAAATCAAACTCAGGCCCCCTGCATTGGGAGTGCGGACTCTCAGCCACTAGACCAGCGGTGAAGTCCCTTGTGGTCATTTCTTATAAACGGTAATGCTCTGGTCTGTGAAAATTCATTTTTGAAAGATTCATAAGATCTATATTTATCATTTAGGATAATTTTGACCCTAAGAAACACAAAATCTGACACAAACTGGTTTAAGAAGTGAAGGGGATTTCTTTTTGGTGTGCTGCTTCTTTCTACTTCTCCCTCTTCTGGGTCCTCTCATAATAGACCTTCCCACCCCCATCACATCCGACATCTAACAGCTTCCTTTCTTGCCTCCGGCTGCTCTGAAAGAGTTGCTCATGATTTTATCTAAGACCAACTCCCCACATGTGCACAAGAGCCTGGTCCTCTCTCTCTCAACACACCAGCTATTTCCTCTCAACTACTTTCTACTTTAGCAAGCTAACATGGTCTAATTTTTCCTGATGTCAAAAAGCAAAGCAAAACTTCTTGAAGTCACACAACCCCTTCCAGTTTCAATCACATCTTTCTTCCTTCTTTGATGGTAAAATTCCCTGACAGATTTCTCCATTCTCCTGGACTTCGATTCCTCACTTTATTTCAGTGAGTTCTGACTCCACTTTCAGTGAGTTATGACCCCACAGTTTTTGAACTGTGATCTTGGAGAAGACTCTTGAGAGTCCTTTGGACTGCAAGGAGATCCAACCAGTCCATCCTAAAGGAAATCAGTCCTGAATATTCATTGGAAGGACTGATGTTGAAGCTGAAACTCCAATACTTTGGGCACCTGATGCGAAGAGCTGACTCATTTGAAAAGACCCTGATGCTGGGAAAGTTTGAAGGCAGGAGGAGAAGGAGAAGACAGAGGATGAGATTGGTTGGATGGCATCATCGACTCAATAGGCATGAGTTTGAGTAAACTCTGGGAGCTGGTGATGGACAGGGAGGCTTGGTGTGCTGCAGTCCATGGGGTCACAAAGAGTCAGACAAGACTGAGTGACTGAACTGAACTGAACTGAACTGACTCTACTTGAACAACACAATCATTTTAGGTTTACCAACGACCTTCCTATTGCTAAATCCAGAAGTCAGTTTTTATTTATTTGTTTGGCCATACCGCACAGCATGCGAGATCTTAATTCCACGACCAGGGATCCAACCCACGTCTCTTGCATTGGGAATGTGGAGTCTTAACCACTGGACCACCAGGGAAGTCCCCCAGAAGTCAGTTTTTACTATTAATCTATCAGCAGTATTGGATACAGGTGACTGCCTTGCCTTTTCTTTTTTTTTTTTTTTTTTTTCAGAAATTTTTCGTTCACTCGGAATTCACGATAACACTCTCTTGGTTTTTCTCTTCCTTTGTTGTCCACTCTTTCTTGACTTTCTTTGCTAATTCTTCCTCATCTGATCATTAAGCCCTGGAATACAACTGGGTTTGTTTCCCTCTTCTATAGGTATATTCACATCTTGGTTGATTTTCCTACACCCATAACTTTATACACCATCCTTTCAAATGTTGAATAATTTCTCTCCAGAAACTCCAGGTGCATTTCTGACTGGATAGTGAACTTCTCCACTTGGATGTCTAATGGAGTTCTGCAACTTAATGTGTCCAAACCAAAAATGTTAACAGTTCTGTTTCCAGGATAGTTCAGTTAAGCTCATAGGAGATAGACTCCTGCAGAGAGCAACTATGAACACTTAGAAACTACCAATTACCCTGGAGAGTGAACAAAAGCAAGCAGTTTCTGAAGAGGAATCAACTTTGGAAAAAGAGAATGCATAGGGCATATTTCCTTTTTTTAAAAAAATGGCTTTTAGCCTGAAGCAGGCCGCAGTAGAGTCACACAGGGCAGTTAAAATAATAGAAAACCTGCGGTCCTTCTTGCCTAATGATTCAAAGGAGAGAATTTAAGGCAGCCACAGCCTGTAGAAAATGTTGGGAGGAATTCAAGAAAAGAGACCCAGAGACGAAAAGCCATACATTTTTATGTATAAGCTCTGTCCAGATCTCTGGACAATTCCTGAAATGTAATACATGAGGCAGGCTTAAGAGGCCCAGATAAGAATAAAAGAACTGGCATTTGAACTGTGGCCTAAGAGACAGTTTATAGTCTGATAATACAATCAAGTTGATTGCCTGCTAAAGCAAACAAACAGTCCAGCATTTTGGGGGGAGTTGTACAACAGAATCCAGAGTCGTATGACCTAATCACAAGTCCAGAATATCCCCAAATTACTCAATGCATGAGGAAGGTGGAAAATGTGACCTATACTCAAAAGACAATCAGTGAAAACTGAGATGACCCACACATTAGAATCAGTAGATTATAATTTTAAAATAAGCTGTTATAAACATACTTCATGAGGTAAGTGGTTATGAGTTTGTAACAGATGAAGAGATAGAAAACCTTTGGGGAAAAATAAACTCTATTTTTAAAAAGCTAAATGGGAACTCTAGAACTGAGAAAGGTAATGTTTGAGATAAAAGCTTCACTGGCTAGGCTTAACAACAGAATGGAGATAACAGAGGAAAGAGTCAATGACCTTGATGTTAGATGAGTAGAAAGCATCCAATCTGAAGACAAGGAGGGAAAAAAAGTTGAAAAAAAATGAGCAGCACCTCAGAGCATAAGAAACACTATCAAAATGTTTAACATATGTAACTGGAATCTCAGAAGAAAAGGGGAGAGACTACTGGACAGAAAAAAAAAAGAATTAAGAAATAGCCAAAATTCCCTCGAAGTGAAAGATATTCAATTACAAATTCAAGAAGCCCAGTATACCCCAAGCAAGACAAATACAAAGAAAATTTCCCCAAGGCACATTGTAATTAAATTGCTAAAAATCAAAGATAAAGAGAAAAATTTGAAAGTAACCAGAGGAAAAAGATGTTTTACAAATAGAGGGGAACGTGAAAGTCGTGTCTGACTCTGTGCGGCCTCATGGACTACACAATGCATGGAATTCTCCAGGCCAGAATACTGGCGTGGAGAGCCATTCCCTTCTCCAGGGGATCTTCCCAACTCAGGGACTGAACCCAGGTCTCCCACCTTGCAGGCGGATTCTTTACCAGCCGAGACACAAGGGAGCCCCATACAGAGGGGAAAACAACTCAAATGACCCTGACTTCTCATCAGAAATAATGGACACCAATATTCAAAAAGGGGTTAATATCCAAAATATACAAAAAAAAATTGTACAACTCAATAGAAAAAGACCATGTAACCCAATTTTAAAATGAACAAATAACCTGAATAGACATTTTCCCAACGAAGATATGCAGATTGTCAACAGGTACATGTAAAGGTGCTCAGCATCACTAATCATCAGAGAAATCATGAAAAAACAGAGAGAAGAATGCTGTCAGGGTGTGAAGAAAAGGGAACCCTTGCCCATTGTTGGTGGAATGTATACTGGTACAGTCACTATAGTATGGAGGCTCCTCAAGAAAATAAAAACAGAACTACCATACGATCCAGCAATCCCACGTCTTGATATATATCCAAAGGAAGTAAACCATTATCTCAAAGAGATATCTGTACCCACACGTTCATAGCAGCAATATTTACAATAGCCAAGGGATGGAAACACTTGAAGTGCCTTTCAAAATATGAATTGATAAAGAAAATGTGGTATATATGTACAACAGTATACTGTTAAGTCTTGAAAAAGAAGGAGATCCTGTCATATGCACCAATATGGATGAACCGGGAGGGCAATGTGCTAAGCGAAATAAGTCAGACAAAGACAAATACTTCACGGTATCACTTACACTTATATGTGGAATCTTAAATAAAGGGGGCAGGGGTCAAACCCATAGAAACAGATCAGAATAGTGGTTGCCAGGGGCTATACATCAGATAAACAGGCAGAAGTTGGTAAAAGTATACAAACTTTCAGATATAAAATAAATAAGCCCTGACGGTCTACAGTATAACATGAAGACTAAAGGTGACAACATTGTATTGTATAATTGAAATTTTCTAAGAGAGGAGAATTTAAATGTTCTCACCCAGCCCCCAAAAAGATAAATATATGAGGTGATGGATGTCCTAATCAAACTAGATGGGGGCAACCTTTCACCATGGGTCGTATAACAAATTACTGTTATGTACTTTAGATATCCTATTGTTTTATCAGTTATACCTTAATAAATATCATATCAAATCACTGTGTTATGTACTTTAGATATCTTATAATTTTATCAGCTCTACCTTAATGCCAAAGAATGTTCAAACTACTGCACAATTGCACTCATCTCACACGCTAGCAAAGCAATGCTCAAAATTCTCTAAGCCAGGCTTCAACAGTATGTGAACCGTGAACTTCCAGATATTCAAGCTGGATTTAGAAAAGGCAGAAGAACCAGAGATCAAATTGCCAATATCCACTGGATCATCAAAAAAGCAAGAGAGTTCCAGAAAAACAACTACTTTTGCTTTATTGACTATGCCAAAGCCTTTGACTGTGTGGATCACAACAAACTATGGAAAATTCTTAAAGAGATGGGAATACCAGACTACCCGTCCTGCCTCCTGAGAAATCTGTATGCAGGTCAGGAAGCAACAGTTAGAACTGGAAATGGAACAACAGACTGGTTCCAAATTGAGAAAGGAGTACATCAAGGCTGTATACTGTCACCCTGCTTATTTAACTTATATGCCTGGAAAATCCCATAGATGGAGGAGCCTGGTGGGCTGCAGTCCATGGGGTCACTAAGAGTCGGACACGACTGAGCAACTTCACTTTCACTTTTCACTTTCATTCATTGGAGAAGGAAATGGCAACCCACTCCACTGTTCTTGCCTGGAGAATCCCAGGGATGGCAGAGCCTGGTGGGCTGCCATCTATGGGGTTGCACAGAGTCAGACACAACTTAGCAGCAGCAGCAGAGTACATCACGAGGAATGCTGGGCTGGATGAAACACAAGCCGGACTCAAGATTGCTGGGAGAAATATCAATAACCTCAGATACGGAGATGACACCACTCTTATGGCAGAAAGTGAAGAAGAACTAAAGAGCCTCATGATGAAAGTGAAAGAAGAGAGTGAAAAAGTTGGCTTAAAACTCAACATTCAGAAAACTAAGATCATGGCATCTTGTCCCATCACTTCATAGCAAATATATGGGGAAACAGTGGAACCAGTGGCAGACTTAATTTTGGGGGCCTCCAAAATCACTGCAGATGGTGACTGCAGCCATGAAATTAAAGGACTCTTGTTCCTTGGAAGAAAAGCTATGACCAACCTAGACAGCATACTAAAAAGCAAAGACATTACTTTGCCAACAAATGTCCATCTAGTCAAGGGTATGGTTTTTCCAGTAGTCATGTAAGGATGTGAGAGTTGGACTCTAAAGAAAGCTGAGCACTGAAGAATTGATGCTTTTGAAGAGTGGTGTTGGAGAAGGCTCTTGAGAGTCCCTTGGACTGCAAGGAGATCCAACCAGTCCATTCTAAAGGAGACCAGTCCTGAGTGTTCACTGGAAGGACTGATGTTGAAACTGAAACTCCAATACTTTGGGCACCTGATGTGAAGAGCTGACTCATTTGAAAAGACCCTGATGTTGGGAAAGGTTGAGGGCAGGAGGAGAAGGGGATGACAGAGGATGAGATGGTTGGATGGTATCAGCAACTCAATGGACATGACTTTAGGTAAACTCCAGGGATTGGTGATGGACAAGGAAGCCTGGCGTGCTGCAGTCCATGGGGTCACAAAGAGTCGGACATGACTGAGCGACTGAACTGAATTGAACTGACCTTAATAAAACTGAAAAAAGTGGTGGGGAGTGGAAACAATGGAGAAACATCTCTAAAGTACTGAAAGTAAAAAATTTTTGGCCCAGAATTCTACCCCAGCAAACATATTCTTCAAAATTGAAGTTAAAATAGATATCTCTAGTTAAAGATAAACTTTAAAATATCACCATTGGCAGATCTTCACTACAGAAAATGCTAAGTGAAGTTCTCAGGCTGAAGGAAAGTAATATAAGGAAATGAGGAATATTAGAAACAAATTAAGACCATGGCAAATAGTAATAACTGGATGAATACAAAATCAAATGTGTAATTTCCACTTTGCCCCACCCAAATCCGCTTTTCCCTGTCGGTCCCTTATTTTGATGATGAAAACTCCATCTTCACAGTTCCCCAGGCAAAAATACTAGGGTTAAGCCTTTATCTTACTCCCCAGAAAGTAGTCTTGGCTCTCCTTTCAAATCAATAAATATTCAGAATCTGACCATTCTTTCTACCCCCATTTGCCTTTCTGGTCCAAGCTACTAGCATATCTTGCCTGGGTTACTGCACTAACTTGCTAATCAATCTCCCTATTTCTACCCTTGCTACCATGCAGTCAATGGCATAGGACATAGCAGTCAAAGAATTTTTTAAGACTTTTTTAAAGTCTTGATTGAACTTGTTACAGTATTGTTTTATGTTTTGGTTTTTGTCCATGAAGCACGTGGAATCTTAGCTCCCCGACCAGGGGTTGAATCTGTACTGCCTGCACTGGAAGGAGAAGTCTTAACCATTAGAATACCAGGGAAGTTCCCCCAAAGCGATCCTTTTAAAGCCTATGTCAGTTCTTTCACTCTTCTGCTCATCACTGTCTGCTGACTTCCCACCTCACCAGGAAACAAAGTCTTTGCCACCGTCTACAAAGACCTCACGTGGTGTGGTCCCTGCCCCTCCTCCGCTCCTCCTCCCGCCCTCTCTTGCTCACTCTGATCCAGGCACCTTGGCTTCCTTCCATTCAGTCGCTCTGTCGTGTCCGACTCTTTGCGATCCCATGGACGGCAGCACACCAGACCTCCCTGTCCACCACCAACTCCAGGAGCTTACTCAAACTCATGTCCATCAAGTAGGTGATAACATCCAACCATCTCATCCTCTGTCATCCCCTTCTCTTCCTGCCTTCAATCTTCAAACACACCAGCACGTTACTGTCTCAGGGACTTTGCTCTTGCCCCAACCTCCTTCTCTGGTATTTTCAGGGTCCACTCCCTCAATTATCTGCCTAAATGATGCGATATCAGTGAACTCTTTCTTAACCAGCCTCCTTTGTTTTTACTTTTCTTCATAACACGTTTTGGCTTCATAATTATTTAAACATTTGTTGAATGAATGAATGACACAAATACCTACAACACAAGACTGAGAGCTCAGATAAAGAGTTATGAGAGTTTAAAGGAAGGAGACTATTATTAACTGAGCATTCTTCATATTCTATCACTGTTGGTTATATCATTTAATCTTCATTACTAGTCTGTTAAATCATGTCATTAGTATTGCCACTAATTTCCAGAGAGATGTTGAGGCTCAGAAAGGTAGTTTTCCAAGGTCACATGTATAGTAAATGAAGGTGGCAATTTATTCAACAATGAAAGTATTAATTTCATTGCTACATTCATTGCCTCACACAGCTCCCCAACCCCTATCTGGCTCAGATGAGGGAGAGACCAGAAGTATCTGGAGAGACTTTCTGGAGGAGGTGGTATTCTGAATTCTGTGAGGTAAGAGAAAAAATATTTATGTTTCCCAGTTCCTGGCACAGAGTCTTAAAACCCTTAGAATTCCCCACATGATAAGAACACTAGAAGCATCTTTTATTCCAATATTTGGTCTTTGACCTCGGTTTCTGACATAGAATGCCTAAATCCTTTGGAATTTCCTGGGTGGGTAGCAATGCTTTTGCTGTAATAAGGTGGCTCTTGGTAGGTTCTTGGGTCGGGGGTGGTCTCTGGAAAGACCAAGCCACGATTAGAAACTTGGGATTTTCAGCCCCACCTCATATTCTCCAGAGAGAGAAGAGGGGAAATGGAGTTGATGATCACCCAGCTGTGCTAGTGGTAAAGAATCCACCTGCCAACCCAGGAGACACCAGAGACAGGTTTGATCCCTGGGTCGGGAAGATCCCCTGGAGAAGGAACTGGCAACCCACTCCAGTATTCTTGCCTGGAGAATCCCATGGACAGAGGAGCCTGGCAGGCTATGGCCTATGGGGTCTCAAAGAGTCAGACATAACTGAGCACACATGCATAATAAACCAGTAAATAGTAAAGAAACTGTTGCTGAGGGCTGTGAGCCACTGCAGCAAATTAGTTGAACCTCATCCAATTTATAGTCAATCAGTCAGCAGCATAGGTGGCAACCTGGATTTGCAAATTGGCATCTAAAGTGAAGTAGGAGAGACTTCCCTCATGGCACAGTGCTAAAGAACCCACTTTCCAATGCAGGGGATGGTAAATGGAGGGTACACAGGTTTGATCCCTGGCCTGGGAGGATCCCACATGCCATAAGGCAACTAAGCCCATGAGCCACAACTCCTGAGCCTACACACTAGAGCCCCAGAGGTGCAACTACTGAAGCCTGAGCCCCCTAGAGCCTGTGCTCACAACAAAAGAAACCACTGCAATGAGAAGCCCCCATTTGCCTCAACTAGAGAAAGCCCACGTGCAGCAATGAAGATCCAGCACAGTCATAAGCATATCTTTTTTAAGTCTAAAAAAATTTAAAAATTTAAAAATATATAGTGGGGTATAAGGAACTTCCCTGGAGGTCCAGTGGTTAAGACTCCATGCTTCCACAGCAGAGGGCATGGGTTTGGAGAACTAGATCCTGCATGCTACATGGTGAGAGAGAGAGAGAGAAAGAGAAAGAGAGAGAGAAAGGAAGAAAGAAAGAGAGAAGGGGGAGGGAGGGAGGAAGGAAAAAAGAAAGTGGGGTAGAAGGGGGCAGCCTTGTGGGATTAGGCCCTAACCTGTGGCATCTGATGTTATCTCCAGGTAGACAGTGTCAGAACTGGATGAAATTCCATGTAGGACAACCAGCTGGTATCACAGATTTACTTGATGTTGGGGGGTGGGGCTGAGCCCTAAACATCTGGTGTCAGGAGTGCTGTGAGTGTGACAGAAGTGTGAGAGCCAAGGAAACACACCAGAGAAGTGGGTTTTCCTTGCACAGTTCCCAAGAAACAAGATGTAGGCAGGAGGTTAGCCTCGCTCACAGTATCAAGGGGTTGGGAGGGAAGATGAAGTTGCTAAATGGAGAGGGACATCCTAAGAAATATGTAAGAGGAGAGGACAGCAAGAGAAACCTTTGCTACTTCACAATTCTGCCTGACCTTTCCAACAATCAGAGATGTCCCCAAATGGAGCCAACGACCTAGGCAAGCAATAAGGATGATACCGCTAATGATTCCTTATCTGTTCAGAGGACTTCAGAGTTTACAAGCACTTTCACATACGTAACCTCACTGATTCTGTGACAGTTCTGTAACGTAGGAAAGGGCAAGTATTCTTTTCCTATTTTACACCTGAGGCAGCAGGGACTCAGCCATTAGGTTCAACTCGAGTCCTTTCAGCTGAAGTTCAGAGTTCATTTGAGGCTCTGATAGCTCCATTCTTGAAGTGCTGGTTCAGAGCAGTAGGGCTGCATGTTGGATTGTTATGGGGTGGGAGGTGGCGGTGGGGAGGGAAGGCGAACCACGGTAGAAGAACATGGTGGAATCTGTGCACTTTATGATTTCATGATCTTGGTTCAGTCTTTTTTTACAAAGTTTTTTTATGGTAGTTAAATATATCTGACATAAAATGCACCACTTTAATCATTTTTAAGTGTACAGTTCAGTGGCAATAAATACACTTGCAAGAGAGTGCAGCCGTCACCACCATCCACCTCCAGAACCTATCATCATCCCAAACTGAAGCTCTGTCCCCTCCCCAGCCCGGGGCAGCCACCATCCTGCTTTTTGTCTCTATGGATCTAACTATTCCAGATGTGCCGTATAAGAGGTTCCGTCCACTTCAGTTCAGTTGCTCAGCCATGTCCAACTCTTTGTGACCCCATGGACTGCAGCACGCCAGGCCTCCCTGTCCATCACCAACTCCCGGAGTTTACCCAAACTCATGTCCATCGAGTGGGTGATACCATCCAACCATCTCATCCTCTGTCGTCCCCTTCTCCTCCTGTCCTCAATCTTTCCCAGCATCAGGGTCTTTTCCAATGAGTCAGCTCTTCATATCAGTTGGCCAAAGTATTGGAGTTTCAGCTTCAGCATCAGTCCTTCCAATGAACACTCAAGACTGATCTCCTTTAGAATGGACTGGTTGGATCTCCTTGCAGTCCAAGGGACTCTCAAGAGTCTTCTCCAACACCACAGTTCAAAAGCATCAATTCTGCAGCACTAAACCTTCTTTAGAGTCCAACTCTCATATCCTTACATGACTACTGGAAAAACCATAGCCTTGACTAGATGTTGTTGGCAAAGTAATGTCTCTGCTTTTTAATATGCTATCTAGGTTGGTCATAACTTTCCTTCCAAGGAGTATGCATCTTTTAATTTCATGGCTGCAATCACTATCTGCAGTGATTTTGGAGCCCCCCCAAAATAAAGTCTGCCACTGTTTCCACTGTTTCCCCATCTATTTCCCATGAAGTGATGGGACAAGATGCCATGATCTTCGTTTTCTGAATGTTGAGTTTTAAGCCAACTTTTTCACTCTCTTCTTTCACTTTCATCATGAGGCTCTTTAGTTCTTCTTCACTTTCTGCCATAAGAGTGGTGTCATCTGCGTATCTGAGGTTATTGATGTTTCTTCCAGAAATTTTGATTCCAGCTTGTGCTTCATCCAGCCCAGGCTTTCTCATGATGTACTCTGCATAGAAGTTAAATAAGCAGGGTAACAATGCACAGCCTTGATGTACTCCTTTTCCTATTTGGAATGAAACAATATTTGTCCTTTGGTGTCTGGCTTATTCCACTTGACAAAATGTTTTTAAGTTTCATTTGTATCATAACATTTATCAGAATTTTCTTCTTTTAGAAGGCTGAATAATATTTCACTGATGTATTGTGACTGTGGCTCAGATCATGAAATCCTTATTGCCAAATTCAGACTTAAATTGAAGAGAGTGGGGAAAACCGCTAGACCATTCAGGTATGACCTAAATCAAATCCCTTATGATCGTACAGTGGAAGTGACAAATAGATTTAAGGGACTAGATCTGATAGACAGAGTGCCTGATGATCTATGGACAGAGGTTCATGATATTATACAGGAGACAGGAATCAAGACCATCCCCAAGAAAGAAATGTAAAAAAGCAAAATGGCTGTCTGAGGAGGCCTTACAAATAGCTGTGAAAAGAAGAGAAGCAAAAAGCAAAGGAGTGAAGGAAAGATATACCCATTTGAATGCAGAGTTCCAAAGAATAGCAAGGAGAGATAAGAAAGCCTTCCTCAGTGATCAATGCAAAGAAAAAGAGGAAAATAATAGAACAGGAAAGACTTAGAGATTTCTTCAAGATGATTAGAGATACCAAGGGAAAATTTCATGCAGAGATGGGCACAATAAAGGACAGAAATGATATGGACCTAACAGAAGCAGGAGATATTAAGAAGAGATGGCAAGAATACACAGAACTGTACCAAAAAGATCTTCATGACCCAGATAATCATGATGGTGTGATCACTCATCTAGAGCCAGATATCCTGGAATGTGAAGTCAAGTGGGTCTTAGGAAGTATCACTATGAACAAAGCTAGTGGAGGTGATGGAATTCCAGTTGAGCTATTGCAAATCCTGAAAGATGATGCTGTGAAAGTGGGGCACTCACTATGCCAGCAAATTTGGAAAACACAGCAGTGGCCACAGGACTGGAAAAGATCAGTTTTCATTCCAATCCCAAAGAAAGGCAATGCCAAAGAATGCTCAAACTACCACACAATTGCACTCATCTCACACGCTAGTAAAGTAATGCTCAAAATTCTCCAAGCCAGGCTTCAGCAATACGTGAACCATGAAATTCCAGATGTTCAAGCTGGATTTACAAAAGGCAGAGTAATCAGAGATCAAATTGCCAGCATCTGCTGGATCATGGAAAAAGCAAGAGAGTTCCATAAAAAACATCTATTTCTGCTTTATTGACTATGCCAAAGCCTTTAACTGTGTGGATCACAATAAACTGTGGAAAATTCTGAAAGAGATGGGAATACCAGACCACCTGATCTGTCTATTGAGAAACCTGTATGCAGGTCAGGAAGCAACAGTTAGAACTGGACATGGAACAACAGACTGGTTCCAAATTGGGAAAGGAGTACATCAAGGCTGTATATTGTCACCCTGCTTATTTAACTTATGTGCAGAGTACATCATGAGGAATGCTGGGCTGGATGAAGCACAAGCTGGAATCAAGATTGCTGGGAGAAATATCAATAACCTCAGATACGCAGATGACACCACTCTTATGGCAGAAAGTGAAGAAGAACTAAAGAGCCTCATGATGAAAGTGAAAGAAGAGAGTGAAAAAGTTGGCTTAAAACTCAACATTCAGAAAACGAAGATCATGGCATCTTGTCCCATCACTTCATGGGAAATAGATGGGGAAACAGTGGAAACAGTGGCAGACTTTATTTTGGGGGGGCTCCAAAATCACTGCAGATGGTGACTGCAGCCATGAAATTAAAAGATGCATACTCCTTGGAAGGAAAGTTATGACCAACCTAGATAGCATATTCAAAAGCAGAGACATTACTTTGCCAACAAATGTCCATCTAGTCAAGGCTATGGTTTTTCCTGTAGTCATGTATGGATGTGAGAGTTGGACTGTGAAGAAAGCTGAGCGCTGAAGAATTGATGCTTTTGAACTGTGGTGTTGGAGAAGACTCTTGAGAGTCCCTTGGACTGCAAGGAGATCCAACCAGTCCATTCTAAAGGAGATCAGCCCTGGGCATTCTTTGGAAGGAAAGATGCTAAAGCTGAAACTCCAGTACTTTGGCCACATCATGTGAAGAGTTGACTCATTGGAAAAGCCTCTGATGCTGGGAGAGATTGGGGGCAGGAGGAGAAGGGGACGACAGAGGATGAGATGGCTGGATGGCATCACCGACTCGATGGACGTGAGTTTGAGTGAACTCCAGGAGTTGGTGATGGACAGGGAGGCCTGGCGTGCTGCGATTCATGGGGTTGCAAAGAGTCGGACAGGAGTGAGCAACTGAACTGAACTGAAGCGACTGAACTGTATGTATTAGATACCATATTGTCTATGTTCGTTCCCAGTTGTTGTGGTTCAGTCTTGCTGACAAAAGGAGTAGCCTGTTTCTCCACAAATATTTCCCTCTTTAGGCTGCCAGCTCCAAGAGCAGACTGTGCCAGCATCCTTGCTCTTTATCCCAGGGAGGCTGTCCCCATGCAATGGGGTTATTTGCACAGGGAATCAGCACCTTGGAATCAGATCCCATTATGAGAACAGTGGTAGTTTTCAGTCTTATAGAAGACCGTATTGTGTCTTTTGTTGAAGAACAGGGATGGCAAAATGCTCCAGGTCCTCCTGCTGCCCCAAACCAAAAAATGTAGCTTGGCCACCTGAGTTGCCTGGGGAGAGGGGGAGAGAGGTAGCCGATGGGGACAGCCACCACTTCTCCCTTGTTCCCTCATACAGTCTCCCAAGATGCCCTTGTCCCTCTCAGTCATTGCCATCTAGAAGCTGGCCAGGGCAGGGTGGTGTGGCCACCTGTTGGGAACCAGGGGTGGTGCAGCCTTGGGGCCCAGAGAGAGACCCCATCCTTTCCAGCTGGACCTGCCACAAGCACCAGGCAGCAACATGCCTGCTTCAATCCCACCCCCAGGGAAGGAAAGGTTTGCAAGCTGAAACCACTGCAGGAAAAGCTAGATTAAAAACCAGAACCAGAACAAAGGCAGCCCCTATATCCAGACAGAACTTTAGTCAGCATTAAGAAGAAATGAGGACTTCCCTGATGGGCCAGCGGTTAAGAATCTGCCTGCCAATGCCAGGGACACAGGATTGATCCCTGGTCTGGGAAGATTCCACCTGCCACAGGGCAACTAAACCCAGGTGCCACCACTACTGAGACCGCGCTCTGCAACAAGAGAAGCCACCACCGTGAGAAGTCTGGGTACCGCAACTGGAGAAAGCCCACCCAGCAACAAAGACCCAGTGCAACCAAAGCTAAAAACAAATTTCTAAAAAAAGCAAAAAAGAAGAAGAAATGAGCTATCAAGTCATGAAAAGACACAGGAATTTAAATGCAGATGACTAAATAAGCCATGGAGAAGGCAATGGCACCCCACTCCAGTACTCTTGCCTGGAAAATCCCACAGATGGAGGAGCCTGGCAGGCTGCAGTCCATGTGGTCGTTAGGAGTCAGACACGATTGAGCAACTTCACTTTCACTTTTCACTTTCCTGCATTGGAGAGGGAAATGGCAACCCACTCCAGTGTTCTTGCCTGGAGAATCCCAGTGACAGGGGAGCCTGGTGGGCTGCCGTCTATGGGGTCGCACAGAGTCGGACACGACTGAAGCGACTTAGCAGCAGCAGCAAAGAAGCCAAGCTCAAAAGGCTACATACAGTACAATTCCAACCCTATGACTTCCTGGATAAAGCAAAACGACAGAGATAGTAAAAAGCTCAGTGGTTGCCAGGGGTTAGGAAGGAGGGCAGGACGAATCGGTAGAGCCCAAGGTATTTTTAGGACAGTGCAGCTACTCTGTGCGCTGCTATTATGATGGATACAAGTGTCAAAACCCGTTGAGTGTACAACATCCAGAGTGAACCCTAAAAGGGAAACCGTGGACTCTGGGTGATAATGACATGTTAGTGCAGATTCATGGATTGTGACAGATGGGCCACACTGGTGGGGGTTATGGATGGCGGGAAGGCTGTGCACATGCGGGTGGGGATATATATGGGACCACGGGCATACGGGAATTCTCTGTACTTTCTGCTCCATTTTGCTGTGAACCTCAAACTCTAAAAAAAAATAAAGTCTGTTAAAAAAAAAACAAAAACCAGCAATTCCAGACACCCTGAGATCTGGGTACCAGAGAGGGCCACCACCTTGCTCCTCACACAGTGACTCAGCTGTAGGCTCAGAGACACGTGTTCACCAGCAGAAGGGCTCACAGCCCCATCTTCTTTTCCTATGCCACTTCTTTTTCCCACGGGCCAGGGATGGAGAGGCGCTCCTTTGCCTCGGAAGTGTGGAGAGGGGATTCCTTCAAGCCCTCTGCTTGATTCTTCAGCTTAAATGTCACCCCTCACAAGGCCTCTCCTGACCTCCCCAACACCTAGTCACCCCATCTCCCTATCTGGAGGCCTGGTTTTCTGCCCAGCCCTCCTTACCACCTGAAATTAGCTTATTTGCTTACACAGGCCAAAACTAAGGCAGAGCCTTGTTCCTGGTGCCTGGTGGGTGGCACCGAGTAGGAGCTCAATAAATTGTTGACTGAGTGAGTAATCGGGTAACCAGCTGCATAACCCAGGGCAAGGCAGTTAAACTTTTCTGGACCCCAATTTCCTCGTCTGTAAAATGGGTGATTAGGCTTAATGATTGTGCTCTCTTCTTGCTACAATGCTTTGAATGTTCCAGCAAGTATCAGAATGACCTTGTTTTTCCACTCAAGGGCTTCTGTCAGGCCACTGGGTGACTGCGAGGTCTTTAGGAAGAGAGTTTCTAGAAGCCTGATCGATGTTTCCTGATTTCTCAGGCTAGGTCTGCAGATGCAGGAGATGGGTCAGGGTGCGAGCCGAGTAGAGAGGAGTGTGGGGGAGCTCCTCCTTTACAATGTGAGCTCTAGGATGGTGAGCGCTCATATCTGTTTGTGCAGCCCATGTGCCTAGAACAGGGCCTGGCACACCGTAAGCTCACTAGACAGTGAAGAATGAGTCAAGGCACAGCTCTCAGCACGTGTTTCCAGTCTTGGATGAGTGTTCTGTTTGGGTCTCCCGCATGGTATGAAAACAGTAATAATAATCCCTCCCATGGGCAGAGCCGTTTGCACAGTGTTCATGCATCACGCATTTGAGCCTTATGACAGCCCCATGAGAGAAGGACCATCAAGTGCTATTATCTCCAGTTTACAGATGAGATGACTGAGGTTCAAAGAGTTTGTCTTGCCCCAGGCCACATAGCTGGTAAATGGCAGAGTCCGATCTCACACCCTGGGTTTTTATTCCAGCCCCAATGTCTGTGTGTTGCTGGTCGTGCAGAGCCCTGCATGGGGTGGGAGAAGGAAGCCTGATGTTAGAGCCAGCACCCCAGGAGAGACAAGGCGGCACAGAGAGCAGAGCCCTCTGGCTGGGGGATGGGGTGGGGGGAGGAGGGAGTGAGGAGCAGGAGGAGCTCAGGCAGAGCCGGGCACTCCCTCCACTCCGGCAAGGGCCTCGACCCCTGGGGGGAGGCTGGAGAGACCGCAGGCCTCACGTAGGCGCTCTGCCCCTCAGGCCCAGACATGCAGGGCTGCGAGCAGATCCTTCCTGGAGCACAGATGCCAAGGATGTGGGCAGACTGGTTTGAGGAACAAAAAAACCCAACTGAAAGCTTTCTTCCCTTTCCCACACAAGGCACCAGACCTGCCCTGTCATCTCTATGCCAAAGAATTCTCCAGAACGATATCTGCCCTGCCTCCAAAGCTGCCTGCCTTCGCCAGAGTCACCCATGAGTCTCTGCAAATCGTACACACACAGAGTGCCACCCCAGGGCCCTTCCCCGGGGGTCCCCAGGCTGAGCCCAAGTCAGCACTGTGCCCCCCTGCCCCAGATCCACCTGTGGAAACCCTTTGCTCCCATCCCACCTCCCCAGTCCTGAGGCACCTCCTCTCCTCTGCTCTCCCAAGCCTGTTTTGGTCCTTCTGCCCAGGCTCTGGCCCCTGGGCTTCTAGGCTGGCTCCCCAGGGTAGGACGCAGCCCTGATGCCAGGCCCCACTGGGTGCAGGGGTCACGGATGCCAGCCACCTCACATCAGCCCACATCAGGGAGCCCCAGGGAGTCAGCAGTTATCATATCACCCCGAAGCCTTGCTCCAGAAGCCACGAGTCAGTGACGAGGAAATGGAGGGGGACAACTGGGGCGGGGACAGGTGGTGGCCCACACACTGGCCTGTGTTCCTCACTGAGGGCATGGAGCACGCCCTGCAGAGATGTGGTCATGGTGAACACCACCCCAAAAGGGGTGGGTGGGGAGACGGAGGACCCACCCGAAGACTAGCAGGAAGAGATGCCATGTCAAAATGTCCTTCTCTTGGTGGAGGGGCGGTTTTCTCTCCAGATGCCCCAGCAAGACCCAAATGGCAGGAGCAGGGATGTCTCAGTTACTCATAGGCCGACGTTTCGGTCAGTCTATCGGCTCCATGACCCGCCACCCTCCTGCTGTGCACTGGACCTCAGAATCAGGTCCTCCTTCCTGCTTCACAAGGAGCTTCGGATGCAGCTTCCCTTGCCGCCGCCCAGCTGGAACTGGGCAAGCTAGACCAATAGGTGATGACCACCAGCCACGCAGCTGCTACTTGTGTTTTGATCACACGGCCCTTGATCGCCTGCTCTCCCAAGCCTCGTGCTGATGAGATTCTCATTTCCTTGATGGGAGGCCTCCCAGAGATGGTTCTGGTAGCCACAATGGTTGGGGCGGCGGGGCAGTTGACCTGGGTTGAGGGGGATCAAATGCCCTGTCTCGGGGACAGTCCCATTTTATGTCTGTTGTCCCAGCCTCATTATCCTCAGAGCCCCTCTCTCATGCTTAGAGGTGTCTTGGTTTGGAAGACACATGATAGGTTTGGGGAGATTGTTGGGGGATGGGCTCAGGGGAGCTGTGTGTGATGTGTGGTTTCCAAGAGGGGGCAAACTAGGCCCAGAGAGGTGGACACTAGAGGGCGCCAGTTAGCTGTGCTTTGCAGGCAAAGTCTCCAGGATGGGCCGGACTGGCAGCCGGGGCCAAGACCTGTCTGAGGAGAATCTCAGGCAGAGATGTGCAGGTGGGGGCGAGTGCCCAGCAGAGCCCTAGTCGAACCCTTTCCTGGCTTGCACTCAGCCTGGCCCACCCCTCTCACTGCCCCTGTCCACCCAGCAGAGTGCTGAGCCCTGCCCACTCTGCTTCCCCTCCTCCACTTCAGCCTGGCCAAGTCCCTGCTAGCCTCTCTCCCCAGGGTGTGGCATGGTCCACCCCAGCTGGAGGCCTCAGACTACTGGGCCTCTCCCAGTGGGCTGGGGCTGGGCTTCAGATGGCCATTCTGGAAAAATGGCCTGGCCAGGTCAAAGGAAACCCCACAACCCTGCAGGGGTGAAGGTGGGGAGGAGGCTGGTAGGTAGGAGGGGCCTGCTTTCTCTTCCTTAACCCACCCTCCCCATCATGCAGACTCAGACACAACACTTGGGTCTGGGCTTCCTCTCCCGTGGAGAGCCTGGAAGGCATATAACCCGCCAAGAGCCTGCTGCTCACCATCCTGACCTGGCCACTGCCCCCATCCAACCCACAGCTGGACACAGGATCGGCCACCAGGGAGACAAACTCTCTGTTCCTGTTCTTCTCTCCAGCTCCCAATCCTCATGACCCCTCTCCTTGATCCCGATATTACTGGGGCCCCAAGCGGGAGAGAGAAGGCCACACAAAAGCAAGGTTGGGGACTGTTAAAACCACATGCTTTGACTTCCAACGGACTTGGGCCTGGGTTGCCGCTCTGATATTGGTCGATGTGTGACATTGGGCACATTAATTAACTTCTCTAAGCCTCAGTTGACTCACCTACCAAAGGTTATAAGAGCAGCTATTTCGCAAGGGTGGTGGGAAGATTAAATGCAGTAAGAACACAGAGCACCTAGTTCAGTGCCTGGCACTTAAGGACGCAGTGCCCTCGGTGGAGGAGACCCTGGGAAGCACCAACAGGGCCCCTCAGTCCCAGCCCAGCTTCTCTCTCTGCAGCCGGAGTCCTTGTCTGCAAGAGAAGAACAAAGATGGACCATATAACATGTGATGGTACCTATGGTACATGCGGATGAATTTTCTATTTGACAGTGACATCAGGGGAAGTAGGAAGCCATGGCTGCCCCAGTGCCAACAGCCTCAGCCTTTTAAAGCATCATTTGTTCATTCATTCATTCGTTCATTCATGCATTAGACCCAGATTACAACTGTTGCCCTGACATAAGGATTAATGGCCTCCTTTCACTCTTGTCCTGCTTTGGATGATAGACTATATGATCACCCTACTTAGTTTCCTGGAACCTGTGCTAGAGAGGGATGCTATATAAAGCCACTGGGCTTATAAAGCCTTATATAGAGCTCACCAGCTAGTGAGGAAACAGATGAGATGACTGAAGAAGTGTGGCCAGCTGGTGCCCCTCTGCCCATTAAGACCCTACTGAGAAGCCTCCTTTGATTTCTCTCTCCTTGGGTTAATTTACTTTTACTTATTTACAAACCAACTTTCACGCCATACATTTTCCACCAGGGACATGAAGTAGCACTCCTTCTATTCATTATAATGTTATTTTTCGCCAGCCTCAGGAGCTGCCTTCCATTCAGATGGTGGGGCATTCTTTTTTAAGAATCGCAGATAGCCTGTCTGCTCCTTTGTGATCCTGTAAACATCAGTGTTCCAGAAGCAGGGTGCTCATTTATTTTTTCATTCTCATGACAAAGTATACAACTGGAAAATGGCAGTGACCTAGAGGCACCCTCTACAAGGCCAAGCATCATAACATGCCTGAAACGCCTCCATGAAATTTAATGAAGTTGGGGGATGTCTTGGGGAAATGAGAGGAAAGGGGCAGGGTGCCCCTGGGTTTGGCTGGGGCTCATGTCAGGGGCAAGAACCTCTGGGCTCGTGCCTGATCATCTGAGTTGGGTCAGGGGAGGACGACTGCCTCCAGAAGGGATTGGAGGCGGCCAGACATGAGTGTATGGGTAAGAGTGGTCCCACCCCTGCCACACAAATCAGAACCAGGAATTTCTTGGGAAATGGAGGCTTTAAGGGGCCCAAACCTGCCAGATCCCCTCACCCCGTGCACATTGTTTTTGGTACAGGTCTCATCAGATACGCTCTTCCTTTCCCCACCCACGTCCTCCCAGGTTCCTACTCAGTTAACTTGATCACCAGGCCCCACATTTGCTGCAGGGTTTCTGTGTCATCTGTCCCACCTTCTCACCCAGGGATCGAACTCATGACTATCTCACAATTATCCCAGAGGATAACTGGGGGAAAATCGTGATTGTACACGGCCGGCCCCAGGAAGAGCATCGCCTTATTTAGATGTGCTGCTCCCAGAGGAGGAAGGAAGGAAGAGGAGGGGGATGACAGGACCAAAAGGAGAAGAAAGAAGGCATGGGTGATTCTGAGAATTAAGGGTAACTAGTGATGTTATCATGGGGAGTGTTAAACCCGGGTCAGTGGGTGGGGGCAAGGCCCTGTGACTCATTCATGAGTCTGGCCCCCATACCCAGGAGAAGTCATTCATTTAGTAAGTCATTAAGTCTTTCAATACACATCGATGGAGCTGTTATCCTGTGTTAGACACTGGACTAGGCAGTGGGGAGGGAGCGAGAACTAAGGCACTGGGAGCTGGCGGCCTTGAAGGAAAGCCGGTTCCACTGCAGAGCGCAGGTGTGCAGGCGGCAGAGGGAGATGGGGCTGGAGGGCAGGGGTGGCATTGAGGGAGTGGCAGGAAAGACTGCCCCCCAGGAGGGCAGGGGAGGGTGGGGAGGACACGTGGTGTGGGAGGAGTAGTGTCTGTCGCCAGACAGACAGAGGGAGGAGGAAGGGAATTACAGGCAGAGGAAGGAGCACCGTGCTGGCAGGCACGGAGGTTGCAGGGTGGGGGAGGTTTGGGGAGCTGTAAGTAGTTCCTGAGAAGGGTGTAGGGGACGGTGGCGAGAAAAGAGCTTGAAGACCTAAGCACAGCCGATCCTGAAGGAGCTGAGATGCTCTTTCCAGGCATCAAGGTCCTTGGAAGGTGTAAACCCAGGAGAGCTTGGATCAGGCCCCCTCTTGGGAGAGGAGACCCCATGTCTAATATGGGCAAGTGACTCTGATAGATAGGTGACCAGCTTGCTCAGAAGAGACTGGCCTCAGTATGGTGCTCTCACGGGGTCAGGCCTGCGTTGAAGGTTTCATCACACATCCCCCCTGCCACCCTCCAGTGGCCCTCAGAGGTAGATCTGATCTCCCCTGTGGATGAATGTAAGGTCTGAGGTGCCACAGGCATTGAAGCTCGCCCACATCCCACAGCCAATAAGTGGCAGAGCCAAAATCAGAAGCCAGGTCTTCTGAGCTCTTGCGTGCTAAGTCGCTTTAAGTCATGTCCGACTCTTTGCAACTCTATGGACTGCAGCTCACTAGGCTTCTCTGTCCATGGGATTTTCTAGGCAAGAACACCAGAGTGGGTTGCCATTTCCCTCTCCAGGGGATCTTCCCAACCCAGGGATTGAACCCACGTCTCTTATGTCTCCTGCACTGGCAGGCAGCTTCTTCACCACTAGCGCCTCCTGGGAAGCCTGCCAGTAGTGCCCAGGACACTTAGAAGTACAAGGATCACTGCTTTGAGAAACCAGAAGCTTTCACACGAGCCCCACTTCCAAACCCGACTACCACGAGGCCTTCCTAGGACCTCCTGCTTGAACTCACTTTCCATGATTTTTCACAGCTCCTCCCCAGGTACAGAAGCTTCACAGGCTGCACTTAACAACAGCCAGGCTTCACCATGATGTGTGGCCTTCCCTGCCTCAACCTTCTCACCCATGCCCCTTCTGATCCCATCACAGGACCCAGATCCCTGGCTCCCCAAGTCAGGGTCTGGGGGGCTCCTAGCTGTGAGCACTCCATAGTGCCTCCCTGTCCCAAACCTCTACACCTCCGAGGAAGTTACCAAGACTCTCTCCTGGGGGAGCTGGAGCCAGGTTATCCTCTGGTCAGGGGTCCCCAACCTCCAGAACCTACTGTCTGTTGATCTGAGGTGGAGCCAATGTAACAATAATAGAAATAAGAGGGTTGTGGCTTAGTTGCTCAGTCGAGTCTAACCCTTGCGGCCCCATGGACCATAGCCCACCAGGTTCCTCTGTCCATGGGATTTCCCAGGCAAGAACACTGGAGTGGCTAGCCATTTCTTCCTCCAGGGGATCTTCCTAACCCAGGGGATCGAACCATCCTCTCCTGTGTTGCAGGTGGTCTCCTGCACTGCAGGCGGATTCTTTACCAACTGAACCACCAGGGAAGTCTGTAATAAAGTGCACAATAAATGCAATGGGCTTGAATCATCCCAAGACCATCCCTACCCCCCAGTCCATGGAAAAATTGTCTTCCACGAAATCGGTCCCTGGTGCCAAAAAGGTTGGGGAACACTGCTCTAGGCCACAGCCTAATAAGATGACGGGGCTTGCAGGAGGGACTCTTAACCCGGAAATTCCTTTTTCAAAAAGGAGACCTGGGTGAGAACCACGAGGACAGGCCCTGGCATGAGCAACAACATCAGCATCAGGCTCGCCTAGGCCCATGGTGGCTTCTGTTCTGCACAGAAGGAAGGAAAGTCCTTTTCCACCTGGCCTGGGGTGCCAACACTGCCCATATTTCCTGGCTGGCAACAAATTCCCAAACATATTTTTGTTTCTCCCTCTAACATTCAACCTTGAGTGTATTTCAAGGGAAACACTTCTCTGTCTGCTTCTGATTCATACCCACTGAGCTCATCAAAACCAGAATTATTTGGTAATCACTGCTGGGTTTACTGGATGCCCTCTGGGATCTGTAAAAATCTCTGTTCTTCAGAAACAGGAAGTTTCAACAGAAGGATAGAGGCTGGTTGCAAAAGTCAAAATTTGAATTCTCTCTGCCTATTGGAGCGGCATTTCCTTCCTCCTGCCCGTCAGCCAACGTGGATGCAGTGCCTACCATGTGCAGAGAACACAGAGGTGGATTTTAAAGGAGGTTCTGAATTAATTTACTGGGGCTGCCATAACCAAGTGTCATAGACAGAACAGCTTAAACAGAAATTTATTTTCCCACGATTCTCGAGGCAGGAAGTCTAAGACCAACGGGTCTGCAGCCTGGTTTCTTTTGAAGCCTCTTTCCTTGCCTTGCAGACAGCCGCCTTCTCCCTATGACTTCACATGGTCTTCCCTCTGTGTGTGTCTGTGTCCCGATCTTCTCTTTTGATAAGGACACCGGTCACATTGATGAAAGCCCACCCATATGACCTCATTTTAACTTAATTACCTATTTAAAGATCATGTCTCCAAATTCAATCATGTTAGGAGTTCACTATTTATGAATCTTGTTGTTGTTCAGTTGCTAAGTCGTGTCTCTTTGTGATACCATGGACTGCAGCACACCAGGCTTCTTTGTCCTTCTATCTCCTGGAGTTATGAATTTAAGGGGAACACAATTCAGCTGATAAGAGGCTCTGGTCTCAAGAAGGCGTTCTCCTGTGACAACAGATTTCTCTTTGATTGCCATCTGAGGTTAGCCCCTGAGACAAGGTGGTTTAGGATGTATTTCCTGTGCTGTTGTAGACTTTCTAAGGCAGAATGACTCTATGGAATAGGCACTGAACTGTCAGATTGGAATTCAAATTTGCCTCCCTCACTTACTAATTGGGTGATGTAGCTCAAGTTACATAGGCTCTGATGTCTCTGCTTCTTCACAGTATAATGAGGACCATACTGCCTGTCTCACAGGGAGTTTTTGTGAAGATCCAAAAAGATAATACATGTGAAACAGCGCAATGTCTGGGAACACGGTAAGTACTCACCAAGCACATGTGTGCTAAGCCACCTCAGTCGTGCCTGACTCTTTGTAACCCCATGTTCTGTAGCTTGCCAGGCTCCTCAGTCCATGAGATTCTCTAGGCAAGAATACTGGAGTGGGTTTCCACGCCCTCCTCCAGGGATCTTCCCGACCCAGGGATTGAACCCTGGTTCCTTACGTCTCCTACATTTGCAGACAGGTTCTTTACCGCTAGTCCACTTGGGAAGCCCGCTCACCTAGTGGGAGTTCCTTTTCCAGGTGTATCTCCTGCAGGAGTTCTTCTTCCAGGGTATTAAGAATGTATTCCATGTATTCCATCCATTCTCACTCCGGGGAGAGGAGTGTGCCAGGAAACGTAAGAAACTCAGATATAGGGTTAAGACGTCAGTTTCCTCAGCTGATCCATAGCCCAAATGCCTGACCGCTGTACTTGACTCCTCAGGTTTGGGCCAGAAGGACCCTTCCTTGGGTACCTCTTACAGTCCAGCCTGACCAGCTCACCAGCTCTCCATCCCACAGGTGGTCTCCTGACTTTTCCACCTGTTACTGCCTCAGGAGAGGTTTCACCCTCTTCTGGGACAGCCAGGCCCCAAAGCAGGAAGAGGGAAAAACAATCTGGACTTGAACCTCATCAGCAATACCCACTGACAGGACCTCTGTGAGAATGTGATGTAGGAAAGGGTGGGGACAACCATCGGGTCCAGGCTGACCCAGTTATGGAAGCTGGTCAGGCAGAGAAAACAAGTCCAGGGGCTTGCATAGACCAGGCCTCACAGTCCAGAGAGGTGGGTACTGGACTAGTGTGGGGACCCAGGTTCTATTCCCAGCTCTGATAGTCTCCAGTGGTGGGCAATTCACAAGACTTCTCTGAGCTTACATTCCCCTCAGAGAGACACATGGGATAATGTGTTAGAACGATGTAAGTTCATATTTTATCAATAAGTCCTAGAGGTATCCTACTGGCAACCCTTCTCTGGGATACCACACTTTCTCAGCTGCCTTGGAATGAAGGAAGACGTCCTTATTGCTTTGGGTTCCAATTTCCTTAAACTGTCAGCATTACACACACACACACACCATACCACACTTTGCAGAGTAAGGCTGCATTACATCTCAAAACAAGTAACATTTCCAGCTTTGGAATAAGAGGGATGAGGGCTCATTCTGGGCCACGTTGCCTCTTCAACATCATCCCACCCCCACAATCGCCAGTCCTCTCCCCGCCCCCTCCCTCCCTGAATTACTCATACTCCTGGAAACATGACTGATGACTTCGGGATGAGTAAGAGCCCCATGCGCGTCATGGCCCAACTGCTGGGAGGGTGAATGAGTTCAATACTCCCTCGAGCCAGGCCACTTAGACATGTGCCAGGAGTCCTGCTTGTGGAAGGGGCCACAAGACCCTAGATAGAAGCTAGGAAAAGCCAGTCAGAAACAAGCTAGAAGTTCTTTCCCCCTTCCCCCAGGCTTTCTGCTAACCTTTGGTGACAGTAGCCTTCTCAACATGGGTTGACAGCCCCCACCCCTTTCTGGGCAGCGGGTGCAGGGGCTATCACTGGGTTCCAAGACACTATCACTGTTTCTTTGACCCAAGCACCCCAGCCTCACCCCAGCACAGCCAGGCCCCAGGCAACCCTGAACTTGGCAGCCTAGCCTTGGCTGCTTTGAAAGAACACTAATCCAGGGCTCAATCTGCAGGGTGCGTACGTGGAGTGGGTGTGTGTGTTTACACTCTCCTGTACACCCTAATCCACAGTGCCAGTCAAGCAAATATTTTTGGTCTGTTTTCCATTATCCACATGTCCCATTTCTGGACATTTGGTGGAAATGGGATCTCAGCAAAGGGGAGGTATTAATTCAATGTGTTCTGAAATGTTTGCTTTACATTCTTGGAGTTAAAGTACAAGCTGAACATACTACTATAAGCAAAACAACATGCAAACTAGATTTCCTGCACTTAATAAATAGCGCTGAAGCATCAGTTTCCCCATTCCTAACATGGGCGCAGTCAGGACATGGACGGCATGGACCACAGCGGCAGGAACGTGAAGCTGAGGCAGACCCACGTGGATGTTCTCTGCAACCAGGATAAGACGGTGTCCTCACTCTGAGCTTCGGTTCCCCAGATGGTCTCTCCGTGTAGGAAATGGGACTTACCTCCAAGCTTTGCCCCACGAGGATCTTGAGGTGTCACCTGGGACCCACTCTGATGTCTTTTGAATTGCTCAAGACAAGATTGATGCTTCAAGGGGAGGGATTTTAATAAGGCATTTCAGAACAGAGGAGGCACTAGATCTCAGAAGAACATAGGCTGAGTTGTTTCACCGCATCTTGAGATCCTAGATGCAGGAGCTAAAACATTAGTGAGGCAGGCAAATGGACTGGCCAGTGCGCCCCCGATTCCTCTTCGCCAGTCCCTCTCCCAGCAGAAAGGAGGGCTTCTCTCCTCCACCTTCACTCTTTATTACCATTAGCCTCAGTTATTTAAATATGGATTGTTAGAAGTTCCATTTAAAGCAGGATAAACCCTCAATAATAAACTCATGTGCTTCAGGATATTACTTTCTTTCCTTCCCTATGACTCAGCTCAAACCCCTTGCTACCAAAGTGGCAGGAGATTAATCACGGTGAATTTATGATTCCTTCTCCCCTTTCTTAGGGTCAGGACAGACAGGGAACCAAGACACTAGGGTAACTTTTCATCCCTCTGCTGGGACGGCCATTGTTCTGATACATAGGCTGTTCAGGGCACAGCTCTTCCCCGGGGCTGCAGTGAGGGTCCCGGATTCATTCTGCTTCCCTGGGCCATCAGCGACAGGAGGTGTTCCACAAGGGTTCCCCTGCCTCCCTGAGATCCTAACCCCAGTGTAGGGGTGCATGGTTGTTCTGATTCCTTCCACCAAGCTTATGGTGGGTTCTCTCATGTTAGAAGAATTGTTAACTAGAAGTGGATGGATGAGCCACTTTTTATCACCCTGTGTTCCCCAAATGGTTTGTCTCTAGTCCTCGGAGGACTTGGGCTTTCAAAACCAAAGCCAGGAAGTCTCCCTTTTTTGACTGCTCTTGATATTGTGCTTCCTTCCCCTTGGCAATCAGCACAGAATTGTGGTGAAAAGGGCAGAGGATGCATACTTGAGGGAATGGTTTCATATTTCAAAACTATGCTGCCCCATGGAGGATTCTTGCTACCTGCTTTAGGACTTGATTGATTACTAGAGCTGGTGGGTCTTGGCATAAGAATAGACAATGGGATCAAAGGAACAGAGTCCAGAACTACATCCACACACATACAGTCAACTGATCACCAGCAAATCAGGAAAAAACCCCAAGGTAATTCAACGGGGAAGGAAAGTCTTTAATTTCACATGGTGGGAGAATAACTGGATATTCACATATTTAACAATGAATATTGACCGTTACATCATACTCAAAAACTATGCTAAGATGGATTATAGACCTAAACAGGCAACCTAAAACTATAAAACTTCCAAAAGAAAGCAGAGCAGAAAATGTTCATGACCTTGCAGAAGACAGTTTTATTAAACAGGTCATGAAAAGCACAAACCATTTTTTTAAAGGGAGATTTATATATTAGACCTCGTCAAAATTTTCTTTAAAAATCAGAAGACATTGTCACAAAAATCGGCAGGCCAGTCTAACAAAGAAATATTCACCAAACATATATCTGACAAAGTTTTGGTCTCCAGAATATATACAGAATACCAACAGATCAATATAGCTTCAGTTGTGTCCCACTCTTTGCGGTCCCAAGGACTGTAGCCAGCCAAGCTCCTCTCTCCATGGGATTCTCCAGGCAAGAATACTGGAGTGGGTTGCCCTGCCCTCCTCCAGGGGGTCTTCCCAACCCAGGGATTGAACCCACACCTCCTCCATCTTCTGGGTTGGCAGGTAGGTTCTTTACCAATAGTGCCACCTGGGAAGCCCCAATAAAAAGGAACTTCCCCCCAAATAAAGAAATATTACATAAAAGAGAGCAGAAAACTTGACCAGACATGTCACAAAAGAAGATTGGCCAATAAACCATTAAAGATTGCTCAACATCATTGAGTTAATCAGGAGACGCAAATTAAACCACCATACAATCGCATTTTACACGTACTGAACAGCTACACCTAAAAAGACCAACAATACTAAATGTTGGCAAGGACATGGAGCAACTGGGACTCAGACATTGTTAGTGGGGCTGCAAAATGGTCTATTTTGGAAAACTGTTCGACAGTTTCCTATAAAGTTAAATATACATCTGCCCTGTGATTCACCAGTTCCATTCCCAAGCATATGCCCAAGAGAAATAAAAACATATAGCCACCAAACACTTCTCCAAAAGTGTTCACAACATTTTACTCATAACCACAAGTACTGGAAATAGCCCAAACATCCATCCATATGTGGGTAAATAAGCTAGCTGTGGTATCTCTGTACACTGAAATACTACTCAGCTATAGAAAAAACAAGCTATAGCCACGTGTCATTTTACTGCACTTCACTTTATTGTGGGTTATTTTACTGAGCTTTGAAGATACTTTTTTTTTTTTTTTTAACAAACTGAAGGTTTGTGGCAACCTTGTGTTGTCAGGTGATGGGTACCATTTTTTAGCAATGAAGTATTCTCTAATTAAGATATGTACATTGTTTTTTAAGACATAATGCTATTGCATACCTAATAGACTACAATATAGCATAAATGTAATTTTTATAAACACCGAGAAACCAAAAATTGTTCGTGACTTGCTTTATTGCAATATTTGCTTTAGCACCTGGGGCTGTTACGACACTGTTAATTGGCTATATCCAATATAAAATTAAAAGTTTTTTAAAAGTCATCAAACTAACAAGACAAAAGAGTCTAAAAGATCAGATCAGACAAAGAATTAAGTACAAAAATATTTGCTTTATTGCAGTGGAATCGAACCTACAGTGTCTCTGGGGTGTGCTTATACTGATAGATGCTACATAGATGAACTCAACAATACGATGCTGAAAGAAACGTCAGCACAAGAGAATACATATAGTATAATGTCATTTACATGAGGTTCTAGAACAAGGAAAACTGATCTATGATGATAGAAATCAGATGGGGACTGACAGAAACATGCTGGAGACCTAATGTACAACATAGTGATATGATTATAGTTAATAAAACTGTTTCTTAAAAAAAGGATTATATGAAGAATCTAAAAAAAATTTGTTTACATTTAAAAACCATGCTAACAGATAAAGAGAACAGATTGGTGGTTGCCAGAGGCAGGAAAGGGGGACAGTGGGGAGAAATAGATGAACTGTTTTTTTTGTTAGCTTTAGCTTTAATGAACTAAATTTTTTAAAAAAAGAAAAAGGAAAGGAAAATAATGCCAGTTTGTGAGGTGATAGAAAGATGCTACATCTTGTTTGGAGACATGTTTACACGTACATACATATGTCAAAATTCATGGGTTTTACACTTAAGATCTATTTATCTCACCATATGTAGTGTATCTCAGTGAAAGAACAAGACAGTTGTCAGAGGCTTGGGAGAGGAGAAATGGGGGAAATGGGTTTAATCAGTTCAGTCACTCAGTCATGTCCGACTCTTTGTGACCTCATGGACTACTATTCACCAGGCTTCCCTGTCCATCACCAACTCCCGGAGCTTACTCAAACTCATGTCCATCACGTCGGTGATACTATCCAACCATCTCATCCTCTGTCATCCCCTTCTCCTCCCACCTTCAATCTTTCCCAGCATCAGGGTCTTTTCCAATGAGCCCATTCTTCACTTCAGGTGGCCAAAGTATTGGAGTTTCAGCTTCAGCATCAGTCTTTCCAATGAATATTCAGGATTGATTTCCTTTAGGATGGACTGGTTGGATCTCCTTGCAGTCCAAGGGACTCTAAAGAGTCTTCTCCAACACAACAGTTCAAAGCATCAGTTCTTCGGTGCTCAGATTTCTTCAGAGTCCAACTTTCACATCCATACATGACTACTGGAAAAACCATAGCCTTGACTAGACAGACCTGTGTTGGCAAAGTACTATCTCTGCTTTTTACTATGCTGTCTAGGTTGGTCATAACTTTTCTTCCAAAGAACAAGCGTCTTTTAATTTCATGGCTGTAGTCACCACCTGCAGTGATTTTGGAGCCCAAAAAATAAAGTGAGTTGTTTCCATAGTTTCCCCATCTATTTGCCATGAAGTGATGGGACCAGATGTCATGATTTCAGTTTTCTGAATGTTGAGTTTTAAACCAACTCTTTCACTCTCTTCTTTCACTTTCATCAAGAGGCTCTTTAGTTCTTCTTTGTTTTCTGCCATAAGGGTGGTGTCATCTGTATATCTGAGGTGATTGATATTTCTCCCGGCAATCTTGATTTCAGCTTGTGCTTCATCCAGCCTGCATTTCTCATGATGTACTCTGCATGTAAGTTAAATAAGCAGGGTGACAATATACAGCCTTGATGTACTCCTTTCCCAATTTGGAGCCAGTCTGTTGTTCCATGTCCAGTTCTAACTGTTGCTTCCTGACCTGCATACAGATTTCTCAGGAGGCAGGTCAGGTGGTCTGGTATTCCCATCTCTTTCAGAATTTTCCACAGTTTATTGTGATCCACACAGTCAAAGTCTTTGGTGTAGTCAAAAAAGCAGAAGTAGTTGTTTTTCTGAAACTCTCTTGCTTTTTCTATGATCCAATGAATGTTGGCAATTTGATCTCTGGTTCCTCTGACTTTTCTTTTTCTTTTTTTTTCCCCTCTGACTTTTCTAAATCCAGCTTGAACATCTGAAAGTTCACGGTTCACATACTGTTGAAGCCTGGCTTAGAGAATTTTGAGCATTATTTTACTAGCATGTGAGATGAACGCAATTGTGTGGTAGTTTGAGCATTCTTTGGCATTGCCTTTCTTTGGGATTGGAATGAAAACTGACCTTTTCCAGTCCTATGGCCACTGCTGAGTTTTCCAAATTTGCTGGCATATTGAGTGCAGCACTTTCACAACATCATCTTTTAGGATTTGAAATAGCTCAACTGGAATTCCATCACCTCCACTAGCTTTGTTCATAGTGATACTTCCTAAGGCCCACTTGACTTGGCATTCCAGGATGTCTGGCTCTAGGTGAGTGATCACACCATCGTGGTCATCTGGGTCATGAAGATCTTTTTTGTACAGTTCATCTGTTTATTCTTGCCACCTCTTCTTAATATCTTCTGCTTCTGTTAGGTCCATATCATTTCTGTCCTTGATTTTTCCCATTTTGCAGGAAATGTTCCACTAGTATCTCTAGTTTTCTTGAAGAGATCTCTAGTCTTTCCCATTCTATTGTTTTCCTCTATTTCTTTGTTTGCATTGATCACTGAGGAGGGCTTTCTTATCTCTCCTTGTTATTCTTTGGATCTCTGCATTCAAATGGGTATATCTTTCATTTTCTCCTTTGTCTTTCACATCTTTTCTTTTCTTAGCTATTTGTAAGTCTCCTCAGACAGCCATTTTGCCTTTTTGCATTTATTTTTCTTGGGGATGGTCTTGATCACTGCCTCCTATACAATGTCATAAACCTCCATCCATAGTTCTTCAGGTACTCTATCAGATCGAATCCCATGAATCTATTTGTCACTTCCACTGTATAATCATAAGGGATTTGATTCAGGTCATACCTGAAGAGTCTAGTGGTTTTCCCTACTTTCTTCAATTTAATAGGTCTAGAGTTTTAGTTTAATAGGTCTAGAGTTTTAGTTATGAAAAAAAAAAATCTCTGGAGATTGGTTGCAAACAATGTGAAAATTCTTACCATTACTGAAATGTACACCTAGAAATGGTTATGATGGTATATTTGATATAATATGTATTGCACCACAATTTAGGGCTTCCCTGGTAGATCAGTGGTAAAGAAACTGTCTGCAATGCAGGAGACACAGGAGAATCGGGTTCAATCCCTGGGTCAGGAAGATCACTGGAGGAGAGCATAGCAACCCACTCCACTACTCTTACCTGGAAAACTCCCTGGACAGAGGAGCTTAGTGGGCTATGGTCCATGGGGTCACAAAGAGTCATACATGACTGAAGCAACTGATCACAGCACAGCACAATACCACATTTTAAAAAACAAAATATTCTACCACATATAGCCTAACAAATGTTACTCAATTCAGTTCAGTTGCTCAGTCATGTCCAGCTCTTTGCAGCCCCATGAATTGCAGCACGCCAGGCCTCCCTGTCCATCACCAACTCCCGGAGTTCACCCAAACTCACATCCATCGAGTCGGTGATGCCATCCAGCCATCTCATCCTCTGTCGTCCCCTTCTCCTCCTGCCCCCAATCCCTCCCAGCATCAGAGTCTTTTCCAATGAGTCAACTCTTCACATAAGGTGGCCAAAGTACTAGAGTTTCAGCTTTAGCATCATTCCTTCCAAAGAACACACAGGGCTGATCTCCTTTAGAATGGACTGGTTGGGTTTCCTTGCAGTCCAACAGACTCTCAGGAGTCTTCTCCAACACCACAGTTTAAAAGCATCAATTCTTCAGTGCTCAGCCTTCTTCACAGTCCAACTCTCATGAGGAGTCAAACATAAGCAAGTTAATTTCATAATATTTATGTAGTTCTTGAAATAGAAGGCAAGGTAACTCAGGGGCATGGAAGGTGCTGCGATGGCCTTGGACAAGTAAGTCGCTGAGAAGGGTGTGAGTCCTCTCTGTCAGGCTGCCGTGCTCTAAGCTGAGCAACATGGCAGACTCTTTAAAGTTCCCAGGTCTCAGCCCATCTCGGCTCCCCAGAGGACAGAGACAGACAGAGCTGGAAAGTTCAGGAGACCTCTCTCATGAACGCATTTTCTGAGAACTGGACATTGCCAGTCCCCTAGAGGTCTGCATGTACAAGAAGGGCAAGGCCCTGCCTCAGTTGTGCATGCGGGGCTGAAGGAAGGAAATAGGTGAGGCGAGTGAGTTGAGTCCTTGCACCGGGACGCCTCAGTCCGCTAGCCTGAACCCCACCCATAACACCCTCTGCGGCTTCTGCCAAGTCTGTCATCTGTCACCTGTGTTGAAGGGACTAGCTCAAGGCCTCCTGCACAAAGTTCCTCAGCACTGGCTGGGACTCCCCTCTGGCTCAGCTGGTCCAAGAACCAGACAGGGGCAGAGCTGGAGGCGCAGGGGACCAAGGAGAACAGACCCCACCTCCCTGATGTGGCTGACGGGTGATGTAGACGGTGGAATTGGGGTGGCAACAGCTGTTGGGCCCAGGTGGGAGGAAGGCAAACAGAAAGGGCATCGTTGAGAAGTAGCAAAACCTGAATCATGCTATTCATTAATGCAGGCTAATTAAGAGAGCAGCATGACAGCCGTCGTACTGGCAGTGTCTCGATTCCCAGTTTCCAGAGTCCCTCTCACCCCTGCCTGTTGGTCCCTCGACCTCCTCAATCTCCCAAGAGTGCCCTGGGGGGTGTCAATGCTCTGGGGGCACTTTCCAGACTCCCTTGGCCTGTGGAGCAGACTGCTGCCTTGTGAAAAGGGGAAGGAGAGCTGGCATTTAGCAAGCATCTCCTATTGGTCAGGTCTGTGTTAAAAACTCATATACTCTGAGAGATGAAACTCATCATTCCCATTTTGTCAATGGGGAAATGAAAGCTCAGAATGGGGAGTGGATTTGTTCAAGGTCTCCTACTAAATTAGTCATCACCCTTGCACCCCCTTACCTCAATCCCTTCATCACAACATAGAACCATCTTATTTGTAAGACTGAAGATACTTCTAGATGCTCTACTCTGACCTCCTCCCACCCCAGTGGCTGTCATCTGCTTTAACAACTTCCAGTTCTTTCCAGTGACCCTCTTCCCTTGCTGGTGATGGAAACTCCCTCTACTGAGATAGAGTTTAAAGGTTTGGCTGAAGAATGCTCCCCAGAAGAGGGGAGGTGGTATTTAAATTTTTCTGAAGTCAGTTGGAAAAAATGGAGGGAAAGATACAAGTTATAGTGTGTTGCAGAGGTGAATGGAAGCCCGAGCTTAGCTCATCCCACAAGGCTGAAGGAGCCGCTGTTTGGAACACAGGGACCCGGGGGGTGGGGAGGTGGGAGAGATGAGGTTTACATTTTTTAATCCCCTGGGTGTTCCTAGCAGAGACCACGGTGTTCGCCCTGCAGCCCTATGAAGACGATGAGTAGTGTCAGGTGGGCGGTCCACAGGGTCTGGGGCTCAGCAGAGAGATCCAGGCTAGAGTGAGACCAGAAGTCGGGCTGACTGGAGATCACCCCAGGCTCGCTCATCTCATGGTCTTCTCAGAGTCTGCCGTGGTGCATGGCTAAGCTGCTTGAGAACAGAAATGGCCAACTGGTGGATTGTAGCAGATGTCCTCGCTGGGGCCCTAGTGTTTATGATCCTAGAAAGAGATTCTAGAGGAACAGCCTCTATTTTGAGCCCCACCCCACATAAATTCTGGTGTCTCCAGGGTCTTCCCTGTTGCTAGACCCAGCAGCAGCCGCAGAAAGCTTCCAAAATACGTTGCTACCACCACAGTGTTCTCCCACCTGCCCTCGTCTTCCCCACAGCATTTCCCCCTGAGCCCTTGGATTCCACAGTCCCACTTCTAAGCTAGAAGCCTCCCAGCCGACAGCAGGACCCGGGATGCAAGACTCCACTCCACACACACACACTCACACATACTTCAACATTGTCTCAACAGGCCCTCTCCCACGTATGCAGTAGACAGACTAACCTTTGCTGCCGGGCAGGAGCCAGGCAGGAGAGCTGCTTTGGAAAACAGAGAAACAGTCCCCCGAAGTCACACAGACACTCAGCATTTTGAGTCCACTTCCACTTGGTTATTACTTGGAGGACTGATTTCATTCCAGACTCCATGAGCTGCTGGAGATCTAGGTGATAATTCTACCATGAAAATCTGGCCGGCCAGGAAGCCACCCTCCTACCAGCAATTTTCACCCCAGGAAACGACAGCAGGCAGTTATGTTTGCCTGCAGAGGACTGAGACCAGGAGACCCATCCTGACGCAGGCGTGGAGAATGGCCATGGTGTAAGGCCACCTGCCCACAATGGCCTAGTGATTGCAGAAACCCTTTCCTTTTAAAACTGGTGGGGAAGGGGTAAGCTGAGGGAGATAAGAACCCAGATATAGGTCTGGCATTCTACCCATTTTGTTGTTGTTCAGTCGCTAAGTCGTGTCTGATGCTTTGTGACCCGTGGACAGCAGCACACCAGGCTTCTCTGTCCTTCAGTATCTCCTGAAGTTTGTGAAGTGAAGGGAAGTGGCTCAGTCGTGTCCGACTCTTTGCAACACCATGGACTGTAGCCTACTGGGCTCCTCTGTCCATGGGATTTTCCAGGCAAGAATACTGGAGTGGGTTGCCATTTCCGATGGGAGCAGTTTTATAAACTCGCATCAGCTTTCCTAATACAATAGATCTGGGGGTTTAAAAAGTGTTGGCAAGATGTCCTTTAAATATTTAGAAACATTCTCCACCCCACCACCAAAGCTGAGTATTTGTTTTTTAAAAATAAACACTTGGCCAGGATGCTGTGCAGTGCCCCCAGCCCAGGTGACTATTGTGCAAGCTGGCCCGCCCACCAGCCGAGGGCGGGGACCTGCCCACAGCTGTCACCCTGTTCCTAACAACTCCTCGGGGCACACCCTGCTCATTAGGCCCTGGCCACGCCTGTCCGCCCAGACTCCTGGTGGAACCAGAATGCCAGGAGCGGGCGGCTCCTTGAACCCTGAACAATGGCCTGTGAGGAGTTAATCCAGCCCCAGGGCCAGGGGGCCCAGAAAGCTAGGGGCTGGGCGCTTGCTCGGAGCTGCCTCTGCCACTGCCGTGCCTAGGACGGGCCTGAAGGGCCTGCACATAGGCCCAGCTCCCGTGTCTGTATCCAGGGGGCCAGGCAGCAGCAGGGGCCCCCAGAAGGAGACAGGCAGAGCTCTAGGCAGTAAAAATAGATTCATGTTTAGAGGCTGCCTTCCTTGGTGGAGGGCTGAGCTGTGCAGACATTATCTCACTCCAGCTCAATGTCCCCCCAGGCAGGTAAGGGATGGGACTTGTTCCTGCTTTATAGCAGGGGAGCCCAAGCTGAGTGGATGAGCAGGCAGAGAGGGGAAGCCATGGGCACAGCCCAGCATCTACCCTGTATCTGGGACCAGTTAGGGGACTGGCGCTGCCCACACTGCCCTCAGCCCCCTGGATGGACCCTGCCATTGTGGGGCGGGGGTGTGCCTCACTGAGACAAGTTGCCTGCCCACCCCCACCAGACCCACATCATCTCGCAGCCCCGAGATGATCCAGACCTAGCTCCCCTCCCCACGTTCCCCCACTCCCACATTTGTGGCATGTGACATGAGGAAGGCCGGAGCCACCCAGCCGGCCCTGCCTGGGGAGTCTGTCCCACAGGTGCCTCTGCTAACTCAGGATAAACCGGATTGGGGTTAGGCGGGTGGCGACATGCTGCTATTTGTGGAGGCTCCTGGCCTCCTGCTCCTGTGACATCAGCAGGGTGAGGGCAGCTGCCATCTCTGCCCCGTCACGGGGCTCAGGGCTGCCAGAAGCCAGCCTGGAGGCCCAGAGTCTGCAGAGAGCCAAGGAAGCTGCCAGGAAAGAACCCGGGCTTGGGACGCACGAGTCCCCAGCACAGCAAACTAGCCCCCTCGTATTGGGCTGGAGCAGGGCCCCATCTGTCCAGTGAGGGGTGGGATCAGATGAGATCCCCTCACTTCATGCTCCTCCACTATCATCAGGCTGGGCCCCACACCCACTCCTCAATTGCTTCCCTCAGTAAACCCTTCTATTGGGGAATGAGAATTAACCTGTATCTATATTAAAGGCTGAGAATATTCTTGCCTGGAGAATCCCATGGACAGAGGAGCCTGGCAGGGTACAGTCCATACAGTTGGACAAAACTGGAGCGACTGAGCATATTAAAGGCTGGGCAGGGAGGGGTGGCAGGCCATGATGGGCAGAGGCCGTGCATGTGTGGCTCTGGGCAGGCAGCCCTGGAGTCTCCTGAGAGGAGGGGAGAATCACCTCTAAGCTGGGGGTGAGGGGGCCCTGCCTGGTACCTCCCTCCTCGCCCCCACTCCAAAGCCTGACTTTGTGAGGCTTACTTGCTTTCTCCAGGTCTCTAAGGCAGGGCTGAGGCACTTGGGCCAGAGTCTGCTCCTGAAGACACAGGCATGGAGCTCCGTCATCATGCCTTGCCACAGGGAGGCCCCGAGGGTGCTAAAGGACCAGCCACAGAGCTCGAGGAGGAGTTTGAAGTCCTGTTTAAACCAATTCTGCTTCAGACATTCACCCTTCCAGGAAGGCCCAGGCCAGAGAAATCTCCAAGCCCCACAAGCCCCTTTGCTAATGGCTAGAACCGTTTAATCATCGGCAGAGCCTGTTTTGGTTGATAAACCTTTTTCTCACATGTGATGTCACTTGATCCTCATAACAAAACAATATTTCCCCATTTTACAGAGGAGGAAACTAAAGCTCAGAGTTTAAGCAACAAGCTTAAAGGATACCAACTAGAAAGTGGTAAATCTAGGACAGGGACCCAGGTGGTCAAATTCCAAGGTCATCGTTGTCTCTGGGATATGGTGTCCCTCACTCCAGGCCCTAGGGACCGAGAAAAGCCCCACCGGGACTCAGACAGTGGGCTGAGGCCTTCCCAGCCAGCACAGCTGTGTATCTGTGGTCCAAAGGGCCTGGAGGCCCACCATGCTTCTGCCCTTGGCGGCAGTGCCGGTTCATCGAGAAGGTCAGAAAAGTGAAGTCATTCTGTAGTGTGCCTGAGACTCAGGGCAGACCTTGCCTGGGGATAAACAAGGCTGAACCTCTTTCCTCCTGCTCAACCCCATGACGTTCTTTGAAGAGCCGTGAGGAACGGGGAATGGCCATCTTTGTTGGGGACAACGGGTAGAAGCAGCAGCAAGCAGATGGGACACGAGGTAGGGAAGGATCAGTATGAAGATGAACTCTCCAGCCTGGTGGGGGCTGTGATCGGCTGCTTTACAAAGAGATAAGCTCCCCATCGCTGAAGGAGTTTAAGTAAAGGCTGGGTAATCATTCTACCCTGAGAATGTTATATAGGAAATTCAACTCTTGTCAGGGTGAGTGGGAAGAATAAGACTACATAATATTTACATTTTTCTCACACCAAGAGCCTAGGATGACATGGGAGCCATATTAGCTTCTGTTTGACCCTTTGGGCCTCAAATTCCCCTCTATGGGGCTTCCCTGGTGGCTCAGACAGTAAAGAATCTGCCTACAATGCAGGAGACCTGGGTTCAATCCCTGGGTTGGAAAGATCCCCTGGAGAAAGGACTGGCTACCCACTCCAGTATTCTGGCCTAGAAAATTTCATAAACAGAGGAGCCTGGCAGGCCACAGTCCGTGGGGTCACCAAGAGTCAGACACGACCGAGGGACCCTCTATGAGTACCATATGGGATCACAATAAAGTTGTTGCAGAGTGTCTCTACCTTCTGCTGTTACAGACTGGGACAGAACGGAGAGAAGATGTTAAGAGCAGGGATGGCGGGCCGCATGGTGGACCGCATGGTGGGCTCTGGACCACAGCAAGCTGAGAGTCTGATTGGGGAGGGGTCTGCTGGAGCTTCATGCTCTGAGGGCTGAGCACTCCGAGGCCATTGTTCTCTGCAGTCCCAAGAGGTAACTGGGCCATTCCCATTGATTTGGGCAACCAGCCAAAGACCTGCCTGGCCCTCATGGGCAGCTGTCTCCTTTGCCACAGTGACCAAAATGAGCTGTCAGGCCAGGTCAAGGCAAGTCCAGCCTCAGCCCTGGGTGTTGGCCAGCCACCTGTGTCCAAGAGACAGCTGGTCGTGTCACTGTCCATCCCTCCTTTGCAGCTGGCCGTGATTGTCCATATTGAAGAGGAGCTCTCTTGGGACATCTGAGTACCTGAAATCTGGAGTTAGAGGTAGAGGGACTGGACACTAGCTTCCCAGCGCTGCCCATGGGATACCTCAAGCTACAAAACTGTCTGCCACAGTTCTTTGAGGGTTAAGAGAAACCAGACCACCCCCTCACGCAGAAAACCTCTGAGGAGTGTGCTCATTTGGGGAATAGTGGATAGCACCTTTCCTCTCTCATCACCCTTCCTGGCCACCCACCTCCTGCTTGGTTTTTGGTTTTCCCCTGAAAGCACTCCCTGCAAACCTGGGGAAGTGGGGCACAAGCTGCGTTCAGGCTCAGCCCAGCCTGGCCCGTGTTCTTCTAGGAGTCATGGGAGCGACTCCCACTCATTCCTTCATCAATGTTTCCTCAGCCCCCGTGCACCTGCAAATCCCAAACAGCAGTCATTTCTGTCATAGAAACAAAGAGCAAAGGATATGAACTGATTATTCTCAGCCCTGGCCTTGCTATTTATTTGCTATGTAAATTTGGAGAAGCAACTTAACCACTCTGAGCCTGTTTCCTTATCTGTAAAATTATGACAATAAGGGTTCTAACGCATGGGTTACTTGGGAATTGAATGAGATAATCCACATATTATGAGTAGAATTGTGTCCCCCACCAAATTCACACATTGAAGCCCTAACCCCCCAGTACCTCAGAATTTATTTGGAGACAGGCCCTTTAAGGGGTGATGACATTAAGATGAGGCCATTAGGGTGGGGCCCTAATGCAATGTGACTGGTGTCCTTGTGGGAAGAAGAAAAGACAAAGAAATGGGCACACAGAGAAAAGACCACATGAAGAGAGAGCAAAAGGGTGGCCAAGGAAAGAGACCGCCAGAGGAATACACCCTGTGGGCACACCGATCTTGGACATCTATCCTCCAGAAACCTAGGAAAACAAATGTCTGTGGTATTTTGTTATGGCAGCCCTAGCCCACTAATACAGAAAGCAGAAGAATAACGTCTGGCATATTATATACACTCAATAAACACTAATTACTGCCATAAGTATTGTTGCTTATCTCATCTGTACACCCACCATATTAGCTTCCTACTGCTGCTGTAACTGGCTTCCCTGGTGGCTCAGACAGACAGTAAAGCGTCCGCCTGCAGTGCAGGAGACTGGGTCCGATCCCTGGGTTGGGAAGATCCCCTGGAGAAGGAAAAAGTACTCCAGTACTCTTGCCTAGAAAATGCCATGGATGGACGAGCCTCATAGGCTACAGTCCATGGGATTGCAACGAGTTGGACATGACTGAGCAACTTCACTGGTTCACTGGCTGCTGTAACAAATCATCTCAAACATTCCGGCTTAACACATTATCGACTGGGGTATTTTTGCAGAAAGAAATGCCTGTGGCCAGTGAATTGTTATATAGGTGAATATTGAAGCACTCTGGTCAATAATGTTCAGGTAACAAAAGACATAAGAGGTGGCAAGAATACACAGAAGAACTGTACAAAAAAGATCTTTATGACCCAGCTAATCACGATGGTATGATAACCCACCTAGAGCCAGACATCCTGGAATGTGAAGTCAAGTGGGCCTTAGGAAAAGTGAAAGTGAAGTCGCTCAGTCATGTCCAACTCTTTGCCACCCCATGGACTGTAGCCTTCCACGCTCCTCTGACCATGGGATTTTCCAGGCAAGAGTACTGGAGTGGGTTGCCATTTCCTTCTCCAGAGGATCTTCCCAACCCAGGGATTGAACCTGGGTCTCCCGCATTATAGGTAGACGCTTTACCATCCAGGCCACCAGGTAAGTCCTGGGCCTTAGGAAGCATCACTACGAACAAAGCTAGTGGAGGTGATGGAATTCCAGTTGAGCTGTTTCAAGTCCTGAGGGATGATGCTGTGAAAGTGCTGCACTCAATATGCCAGCAAATTTGGAAAACTCAGCAGTGGCCATAGGACTGGAAAAGGTCAGTTTTCATTCCAATCCCAAAGAAACGCAATGCCAAAGAATGCTCAAACTACCACACAATTACATTCATCTCACACGCTAGTAAAGTAATGCTCAAAATTCTCTAAGCCAGGCTTCAACAATATGTGAGCTGTGAACTTCCTGATGTTCAAGCTGGTTTTAAAAAAGGCAGAGGAACCAGAGATCAAATTGCCAACATCCGCTGGATCATGGAAAAAGCAAGAGAGTTCCAGAAAAACATCTATTTCTGCTTTATTGACTATGCCAAAGCCTTTGACTGTGTGGATCACAATAAACTGTGGAAAATTCTGAGAGAGATGGGAATACCAGACCACCTGACCTGCCTCTTAAGAAACCTGTATGCAGGTCAGGAAGCAACAGTTAGAACTGGACATGGAACAACAGACTGGTTCCAAATAGGAAAAGGAATACGTCAAGGCTGTATATTGTCAACCTGCTTATTTAACTTATATGCAGAGTACATTATGAGAAACGCTGGGCTGGAAGAAGCACAAGCTAGAATCAAGATTGCTGGAAGAAATATCAATAACCTCAGATATACAGATGACACCACCCTTATGGCAGAAAGTGAAGAAGAACTAAAGAGCCTCATGATGAAAGTGAAAGAGGAGAGTGAAAAAGTTGGCTTAAAACTCAACATTCAGAAAAGTAAGATCATGGCATCTTGTCCCATCACTTCATGGGAAATAGATGGGGAAACAGTGGAAACAGTGTCAGACTTTTATTTTTCTGGGCTCCAAAATCACTATAGATGGTGACTGCAGCCATGAAATTAAAAGATACATGTTCCTTGGAAGAAAAGCTATGACCAACCTAGACAGCATATTAAAAAGCAGAGACATTACTTTGCCAACAAAGATCCATCTAGTCAAGGCTATACTTTTTCCAGTAGTCATGTATGGATATGAGAGTTGGACTGTAAAGAAAGCTGAGTGCCAAAGAATTGATGCTTTTGAAGTGTGGTGTTGAAGAAGACTCTTGAGAGTTCCTTGGACTGCAAGGAGATCCAACCAGTCCATGCTATAGATCAGTCCTGGGTGTTCATTGGAAGGACTGATGTTGAAGTTGAAACTCCAGTACTTTGGCCACCTGATGCGAAGAGCTGACTCATTTGAAAAGACCCTGATGCTGGGAAAGATTGAGGGCAGGAGGAGAAGGGGATAACAGAGGATGAGATGGTTAGATGGTATCACCAACTCAATGGACATGAGTTTGGGTAAACTCCGGGAGTTGATGATGGACAGGGAGGCCTGGTATGCTGTGGTTCATGGGGTCGCAAAGAGTCGGACATGGCTGAGCGACTGAACTGAACTGAACAAAAGACATATTAATACATCTCTGGCCAATAACATGTTATAATATGTTATAACACATATGTATTATCTTACTCTGTAGATCAGATATCCCACTGGGCGAAAATCAAGGTTTCTACAAGGCTGTATTCCTTCTGGAGTCTCCAGAAAAGAATCCATCTCCTTGTCTTTTCCGTCTTCTAGAGGCCATCTGCATTTCTTGGCCATGGCCCTAACCTGCTCACACCTGCTCCTCCAGCCCTTGGAGAGGTCTGGGCAGGGAGGTCTGCGGCACAGAGAAGGGGAAGGAGTGATGGCTTCTGAGACAGTAGTTATGGGGGCAGGAGCTCCAACATGGTGGGGGGAGGGGATGGGAGGGGTCCAAAGTAGCAGAGACTGCAACAGGGAGATGTGCCCAGGGCAGACACTGCTGGTCACCAAATGCCTGGCTTTGGGGTGTCAGAGACAGCTTTACGGAGCTGGAACTCCTGGTTCTATTTCACAACACCGACATGTCTTTCATTATCTCCAGGGCTGTTGTGAAATGTTCCAAAGAGAATAACGTACTTTCAATTCATTTTAATTGTACAAAAGATCTGTATGTCAGGCAGTACTTTTGAGGAGGGGATAAGGTGTCACAAAGTCAGGGAAATGCTGATGAGTCTGGGTCCACTCAGGAGAGGTGGGGGTGGGGTGTCTGGTACTGGGTCTGGCTGCAGGATGAGCAGGCCAGGGGCTCTGGAATGCTAACATAGCTCTTGCAGAGGGAGAGGTGTGTGATCCTTGGAGCCCTGCTGTCTCCCACAGGGAGCCCAGCTCGGTGAAGTGGGCAGAACTCAGCTCAGAGGAACTCAAACAAACCATCCCAGTTTGCAAACTAGTGGCAGAGCTGGAAAAAAGTAGCAGCCTATGGTTTTGTAATTCCATTGTCTGATGGGCACAGGGGGCTGACTATGATGTGAAATGTAGGCTATCAATTCATCCTATCTGTTAGGGATTCTCAGAAAAGGCCCGACCAAGGCAGCCAGGGAAATGATTTCAGAGGAACCCCCAGACAGTCATGAGCCAGCTGTGTAGCCTTGAACCAGCTGCTTCCACTCTCTGGGTTGCACCTCCATCGTGTTGTAAGAAGGAAGGGTGGCTGTATAACAATGGCGTAAATCGTTATGCAGGGCTTACTGGGTTTGAGTCACCTTAAGTATGTTATCTCACATAATCCTTCCAATAATCCTCTGAAGGGTTATCCTCATCTTGCAAATAAGAAAATGGAAGTTCAGGAAAGTTAAGTAACTCATCCAAGTTCACACAGCTAATGAACCACCCAATAGGACTTTAAAGCCTTGAATGCCTCCTAACCCCAATGCTAGATCCCTCAAGGTCAGCTCTTGGCTCCATCCTGAGTGTGAAAAATCCAGAAGGGCCACCCCGGTTCCTTTATGCTCCATCTCACTGCTGTTTGAGGGCTGGACCCTGGGCTTGGTATGCAGAATGTGGGTGGGGATGACCCAGGTCGCCACCAGGACTCCTGAGAACATAGAGGAAGTGAGAGCTCTGGCACCTCCACAACCCACACACCTACTCCTGTTCCCACAAGTCTAAGAAAGGCCACTGCCCTTGGTTTAAAGTAATGCTTCTTTCCAACAGCTTATTACATATACCCTTTACCTAGAAAGTTCATCAAATAAAAGCACATCTTCTATGTCCACACAATACCCTGCACATGTCTTTTTGTGGCTTAATCACTCATTTATTTCTATCACTGAATAATATTCCATTTTCTGGATGGAAACCAGAGTTTCTGTCTTCAGCCACCTCCTGAAGGGCATCTTGCTTGTTTCCAAGTTTTGGCAGTTGTGAATAAAGCTGCTGTAAACATCCATGCACAGGTTTTTGCATGGACGTAACTTTTCAACTCACTTGGGAAATTACCTAGAAACACCACTGTGGGTTCATAAAGAATATGTTTAATGTAGGCCCTTGTTTTTTATCCAACCTGCCTTTCTCTCTTTTAATTGGAGTATTTAGTTCATTGACATTTAAGGTAACTGTTGATAGATATGTATGTGTTGGAAACAACCGAAATGTCCATTGACATATGAATGGATAAAGAAGATGTGGGGTGTGTGTGTGTGTGTGTGTGTGTGTGATGTGTGTGTGTGTGTGTGTGTGTGTGTATGTGATGGATTACTACTCAGCCATAAAGAGAATGAAGTGAAGCTGTTTGCAGCAACATGTATGGACCTGGAGATCATCACACTAAGTGAAGTCAGAAAGACAAACACCATCTGCTATCACTTATATGTGGAATCTAAAATATGACACAAATGAACTTATCTATGAAACAGAAACAGACTCACAGACAAGAGAACAGACTTGTGGTTGCCAAGGGGCTAGAGGAAGGGGGACGGATGGAGTGGGAGTTTGGGATTACCAAATGCAAACTATTATATATCTATAGATAAAACTGAGGCACTTTGCTGTACACCAGAGACTAACACAACCTTGTAAATCAACTATACTTCAATAAAGTAAGAAAAAACTTTAAGAGTGTGCTTAGTTTTATAAGAAACTGCCAAACTGTCTTCCAAAGTGACTGTACCATTTCTCATTCTTAATGGCAACCCACTCCAGTACTCTTGCCTGGAAAATCCCAAGGATGGAGGAGCCTGATAGGCTGCAGTCCACGGGGTCGCTAAGAGTTGGATACGACTGAGCGGCTTCCCTTTCACTTTTCACTTTCATGCATTGGAGAAGGAAATGGCAATCCACTCCAGTGTTCTTGCCTGGAGAATCCCAGGGATGGGGGAGCCTGGTGGGCTGCCGTTTATGGGGTCACACAGAGTCGGACACGACTAAAGAGACTTAGCAGCAGCAATGGCTGTGGCTTTTATTTTTATTCAGAAATGAAAAGTGACTTGCTTACGATCACATAGCCATTCTTTGGCAGAGGAAGGATTCGAAGGCAGTGCCCTTTTGGGTGGTTGCCTTTTGACCACGCTGCCCTTCAGGTGGACATGCTGAGCACACACCCTCACAAACACTTATTCACCATTGGCTTTCGAGACCTAGTTCTTGGTGCACACATGTGCTGAGCATTCTCTTCTGCATCCAGGAAAGCCTGTCGTTCTAGTCCCTATGTCTGAGAAGACTGTGATGCTCTTGCCAATGCCTGGGTGCATAGGGGCCAGTGTCCTGGTGTTCCAGGCTTACCTATACCTAGAGAAGAACCAGACACCCTGGGAGACTCTTTCTCCTATCAAAGCCGATCAAGCCCCAGAGTCCCAGGAGTCGCTGTGACTTCATCAGGGACTGGCTGGGGAAAGAAACGCCCTCTCCCTTCTTCCAGCTTCCAAGTCCTTCCTTCCTTCCTCCCTTCTTTAGGTGAATTTCACGTAATAAAATCAACCATTTTTAAAATGTACAGTTCAGCGGCATTTATCACATTTCACAGTGTCCTGCAACCACCGCCTCTCCCTGGTTCTAAAACGTTTTCCTGCCCCCAGAAGAAAACTCTGTACCCATCATCCCCCATCCTCTCTCTCCCCAGCCCCTGGCTACCACCAACCCACATGCAGCCTCTCTGGGTGTACCTATTTCAGTAATGGAAGAAACAGAATCATACAGTATGTGACCTTTTGTGTCTGGCTCCAAACACCTTTCTTGGACCACACTTTCTGTAACTCCCTAAGAAAGGAGGAAGAACAAGGGCCATTTCTGTTTCCTTTGTGTCTATCCTTACCCCCTGGTCCATGTTGCCCTGCACCCCCTGCCCACAGTGTCTGTGGCCAGGCTCATCTGTTCTATGCCATTTCCTATTTCTTGTAACTACCCGCAGAAGAGGACTTTGATGCTTCCTAGAGTCATTCAACAAATAGCTTCTGGGCTGGCAGAAAACAGAAGACAGGGCAGACAGACGGGTAGCAATCATTGCAGCCGTGTGATGAGGCACTGCTAGAGGTTTTTCAGAGAGCCAGAGGAGCCCAGAGGAAAGACAGGTAACTCAGCCTCAGGGTGAGGCTATCCAGGGCAGATAGACTGGGGACGCTGTCTGCCTTGTTCATGCTGTTTCCTTTGCACTTAGCACCATTTCTGGTGCCTAGAACAGGATGAATGGCATGTCCATCCATCCATCAGTGCAGCTTTCTCAGCTAGGAGCCAAAGGATGAGAGTCGTTTATACCAGGAGTTAGGCATAACTTACCTGAAGACTTGTAGGCAAAGGTTCAGCCCCTACAATACCCTAACCAATGTTTCAATCTAGATGAATATGGAAGGGGAGAGGCAGACAAGTGAGAAAAGATAGGGCCAGATCACACTTTGCCTTGGAAGCTGCATAAAGGAGACTGACTTTAACCTGAGTGAAAGAGAAGGAATTCAAGCAGATTTGCGTTTTAGAAACTCATTGTTCTAATAGAGATTAGAGATTATGACCTAAGGATGTGCCAGGCAGACAGAAGAGAGGTCATTCTTGCCCCCTCTATAGCTGATTTCCAGTGGGAAGCAGAGATACATCATATGTTGTTTAAAATAATTAAATAGTCCCAAATGTGCAAGGTACTCTAAGGGATGCCATGGCAGGTCCTTTAAATTGAAACCTGAGGAATGAATGAACAGGAGATGGTCAGTGAGAGAGGCAAAGAGCTTTCCAGACTATACTAAAGCTGTTATGAAGGTCCTCAGCAAAACGTCCTGAAGGAACTGAGAAAAGTCCAGTGTGGTTCTTGTGAAAATGCGAGGCTGGAAGTTTGACCAGATGAAGCTGGGGAGGTAGCAGGAATCAAACCCCACAGAACACTTTTACACATTTTGGACTTACCCTCAGCAAAACAGGAAGTCTTGAATGATGTAAGCAGGATCCTATTTTGAAAAATAGGATCACTTGCATTTCTCTTTTGCATTTCTGTGTATGTGACCTTCCTGGTCAGTGCATTGGTCTGCTTGCCTTGAAAGTGGTGCTAGAGTGATCAAAGAAAAAAATATTCAGAGAAGGGGATAAGGAGTATTGAGCTGCAGACATTCAAAATCAAATTCTTCAGCCACACAATGGTCTTGAAAGATAGTCTTTATTAAGAAAAAGGATATTCTGGATGTCTTTAACTTTCTCTGTAATATATCAAGAAGCTAGCCTGACAGAACTGAACTTAGAGCTTTATCTAAAGAGGAGAACAGACAGGAGAGCCCTGATCTCATGTCTGGAGGATGGCGGGGAGGAGGGGAGACAGGACGCAAGTGTGGGAGCAAGTCAGGTGTGTATCCTCATTGTCCATCTTCCAGCTGAAGTCCCAGACTGCAAAGCGAGAGGGGAGCTCTGGGAGGAGATGCCCTTACATATCACTCTAAAGGTCTTCACATCAAAGTAAACTGCAGTGTGGTTAGGCACAGGGAAAGTTTGAATTTAACTTTCTCAAGTCCCCCCTGGTTCCCCTGCAGTGTTAGAATGATGGCTGCACTAGGTCTGTAGTTGTGGATTTTATATAAGAAACTGATCGGAAGCAGATAGATTGAAAGCCTGCTAAGTTGGTTTTTTTTTGAAAGCACTGAACAAACAATAAAAAGTATCGACTATGACCGTTACTTCCTAATACAGTCGCTGGGATCCACAATCTGCAGCAGCAGGAAGTAGAGGTGAACACTCTGAAGCTCCCAGGGCCCTGCTCACCAATGCCCGTTTCAGGTGTAGCTGTGGGGGATAAGAGCCTCCCAGAAGGAAAAGCCCAGAGACATGGACAATGGACAAAGCTCCACTGCCGGGGTAGGGGGCTCCCTCCTCCAGCCCAGCAGCATCTGATCGTTGTCATGAACCAGTGCCAGACGTGTTCCCATGCCGCTTTTCTCTGAATGGGAGTCCTCACTGCAGTTACCCTGCACCTATTCCATCTGCCACAGTCAGCATGGGGTGGAGGGTTTTCGTGTCTATGTGCTCAGACCATGTGGAGCCCTTGAAGAGGGTTGCACATAGCCTGATGATCCTTGATCTGCATGAGGCTTTGGGGTCATCTCCCCTGGGGAGGAAAGGAAAGAATTCGGGGGGCATGCGAATTTTGGGGTGACTATGGCAGAAACTGCTCTTTGGTTACTCCAGTGCCCATTCTTCCCTTTTTACCTCAATAACACAACCCTCAATTTTATGTCTTAAGGCTGTATTTAAGATTACATTTCTCAGACTCCCTTGCAGCTAGTTCTGACCATGTGTATATGTTCTAGCTAACAAAATACAAGCAGAAATGTCAAAAGAACTTTCAGGAAAGTCTCTGTAAAATGGGAGTTGAAATAAAATAGGGAAGGGGAAGCCCCTCTCCCATTCTGCCATACTGTTTCTTAGAAAGCAAATATGATGGCTAGAGTTAGCTAGAATCATGGAAATTAGAGCCATACCTTGGCTTTTTAAGGGAGAGAAAGAAGCCCTGTATGTTCACAGTTCTGCTTATTTGGGTTTTCTGTCACTGGCAGCTGAATGTAATCCTAATTGATATACCTCTAAGACAGGGGTTGAGTGGGAGACTTACATCATCAATTTAGTGGTTGGGACCCAAAACCTGCAGACACAATGCTGATGTTCTGGCTGCAGGAAGGAATTGAAGGTGACAGAGGCTTGTACAAGGACAGTAACAGTAGAGCTGGATAGAACACTCAGATCTGAGACACACTTAGGAGGTAAGACAGGAGTTGGTGATGGTGAGGGAGAGACGAGAAGGAAGTCAAAGAAAATGGCCCTGTAAGGAAGGAGCAGTGAGCAGAGCCATCAGCGGTGCTACAGCCAAGAAAGATGCGGGCTGAGACAAGTCTGTAGGAATTGGTAACAAGGAAGTAGCCTCAGGACAGTGGAGGTGGAAGCAGACTTGAGTGTGTTGAAGGAAGAGTGGGAGGTGAGGAAGTGGGCCCAGCACGTAGAGATAACTCCTCTGAAGCTGACCTAGGGGTGGAGTCATGGAGGGTTCTTATTTTTAAATGGGTGAGACTTGACCTCATTTAGAGGAAAGGACCCTTAGAGAGGTAGAGGTCAATGATGGAATAAGAAGAGGAAGAAGCTACTTGAAGAGGATCCCTGAGAAGAAGGTGGGAGGAATGAGTTTGGGGGAGCAGGAGGACCCCTTCTCTGTTAAAGCAGGTGAAGGAGGGCAGACGGGAGACAGGCTGGCTCTCTCCTGGGCTGTGGGCAGAGCCTTCTCCAGGGCTCCCAGCCCCTGGCCTCCTTCCGCCCCACCCCCGTCTATCCTGCACGTCTACGTTAATCTTCCTAAAGTGACTGTAGCGGCATCCACTGGCTCTTTGTCTATAGCTCCCAATACTTCAAAACAAAGAGTTTGCTAGAATGTAGACTCATTTCTGCTGACTTTTGGGGTCTCACCTTAAGTGGGGCTAGTTCTGGAAAAGCCCCCCAGATTAGGGAAAGTCCTGGTGATAATCCACAGCCACAACAACTTATATGTCTTTGAGGTGCTCACTGACCTTGTAATTATGTGATCAGACTGCCCCATTAGACAATGGGTGGTGTGTGTGCATGTGAGTACTTATCACCTGTGTGTGTGTGTGTATGTGTGTGTGTATGTATGCATGTGAGTGCTTATCACCTCTATCTCCAAAGCATGGAGGACAGCCTGGCACAACCAGGCACTACGCTGGGCTGAATGACCAACTGATAGCAAGACTCAAGCCTGTCATTGAGGCTCTTAAGATCTCAGGTTAAATTTCCAGCATCCCCTAAACCTGCCCATGCTCCAGATGCTGGGTACTCCTTCCTGGTTCCCAAGGCTGCCCCATGCTTTCCTTCTGAACAGGTCTTTTCTCAGACTGTTCCCTGCCCAGCATGCCCACCCTCCACTCTGTCCTGTACAGACTCCACTCCCCTCCCAGCCCAGGGACCCTTCCACTGCAGAATCTTCTCTGAAACCCCCACCAGCCCCAAGCTGAGCCACTTACCATATTCTACTGTGAATCTCTCCTTCCTGTCCCTTTCCGCCCATCACATTGCAACCTCCTTGAGGGAAACCTCTAGGTAGTAATTGTTATTTCAAATGAAAACACTTGACTGTGAGGCAAAGAAACACCTTATATAACATCTGTATAAACAGTCTTATATGGCTTTATCCCCAGCGGTGTCTGCATGGTGTCATGGACTTGGTAGGGACACAAAAATAATTTTGAATGAATGTAAGAATATGATGGTGAATATAATTAATTTTTTAAGTTAATTTAAATGTGGTTTTCCTATGCTTACAACACAAAAAGAGTGCCTGTTTTTATCCATGAACAAAATCTGTCTTTTCAGATTTTTTCCATCTTTCCTTGAGAAACAAATGCATGCCTCATGCAGCAGATCAAGGTGGTGACTGTATTTGCCAGCGTACCAGACACACCACTGCGTAAGGGAAAAGGAATTTCTCCTGGAGCTGATAATTTCCAACGTGTTCAGCAACATTGGTCTCTTGGGCTTCTGAATAAGATCAGGTATGTGAAAGCATATAAAATCTACAAAGCGCTAAAATAAGAAGGAAACTACATCACTATTCATAGCTATTATTTTCCATGTGAAGGTCTCATGATTGTTTTTTAGTTCAGAAAATAGAGTCATTGAGATTCTCAAAAGTTCTACCTTGATATAAATCCATAGAGACAGTAGGCAGATGGGTGGTTGCCAGGGGCTGGAGGCAGGGGGACAGGGAGCAACTGTGTAATGGGGTCAGGGCTTCCTCCCACAGTGATGAAAATGTTTTAGACCTAGACAGAAATGGTCGTTGCACAACATTGTGAAGGTACTAAATGCCACTGAATTTGTTCACTTTTAAATGGTTACTTTTAAAAAGATTTCTTGATGTGGACCAGTTTTTCTTAAGTCTTTACTGAATTTGTTAAAAATACTGCTTCTGTTTTACATTTTGTGTTTGTTTGGCCAGAAGGCTTATGGGATCTTAGCATGCTGACCAGGGATCCAAACTGCACTGGAAGTTTCAACCACTGGACTGCCAGAGAAGTTCATAAAATGGTTGCTTTTATAGTTTTGTGAATTCTACCTCAATTTTAAAAAAATTGCATCCCTAAACACTGAATCATTTCTAAATGTCCCAAAGGGCACGACAGTGCTATATTCTAGGGCAGCCCCAGAGTCAAGGTCCCAGAGCACCTTATACTGCACCTTTGGATCAAGACTGGAGTTCCCCTCATGCATAAGCATGACCTCCAAGTGTCCTCAGAGACACTCAGCTGAGCACTATTACCAACCAGCTGAGTGTGTGTATTTTGGTTTCTTACTTCACTGGCTGAGTCCTTAACAAGGACTTCTGAAGGTGTTTAGTTTGATTAAGGATTTGATAGTTCCACAGGTGGAGCCTGGAGCAGGTTTTATTTTTTCCTTTAAACCAGGGGGAACTTTCCAGAGACAACAGCTCACAGCCTGCGGATGGTGCTCAGATGCTCTCCTGGGCCATCTGTCTGTCCACTGGGTCCCGTGGGGAGGAAGGAGGATGATCCCATCCCAGAGGACAGAATCGGGGGTCACAGTTCCTCTCCACTCAGGCAGGTCCCAAAAAGGCGAAGACCAGTTGTGAAGAAGGGCGGGTGGACTTGTCCTAACAGCTCACAGCTTCTCAGGAAACAGTCCTTTGGTTGTGTCAGGGGAGGGACAGACTCGTGAACAAGGGCAGGTGCGAGGCTGGTGGGGAGGGAAGGCCGTCAGCACTCCTTCTCGACCTTCAGGCCTGGTGGGCCCTGGGCCAGCGAGGTTGGGCTGCCCACGAACAAGTACCCATCCATCTCAACCTTCAGGCCTGGTGGGCCCTGGGCCAACGAGGTTGGGCTGCCCACGAACAAGTACCCATCCATCCTTTAAACACAGAGGACCCAAGGGGAAATCACACCTTTTCATTTCAAACACAGCTCGGAGCTCAAAACCCAGGGGCTATGCTATAATCAAGTTGCATCAGTCAAGTTTATAACGAAGTCTTTTTTTTTTTTCCTTTTTTAGCACTTGATACCTTTCCTTCTGCCTTCACATATACCGTTTCATTCACTAGCCCAAGAAACAAACATAGCTGACCACCTTGGAAAATAGCAACTCCAGGGGAAATTCCTGTTCCCTTACCCAGCAGTGGTCCAGTGAACAAAGAAAGCCCAATGACAAGCATCCACTTGGGAAACTCTAGGTCCAACATAGGGGACGGTTCGGGGAGTTCCTCACCAAGACATCTTTCCTGGGAGAGAACCCCACTCAGTCCAAAGAACTCCAACTTTGTTAGAAATGTAATCAACAGCATTTACCATCAAGCCAGATCACTGAACCAGTTTGGACCAAGACAGCCTAGACTCAGCCGGAATTGCAGAATTCCCCAACAGACCCTGTTAGAACCCAGTGGAGGTGGCCCCTTATTGTTTTTCTCAATTAAAAAAAAAAAAAACTAAAAAGTTTTCTGCATGCTTTTAAGGCATTTACAGCTGCCCAAAGAAGCAGGGCTACTATGACTGCACTTAATAAGCACCTGGCAATCACCAACCTCTCTAATTGCCATGTGGGTGAAGAGGTGGGAATTCAAACAAACGAAGGAGATTTCGAAGTGTTGCTGGAAGATGAAAAATGTGACGGAAGCGCCTAGGCATGAGAGGCAAGCAGAGACACATGCTTCTCTCAGGACAGCATAACCCGGAAAGCCGACTGAAGCTGATGTGAACATTCCCAGCATCTGCCTCCCAGACACTTACACTGAAAAGAGCCACATCAACTGCTCAGAAAAATGCAGGTACCACTGAGACACCCCAGGCACCATGGCCTGTGTTGTCTACTTAGGCATAAGTTGTTGCTGGGAGGCCCAGTGCCAAGAGTTTTGAATGTCCGGTTCCTCATACCCCAAGGCCTTCTCAAAAGGGAAAGAAGATAAAACATGGGGGTTCACCACAGCACTATCAATACCCTCCCCCTTTACAGAGAGGAAACTCCGGCTCAGAGAGATTACGAGTAGAGGGGCAGGGCTAGGATTCAGAGTGCCTGTACTTCTCACGGTCCAGAGCTCTTGGGTCCTCCAAGGAACGAGGCCTTCACTCTGGGCTCCTCTTCCGCAGATTAGGAGTGAGTGGTGTTAACTCAGCACCTAACACTCAGCTGCTGCCGACCATCTTGAGTGCTAACTACTGAAACGTGTGCCTCCCTCCCATTTACAGTGCAGGGGAAGAGCACCCAGGACAGACACTCATTTACCCCCGGCTTCCTGGGCAGCAGGGTCTGGCTGACACTTCTGTGTCACCAACCTGTGTCTATTCAAAAAGGATATCTGGAGATGTGATTGTCCCACTTATGTACATGCCTTGGTTGTTCCAGAGGCCTGCGTATGACCTCATGCAACCACCTGGACCCTCTGAGCAATACCTTAAATTGGCTTTTTAAAGATTCTCAAGTCCCCAGAGTCAATTTTATTGAAACAAAATCCAAAGTGCCCCCAGGAACTGTTAGTGGCTAGCTTTTGGCAGTACTTGGCAGCTAGCTGAGAATCAGGCCCTAAAAAGTGGGAAATGGGACTGGGAGGGGTCGGAGAGGGTAAAGAGAAAGAAGCATGAGAAAGGAGGTGGGGAAGGTCTAGGCAGCCTCACCCCCAGCAGCTCACCTTCTAATTTTGCCAAAAGAGATTCCCAGGGAGTTGTTCCCTGCCTCCCCATTCCCAACAGAAAGACCAACTCTGCCCATGGAGCCAAAAGTAGAAAAGCCTAGAAGGAAAAAAAGAGAAGCGACAGAAAAGATAGGAAGAAAAGACAGAATAAACCAACCATCAGAGGCTCTTCAATCTTAATTCATTTTATTCTACAAAAAGCTACTCAATTGAAAGTGAAAAAGCTAACAAAAAAAAAAAAAAGGAAAAAAAGTTGTAATATGTTCTTTCTTCCATAGCAGCAAGCTTTTTCTAACAAGCTTTCTTTAGTGCAAATACTGTAGGCTTGTATTACAGTAAAATAACAAGACAGAACAACAACAAAACACCACCAGAGATGCTTCAGAGCTGAGCTACTCCTCGAATTTCAAAACTATACAAAGATTTTTGAGCTCATAGTCCTGCCTGGAGAGGCCTATTTAGAAGCCTTTCCAATGGGACCATTTAAGAAAAAAAAAAAAAGACAAGGTGCTCAGATAGATAATTAAATCCCCCATCAAGCTGTAGGAATCTTGTACAACTTTTTTTTTTTTTTACCTCCAGGATCTTAGAGCAATTTATTCCACATCAACATACCTCAAATACAGATGCACAAAGCTTTTGATTTGCCACGATATACCAAAATACTATATATACATCTTTCACTTCAGAAAAGACACCCTGATACCTATTCTTTATACAAACGTGAAAATTTTTCTTCCTCAACATCAAGTAACCACAAACTAAAATAAATGGAATAAACTTTTTAATCATACACAGAATATAATTTTTGAGGAACAGGAGAGGATCTTTCCTTGTGTTCTCTTCTAACGCAGAGTTCTTGGTGACCGCTGTCCCCAGAGGAATGACACACCATCTTTAAAAACAGAACCTTTTTTTATACAAGTTTATACAGCACAAGTCACAAGTCATTTTAGAAACAAAGCATCATTAGCCTAAATTTAAAAAAATATATAAAGAAAGAGAGGGAGAGAGGAACTGAGCATTTTAATGCTATCTGTTTCTATTCAGGCTTGGTACAACACAAAGATGTAAACATTTAAAATAAATAATAAAATAAATGTCAATTACTTCTCCCCCTTCCCTTCCCATGCCCTGCTCAAAATTTGACCCAGCTCCTCCTGAACATGTCAGCCTTAGAAAATTAAAACCCTTTGTTGATGTACAACCAATATACTAGAAGCGTGAGAAGATGTCAAATAGGTAGTGGGGTGACTGGGTTTTCTTTTTAAAAGGTGTAGGAGGACATGGGCACACCTAGAAATACACACACACACACACGCACGCACGCACACATACACACAACCCGTCAATAAATAGTGAGATGCTGGCTTTTAAGATTGAATGCCAAGAAGACTCAACAAGCAGAAAGTAGCAAGACCACTTTACTTAAGTTTTTAAAAGAAAGTTACACACACCACATATCCTATTGGTCCACAAATTCTATAAGGACTCAGGTTAACCATCTGAAGAGTGCAAAGGAGCACATCACAGGGGAAACAAATTTAGAGGTGGGAGGATATTGTAGGGGGTGGGTCTTTGAGAACAAACCTCAGACTGAAGGCAATCTTGCCTTGGATCTTTGGAGAAAGACTTTCTCACCTCCAAGTGTTTTTGTGATCCATCAGTGGTGGGCTTTTAATAAGGGAAGTCCTCATCACTTAGTCTCACCCTAAAGAGAGTATATATATATAAAAGTGCCTAACACAGTGCCTGGCACATAGTAGGTGCTATTCTTTTCCTTCTTAAAGAGGCCACATGGATGTCTGATCAAAGGAGGAAATCAACCTAAAAGTTACAAGGTGAGATTGCAAGAAGTATTGTTGGTCCATCAAGGAAAAGGGAGAAAAGTCCCAATGCCTATAAGTTGAGCTCAACCTTAAGATGGAGCCTAGTGGGAACAGAGGGGAGACTCCCTTCCCTAAAGTCTGAGAAAGGGAACCAGTAGCCTCTGATGGTTCCTGGCTTTGAGATGCTTGTGGGATGGGCCACAGTGAAGACACCTGGCCAATCTCACAGGCAGAAAAATGATTTTTTTCTGAAAACTTCCCCAGTGAATTTCTCTGCTTTGAGTTGGCTCTGGTAATTGCCTAAACTTCACCTGGGATCTCCTCTCTGTCCTGTGTCAGCAGCTGTCCCCATCCACTCAACAGGAAGAGGGCTGTTCCCAAGAGGCTAGCCAGGTGGCCAAGGGGACTGTGTGTTTCACACCAGCCTGTCAAGGAGTGCCTGCCCTATGCTGTCCCAGAGCTGCCTGCAGCCCAACTGGAGTCCACACCAGCTGCCTCACGGCTGGGGACACAGGGGGGCATGGGGTTCCCTGCCAAAGTCCAAAGGCTCCCCTGCCGCTGCTCCCAAGGAGGAGGAGAAAGGAAGGAGGAGGAAGCAGCAGGCCTGGTGTCTGGCAGCAACTTTGGAGAACCAGCCAGAAGGCAGTGACTGAGGATATGCCTATGAGTTAAGAGTGCTCTGGCTTTGAGGAAGCCAAACTACCTCCAAGAACAAAGTTAGAGGGTCCTGAATAGAAACACAGCTCAGAGGCCTCGAAGTCCTGCCACACGGCTGGGTTCTTGCTTTCTGCTGGTCCCAAAGCCAATGCAGTTTGAAATCTGAACTAAAGCCAGACTCCATTTCAGGAATGTCCAGCTTGGCCCCAAGTCACATGCCGGGGCCTGCCTTGGGATCAGGGCTGTGCAAAATGGGGCACAAAGAGACTTTAGAAACAAAACACCAGAGAGCAGCTTCATTTAAGAAATATATAACACATATATTCAAAAAGAAGCAAATAGCTCCCAGTTGGCCACAAATGCCACTTGAGATGATTGAGTCTTTCAGAGCTGAGTTCACCCCAGTTCTTTTCGCCTGTTTCCTGCTACGCCTAGCTGACCTCTGTGTCCTTGATTAATCTGAAGCCAGAAACCCAAAGGCCCCATCTTATTAGAAGCACCCCTCCCAGAACCTCTGGGGAACTGGGGGGCAGCGTCACAGCCAAGGAATGTGGGAAATAACATATTTAAAGCATTTGGGGGGAAATCCTGTTTCTTTCAGTCTCCTCTCTTTGCAAGCCCTACCCCTCCACACATCACTCCCAGTCACAGTGGGCTGCGTATTTTAGGCATTGGGCTGTTCCATTCTGTGTGTCTAGGGCATGGCAAGGGAGTAATGAACATTAAATACCAGCCGGCGTGCCAGGCCTGGGTCTGTGAAGGGAACAGGTGAGCAATCATGTCATCCCTTTTTCTCTCTCTCCCGAGTCCAACTTTGAGATTTAACCCCCACTGGGTTGATTTAAATAATATCTATATAGTTTTAAATTATCATACAATGATCTCTAGAGCTGAATCACAATAGCGGGGCCTCCCTCAGAGCACTAGCCCAGCACCCAGCAGAGGCCAATGCTGGAAGACCAGCCTTGGGGAGAAAAAAAGTCTCCAAGGGGTGGCAGGCGGGGACTCCGCTGAGCTCTGCAGAGCTGTGCTCCCGGGGCGGGGGGAGGGGGCTGGAGGACCCCCTTTCCCCATTCCCCACCCCACGGGAAGGGGCAGCTCTCTTGCAGTGGGATTCATCTCTGATTTCAGCAGCCCCTGGGGAATGGTGCGTAAGCTGCAAGCCACAACAGCAGCTCTGGGCCAGCTGTTCACAGCTGGCTGGTGGACCTGGGAAGCATACTGGGGTGAGGGGGCAGGGGAGTGTAAGAGAAAAAGCGCGAGATCCATCAGGTAGCAGATGACCACAGAGGGTAGCACAGCCCAGCACCTTGGTGAGAGGCGAGAAGCAGGCGCTGGGGCTGCTGCGAGGCAAACCCCACTCTGACTGCCTCCCTCCTTCCTCCCCCTGCCTTTCCATCCACAGCAGAGGCGATTTTGAGGCTTGGGGAGGGGCCAGGCCCACGCTTATTAAACCTCCACGGGTGGCGTCACCCTGAGAGGCAGGGTGGGGGAGGGTGGAGCGGGCAGGGACTTGGAGTGACGTGTGGCTCCGAGGAAGGAAGAAGGGTCCGGGGCAGAACGACGAGGCAGTAATTACAAGAGACGTCCTACTCAAGACATGGGGTGAAGTGAGGCTGGCTGGGACACCCATGTGGCCCGTTGGCACTATTCCTGGCCATTTCTGACCTGGTAGGTAGGCATTTGGAAAACCCAAAACGTGACCCAGCTGTCTCACTCACACCCTGTCTTCTGGCCAAGCTGCTCCTCCAAAAGCCGTCTCCGAGAATGGGGAGGAAGGGTCCTCCAAACCTCCTGGCGATGGTGGCCTCTCCTGGAAAGCTCAAGGAGCCCTGCTGGCAGTTCCGGAGATGGTGGTGGACCAGAAGCGTCAGAGGAGGGAAGGTTCTGTATTGCACATGGACTGTCCCCTTCTGGACAAGTCAGCCCCAGCCAAAGAGTCATCCTGCTGCCCCCTCTTCAGAAATGAAGAGCTTTACTATTCAGACCACCCAGATGAAATGTCATGGCAAATTTGATAAAAAACTAAGAGGAGGTGAAATTGACACCGGGGGAAGGGAGGGGCAAATAGAGGGAAGGTGAAACCAAAAAGGCATTGAGCATGCTTGGTGGGGCGGGAAGGACACCATCACTCCAGAGACACATCGGAACCAAGGGACAGGATCGGCCCACACCAGCTTCAGGCTCTTCAGAAGCCAGGGAGATGACTGAGTCCACCAAACCAAGTTCTCCAATGTTTTTCAAGAAACAGGATTTGCTTCGCGAGGCGGACGAGTGAGGAGGAGGTCCTGTGACTTCCAAGAGCTCATCCGAGTCCTCCGGCAACTCACCACCAAATCCCACCTGGGTCTCCCCAGAGCCAGGAAGCTCTCTGGCAGGGTCCCCCTCTTCTCCTCACAGCCCCAGAGTGCTGGAAGGTGCTGGTCCCTGGGCAGGAGGCAGTGACGAGCACCCCCACCCCCGCCCCTGGGAGCTGGGTTACAGAGCCAGCAGAGTAGGGGAGTTCAAGGAGTCTGATGACTGGTCCCCACTGCTACTGCTTCTGCGGTGAGCCTTGGAGCAGGACTCAGAAGGCGATGCTGGTGACTCCTGCTCCAGCACGCTGGGGTAGGTGAAGACGAGGTTCGAGGTGCCCGGAGTGATGGCAGGAGTGGAGGTCACCACGATGGGGGTGTGCAGGGGCTCCTCACCATAGAAGCCCCCAGCAATGCTGATGGGCTTGATCACGGAGCGCTGGGCCTTGTCCAGCCCTGCCGATGAGGACGAGGGGCTGTCCTCTTCCAGGGGCTCCTGTTTCACCACCACGGCACCGACTCCTCCACTGGCCCCGCTGCGCAGGGCCTGCAGCCCAGAGGCCGGCGGGGACCGGCGTTCCTCAGGACTGATCTTGCACACGGGCCCATGGGCCACCAGCATGAACTCCAGCTTCTCTTTCTCTTTCTGCAGTTCGGCGATCTCCTTCTGCAGGCCCGACTTCTCCTCCTCCAGCTCCTCGGTCTCCTGCAGGGGAAGAGGGGTCTGTGAGGGATGGTAGGGGATGGGCCAGGGGTTGTCAAATCTGGATGAGAGAGGGAAAACCAAACACGGTCCTCAGAGGGCTGACCATGAAGCTACCTGACTGGTGCTGGGCCACCTGTATGTTCAGGATTCCTTCTGTTTCCAGAACTCCAGGTTGAGAGTAGAGGTGAGTCAGCTTGGAGGAAGGTGAATTAACCCTTGTAGTGGCCATGACTGAGCACTGATAATGAAACTGAGTTTCCAAGAGGTTTAATCATTTGCCCGATGCCAGAGTAAGCAGATAGGGTAGCCTGGATCTGACTCCAATGTATCTGATTGCAGAGTCCACGTGCTGCTACTCTTTCCTGTCAGGACCGCCCCTGGTACCCCGAGGGGGTGAGTAATAGTGAGACCTGGCAGGGGAAGGGAGCAGAACAGGCAGCTGCACCCCTCCCCCACCCATGCCTTCTCAAGCCCCTCCAGCTCACCACGGACATATCGACACTGAGCTCTGAGCTGCGTGACTGGATATTTGTCTGCACACACAAGCCTAGGAGTAGCTGGCTTGTAGGAAGCGCTCAATCCATCCCACTGGATCTTCCCTGCCCCTCTTCCTTTTTTTTGCTCTTCAGGACTCACAGAACCCCGAGAGAACATTCAGTTCAGCCCCCATGCTGCAACAGATGAGACCCCTGCCAGCCTGAGTGGGCAAATGAGGCCGGCAGGAACCTTCTGCAAGGACCTCAGCCCCTCCCTTCACACAAAGCCAGAGAAGCAACAGATGCACGTGGTGGCGGGGTGGGGAGGGGGTCGTCATGGAATTTACGGAGAGGTATGTGTCACCAGCCTCCTCCCCACTTTTCCCTAACACAGATTCCTGTTTGAGAACGAGATGACATGGGCCAGAGCTTCGCTAAGCAGAGTACAGCATATTCCGGAGTGAAAAAAACTTTCCATCTGTCTCAAGGGTCTGATGAACGTCATGAGCTTCTGAGAGGCTTCCTGTGCAGGATGTGGCTCAGAGGCCTGGGTGGCTGGGTCGTGGGGAGGCGGGGGTGTAGGGTGTGAGGCTTCAAGGGAAGAGAGGGGAGGAAAACCGATGGGCCTCGGGGGGCAGGCTATTCTGGGGCTGGTGGCAGAAGCACCTGGGGGTAGACCCAGGGGGATATGGCTCCCTGAAAGGCTAGTGGTGGGGAGGGCTCTCCAGGGTGTCTCCCAGGGAGTGCTGATCACTAATGGATCTGCCCCACCTGGCATCGGAGAGCTCCCACTCCTCCTCTGGCCTCTAACACCTCCACAGGCCACTACTACGGGCATCCCAGAATTCACCCGGTGCACATTTAAGGCCCATGAACAAGGGCTCCAGAATGGACACAGGGAAGTGGAAGCAGGAGAATGGTACCTGGGAGGATTAAATAAAATAATAGGATTTGCAAGGCCATTTCGATTTCCAGAGCTCCAACCTGGCTCCTCAGTGCAATGACCACTGACACAGTCCACCTCATCTCCTCACTTGGAAAACATTCCACCCAGGAAGAGTCAGTCCTGGCTCTGGGTTTCCTCCACACGGCCTGTCCTGGAGGGCTGGGCTCTGGAGGGAGTTACGTGATGTCGGTCAGGTCAAGGTTTGGGGAGGGAAGGGCGGGGCTGAGAGCCCCCAGGTGGGGGCAATTAGCCAGCGGGGGGAAAATGACTCACAGGGCAGAATGAGGTACCAATGAGGTGACAGCTTCAGGCTCAGAGCAGAGGCGGGGAACCCTCCCGCCCACGGAGGATATGAGAAAACCCCAAGATAGTACAACTCAGCTGCCTATGATCCATACCCATGAGCCCCAGGGAGCACCGAGACCCTGCAGAGGTGGAGAAGCCCAGAGAACCAGATGGCTGAAGCCAGGCTGGGCCCACTCCTGCCGGCAGCAGGCAGGCAGGCATGGGGGCGGCTGGAACCTGGGAAGAGGAACCCTGGAGGGGGCAGGCCTGGGCCTGCCTGGCTGCTGGCCGGCAACGGTGACACCCTCTGCCTTCTCTCGCCCAGGAGCCCCAACAGGTCTCAGCACAGGATCCTTCGGGTGCTGATTTGGACAGGGTGCCAGGCCCAAGAAGCTCATCCAGTTCTCTCTGGGTCCAGGCTGGGCGATAAAGGCCAGCTCCCTTCTCCCCAACCCCATCCCCCCCTCTTCAAATCAGGGCTGGGCTGACCCATGTGCTCAGAAGAAGGAATGCTTTTGCCCATACTCATTCTCTTGTCAGTCACTAGGGGTGAGGGAGGGAGGGGAGAGGGCCGGGAGCCCTGGGGTCCCGGCTCCAGCCCACCCAGGAGTGCGCCCACCCCACGCAGGGCTCCTCACCGCCTGCAGCTTCTCCGTCAGCTCCCGGCGGCGGTTCCGGCACTTGGCCGCAGCCAGCTTGTTCCTCTCCCTCCGAATTCGACGCTTCTCCTCCTCTTCAGGGGACAGCTAGAGGCCAGGGCCAAGGATCATGGTTAGGCTCGGGCGAGTGGCTCACCAAGATTTTCCGCTTTTAACCGCATTGTAAGTAGGGGAAGAAGCCCTTCTGGGACCGGGCAGGGAAGGAGGAAGGCAAGAGGAATGTGGTTCAGGGGCCCCAGAACATGTACCTCACCCCAGTTTGGGTGTCTGGGGGTAGGGGGAGCACTCAGAACTAAACCCCAGCCCCCAGCAGGTGATATCACATGTTTGAAGGGAGAGCAGGGTAGCCATGGGTCAGAGACTCACCAGCCCAGGCATGATGGCAGCATGTGTCATGTCGGCCCTGATTCAGTGCCAAGGCCCGAGAGAATGAGTTGGGACTGTTCCCCAGAGAGTCCCCTTGTGCCAGGCCTGGCCCCACCCACTTAAGCAGCTTCCTCCCAACTCGGCCTAATTACTCCTCCCCAACACTCTGCCTGCTCTGCAAGCCTTATTATCCCCACTTGATTACGTAGCTGGGCCCAGAGTAAGAACCACCTGGGGTGGCGGGGGGAGGCATGTTCTCCTGCCAGAGGGCGGGAGGGAGGGCCACCCCACTCCCAAGTCCCTCTGCCAGCCCTCGAGTGCTAGCTGCTCGCAGTTCAACCCAGAGGACTCATCAGTGTGCCTGGCACAGTGCTGGATTGAGCAGGATGGACAAAAAGGAGGAGGAGCCCTGGAGCAGGTTAAAACCCTGCTGCCCACCACATCTACTCATTCAGCCAACCAGCCCTTCAACATACCAGGCATAGTTTGAGGGGTTAGAGATTTGTCAGCAAACCAAATGAACAAAAATCCGCCTGCAGAGCTTATGACCTAGCTCCTTACCAGGAAGCTGGTTAGGGGCCTGCAACTCAGGCCAGAGGGCAAGAACTCTGCTCCACCAACAGGGATGATACTCCGTTTACATAGAGCCCTTCCAGAGGTGATGTGAGTAGATGGCTGTGGGCCAAGGCAGGAAGGAATTCAAAAGGAAAGACCCCCTCCTTCAGTGATCAGACCCTGACAGCACACCATCTAGGTGCCAAGTGATGTACTGGGGGCTTAGAAGATTCTGGGGGCAGTAAGGCCCAAGTCCTCCCCTCAAGGGACATGTGGGGAGAAGGCCAAAGCCATTTTTGGAGGGGCTGAGAGAGAAGCCGCCCCCACTGAAGGATGCTGTCTGGACCTCCAGCCAGCCTGCAAGTGAGGGAGCCACTCCCCGGGCTGAGTCCCCAGGACGCTGCCTGCAGAGCAGGGCATAGCATCACTGTGTCCCTCCCTAGCACCATCTGTCCCTGCAGTGGCCTCCATGTGGGGCGCACTGACCTGAGCCCATCCAGCTGGTAACATCACATTCCTGTTAGTCTTCATCCCTCTTACAAAGGCCTGGTCTTCGAGCCCACACTGGATCCTGGCTCCACTTCCCTCCTCAAGCCCCTGCCCCACCTCCCCGGGAAAGCTGATGGCTCCATGGTTTCTCTCCTGAGAGGTGTCGGGGGGCTCAGAGCCAGATGAAGATGTGCCACCTCTGGGTGGACCCAGACAGATTACTGACCCCCCGAGCCTCAGATCCTCATTTGGAAAGTGGGGTTAATAGGACCTGCCCCGCCTCCCACAAAGCTTCTGCAGGGATCAGATGAGACGCAGTGTGAGAGTCCTCTCTAAACCACAAAGTGCTAGAAAGAAGACGACACAGTCCAGAGGCCTCCTCTCTGATACCCTTGCTGTACTCACTGAGCAGCAAATCAACCAGACACCCAGAGAACACAGATGGGGGCGCCCTATTCTCTGTGGGATCACAGAGGATCACAGGCTGAGGTCACAAAAGGCCACTTGGCCAAGGCCCTGAATACCTGCCGCTCCAAAATCCATCTCAGCCTGAGCCCGAAAGGGACCGAGAGAGCCTGATGGCCCTGTTGCAGCCCCAGGTTCAGGGCTCAGCATCAAAAGGCTACCAGGGCTCCCCGTGAGGCCCAGCTAGCACCCCGCTCCCTCACTGACAAGGGGCAGACAAGACAGAGAGCTGGTCCTGATCCACTTCTGCTTCCATTCCCCCTGGACAGATTCTGGCCTCCCCAGTGCCTTAGAAGTTTCTCTCTTCTAAGAAGTGTCTGGTGAGGTACAGGGCAACTTGTGGGAGCTCTTGGCATAGGAAGTGTTCAGGGGTGGTGATAATACGGTTACAGCATGAGTGTGTCACACCACCACGTACCCACCCACAAGCCACACACACCCTCCTTTCCCCGCCACTGCTGGCCTCAGAGGGAGCCTCCGGGGCAGGCCCCGGAGGAGGCAGTGAGGCACCAGGCCAGAGCCATAACAGCCTCTGCCCCCTGGGGGAGGCTGGGAAGGCGGAAATGAGCCTCAGAGAAAAGACCCTAGAGCTAGAAACCTAAAGAGCCAAGTTCTAGGATGCTGCTGTCTAGGCTTCCTCCAAGCTGCCGAATGATGGTCTGAATTCTTAATTGACATGGGATAAAATGTTCCTGGCTCTCTCCTTCTCTCTCAAAAACAGAAGGAAACTCTCCAAGGGCACGCCTGGGTGGTGTGATGGAAAAAATCATAGGGCTGAAGGTCAAAGGGGGTGGATTCCAGTCCTGGCTCTGCTGCCACTCACTGCATGAGCCTAAGCAAGGCCCTTCTTTCTAGGCATCAGTTTCCTCATCTGTAAAATGGGTGCAGAGGGAAATTTAGAAAAGCCAGTCTCCAAAGTCTCTTCCTCTCTAATCTTGCAAATTTGGTGTGACCTGGGTCCAGAAAAAGGACTTCCCTGATAGCTCAGATGGTAAAGAATCTACTTGCAAAGGAGACCCAGGTTGGATCCCTGGGTCAGGAAGATCCCTTGGAGAATTGAATGGCTTACCCACCCCCGTGTTCTTGCCTAGAGAATTCCATGACACAGGAGCCTGGCAGGCTACAGTCCATGGGGTCACAAAGAGTTGGATAAAAGAATGAAGAGTATTTAGCACATCTTGCTTGGCTGTCCTGCTACCCTGGGAGTCCCTCACAAGCCTAGCTTGTAAAGGATAAAGGGTCCTTTACATACCAGGAGAATCCAGATCACCAGTGAGTATAAAGCTTGGTACCCTGTGAGCTCCCTGAAGGAAGCACACTTATAGAGGACACTGGGATCACTGCTACTGCACATTTATAACTACAAGTATGGAAGCAGCAGGGAGGGGGGATATTGGCCACTTGCCCCAGAAGCAGAAGCCCAACAGGACCTGGGAAGTGTTAGTGTCTATTACACACATCTCCCCATGCTACCCCTGCACAGGGTCCTGTCATTAAGAGAACAAGCCAACAAGTAGCGGATACAAGGCCCAGCTTTGTCCTCAGAGGAATGGGACTCGTGTAAAAGCTTCTGCTTCCTCAAAGCAGTGATCCTTGTAATTCTAAGTGTCCTGGGAACTAGTGGCAGGCTTCCCAGGTGGCACTAGCGGTAAAGAACCCGCCTGCCAATGCAGGAAACATAAGAGACGTGGGTTCGATCCCTGGGTGGGGAAGATCTGGAGGAGTGCATGGCAACCCACTCCAGTATTCTTGCCTAGAGAATTCCATGGGCAGGGGAGCCTAGCGGGCTACAGTCCATAGGGTCACAAAGAATCAGATACAACTGAAGTGACTTAGCACACACACAAAGGGACTGGTGGCACTGGGTCCACAGTTATCCACTGGGCACCACGTTTGAAAGGTCCTTGTATTGGAACACTGTGGGCCTGGGGATCCCAGAGTGGAGGTGGACAGTGGCTGAAATGGGAAGGGGTTCCAAAGCTGTAATCGAAGTAACTCTCCAGGCTAACATTTCAGTTGAAAAAGGGATTCTGCTTCTAAAGTATTTCCCTTCCTTGGACTCACGGTGGCCTGGTGGTGTAGAAAGAGCACTGCAGAGGGGTGGAATCCCAGAGGCCTGGTTCTAGACCACATTCCCCACTCACTGGCCAAGTAGCCCCAGGTAGCTGTTTGGCTGTGTCATCTGTGAAGGGGGACAGGTGGGGCTCTTACAAGGCTCATTCCCTCCTTTCTAGAATTATGCATGACTCTGATTTCTCTTTTGGGAAGCGGAGGGCCATCACTGCCCCCACTCTCTGCTAATACAGATGATAGGCCTTTGGAGGCTCGGGTAGATGCTATCTAGAGAGAAGAGGCCCCACGCCTTTCTGGCATCCCTTCCAGCCAGGTTGGCTCCTGCTCAAAGCTAAGCCCCTTGAGGGGAAAAAAGGCTGCTGCTGTCTGACCCCCCACTCCACTATGTGTCCCTGGAGCTTAAAGAGCTGAGCAGACTCCAAAGACCCCAGAGTCCCAGATGCACTTCTGGAATGTGCATCCCAGGCACTTGAAATGGGCTCTGGCCTCGAGTTGGAGGCCTGGGACACAGAGGGGTGATGGACACACCGTGGGCAGTACTGGCCTGGAGGGGGGCCCCTTTAGGACAGCTGGGTTCTTGCCCATACTAGATACTAGGAGACACTTAGGGGATAAGCCCACAAAGGCTCCCAGCCAGGGTTCATCGGCTGCTTGTCCCATGGTCCCTCTGCCAAGGATCAGAGGATACTGCTGTAGGCAGGTCCCAACAGTCCTGCCCATGTGCTGACGCCTCATCACTTACCAAGTGCTTTCCCACCATGATCTCATTCCAGTGGCAGCAAGTCCTGGCTGGCAAGACACCATCCCCATTTTGCAGCTGAGGAAACTGAGATTCAGAGATTCTAAGGGACATGGGCAAGATGCCTGACTCTCAGGTCGCATGCTCTGCCTCCAAGGATGAGGGTCCTGAGTTCCTTCATCTCCCCAATGCTCCCAGAACACACACCTGCTCCTCATCAGTCTGCAGGAAAACACTCTGCATTATAAAGCCACTGATGTGGCTCCCGAACAGAACTGTACCTGCTCATCTCTCCTCCTGCGGCCCACCGTGGTGCCAATGGTCTTGATCACACCGGGTCTTGGGAGGGCCATGTGCCCGGGGACAGAGGCCAGGCCTGGCAGGGGGCTGTAGGGGTGCGAGCGGGGGTATGGGCTGGACATGGAAGTGATCACCGTGGGCTGCACCATCCACTGCAGATCCTGGCTGGTCGTGATGGCGTTGATGGTAGGGATGAAGGCGCTGCCTGAGCCAGGCATATCTACCCGGAATTTCTGAAATGAAGAGGAAGATAGGACTGAGCCAACAAATACTGCAAAACAGGCCAAGCCGAGATAGGAGGCCAAAACCAGCAGAAAGTAGGGTCAGTGCCTGGAGTGCCGAGGTCAGGATAACTGGGCGGGCTTCCTGCACATTCAAGAATCAAGGGGATCTTAACTCTTCCACGTCAGATCCACTCCCTGACTGAGGTCCTGGAAACTCCATCCCCCACCGGCTCGGGAAAGATATGGTCATATCCCCAATGGCTGCCAGGACAGATGTGGTCCTCAGCAGCTCACATCCCAGCAGGCCCTCTCTGAAACCCTCCAGGCCAGCTATGCCCCCATCTTCAGGAGAGCAGGCCTCCCATCTGGGCCACCTAAGCCTCTGGGTCACTTGCTCTTATTCCCCAGGTACCAGCTTAGTATCCTTTGAGGAGATTTGTAGACCAACTGCTGTACAGCAACAAAGATCACCAGGAAGCTTATCGTGTCTGCTTCTGTTACTTTCCAAACAGTTTCATTACGAGGCTGAGATTCCATCAGGGTGAGACCAGGTCCATGAAAAGATGTCCCCTGACCCACAAAACTGAAAGTGGTAGCCTTTGCTGCCAGACTTCCCCTTGCTGTCCTTGCCCTCCTTGACCTTCACCCCCATCTTGAGAGATACTGCATCTCTCTCTACCCATTCATGTATCTATCTATCTGAGCTCACAGGCCTGTCTGGGAAATTTTGGTGCTGCTAGCTCTGAGTTTTCTCCCTGTCACTTAATTTATGCCCAGACCACGTTGCAGAGCCCTGTGGAACATGCTGCAGGAAGCAGTCTATTTAAAATATAACATGATGACAGAGTACCAAAGCTAAAATGGGCCATGCTCCTCAGCAGCTGGGCCTGACCTTCCTTTAGGGCAGCTACTAGAAAGTGAGAAGGAGGGAGAAGGGGAAGACCACCCCCAACTTCCAGATTTTCAGGGGAGAGCCCCCCTCCTGGAACCCTCAGCCTCAGATGATTCCTGTTCCCACAAAAAGGTTCTGCACATCCTTTCTTCCCTAACTTGGGGGATGCAATGATGACAACAATAATAACTAACACTTACTGAGCACTTACTAAATGACAGGCACCACAGTAGTGTTTAACCTAGATTATCCCATTAATTCTCCCTCTGAGGTAAGAACTACCATTATCTCCATTTCAGAGGCAGAAATTTAGGCTTAGAGAGATTAAGTAACTTATCCAAAGCCACGTTCTAATAAGCAGTGGGGTCAGGATTCAAACCCAGTTCGGTCTGACAGAGAGGCCAGGTCTCTCCCACACAATGCAACACTTTGCAGAATTGTTTTTCCTATCTTGAAGTCCAGCCCCAGGTGCTGGTATCCACCCCCAATGCACCTGGACAGAGCATCAGGGTCATTCCCACCCAGGGTCCCTACAGACCTTCCCTCACCCAGGAGGCCCCACAGATCTGTTTGACCCCAGATGAAAGCCCACTGACATTAGCATGGATGCTATCGCATCCCTGCTCTTGTGGCCCAACCAAGATTAGAAATATCAGCAGCAATGGCAGCTGCCTCTACCATGGTCTTTGCCCCTGGTGATGACATCTGTGTTCCTCTGTGTAAATAAAAGTGAAGCTTAGTGTACTTCATTGCAGCTCAGGGAGCTGGGGACCCTTCCTTGCTCACTCCCCTGGCTGACCCCAATCTAGGTGGTGAGATGGGGCTGTCTCACCTCCCAGACTAACCTGGATGAAATGGATTCTGGGATTCTGTGAAGTTGCCAGTGCAATGAATTCTGGGAGGCAATGAGCTGCCCAGTGCAAGAATGGATTTTGAGTCATCTCTCAAGACAAAGACAACTGGGCTTTTTATCAGGAGCTGACTGAAAAGTACCAGGTGTACCCAAGTATGTGTGGTGTGTGTGAAGGAGGGCTGGGTGAAGTGAACATGGAAGGATCCAAGTGGGAAATGATCTTCAAGGAGGAAAAACAGACAACCAGGGCTGGCCATAAGGAAGAGAACATTGGGAACACACAAGCAGCTGAGTGTGTACAGAAGCACCAAAGCCCAGGCAGCTATGTCTCTCTTAGGATGCTGAATTGGGAGGGAGGCTGGGAGGTCATCTGAGTCAGGAGGCCTGGATGTGAGGCCTTAGTGAATCACTGGGGACTCAGTTTCCCTTTCTGGAAAGGGGGACAGTAACACCAAACTCTTTGCACTATCACAAGGATTAAATAAGGAGCTACTTGTAATCATAAGCTATGAAAGCACATCAGTGGTGCTCAACCCTGGCTGCAACATTAGAATACTCTGAGGAGCTTTTCAAAAACACCAATGCAGGAGCCAACCTTACCATTAGAGTTCTAAAATCACTGCTTTGGGGTGGGGTTCTGATAAGGTGTTTAAAAAAAAAAAAAACAGGAGGTTCTAACATGCAGTCAGGGTTGAGAAATGATGCTCCAAATAAATGGAAGGTGCTATCATCATCATCATGACAAGAATGACAACCATCACGGCCAACATCACCATCACCACACGCATTGTCATTGGAAGTGTCTGTGGGAAGGGGTGGCTCCTGGGAGAACTGCCAGCTTCTCATTCCTGGGAAGCACCCAACATTTTTCTTGTTTCTCCCCCCAAGTCAGGTTCTGGGTTTGAAAGACACCGGAAACATCTAGTAGGACAGTTTAATGTCCTTCCTTGGAGGGGCAGGGGGGCTGTCAGCTTTCCTCTCAGGAGAGCCCCCAAGAAGCTGACTCCTCATTCCAACAAACAAAAAGCTCCCATTTCAGGCTAGGGGAGGGGAGCCAAAAGCCTGAAGCCAAGCTGAAAAGACTAATTCTGCTTAGGACTAAGTGGCAGACTCTCAGCCCCTCTCAGGGGGCCCTCCGGTCCACTCTCTCTGTGATGGCAGGTCTACAGAAGGCCGTGCCCGGCCATCAGCCAGATTCCTTGCAGCAGTAGCTTGGTCTAGACAAAACAAGACGCAATAAAAACAAGGCAGTAGGTAATGACTGCCTCTAAATGCACGCACAACTAGTTTCAGAGGAAGGTAGAGCCATCTGGGTAACACACTGCTTCTGAGCTGCAAGGAAAACAATGTCCCAGCCCCAGAGCAGACTGCTAAAGAAGGCTTTTGTCTCCAGCAGGAGCCTCTCTGAGACACACACAAAAATTTAAGTGAGATCTGGCAGATTTGTGTTTTGTGTCAACTCTGAAGGTATTTTTCAGAAAGTGACACTGGGGTTGGAGAGAAGAGGTGAGCCTCAGAGTTTGTGGTCCCAGAAGTTAGCCTGGCATCTTTCACTCCCAAGGACCCAAGAACCAGTCACATGTCATGTTGGGGAGAAATCACAGTTCTCTACCAATGGGTTAACACCGAACAGAAACCAAGATGGGGCTTCTCAGCTGCAGGTACAGGGTGGTTTGATCCCTGTTGCAGCACCAACAGGGATGTTGGTGTGCTGGGGTAGGGGGGCTAGGGGAGGTAACCCAGGACCCTCACTTGACCCGCCTGGGGCTCTCCACTCGCTTGAAAACTCCTCCTCTAAGGACAGCTTGGAAGGTGCTGGATAGCTATGTGGTATTCCAGTCTGGCAGAGCCTCCAAATGCTTTATTTAACTGTGTCATCCTGTTGACTTCTGGGTGGGCAAGAATGCCTATAAAAGGACAAATTGCCCACCTCCCCCCAACCTCCTTTGGCAGTTTGGCAAACTTTTGCTGTAAAAGGCCAGATAGTAAATATTTTAGACTCTGCAGGCCATAAGGTCTCTGTCGCAACTACTCAACTCGGGCACTGTAGCGTGAGTACAGCCACAGACGAGATGTAAACAAACAGGCGTGCCTGTGCTCTCTTAAGCCCTATTTACAAAAAGACTTGGGCCATAGTTTGGCGACCTCTGTCCTAGAGGATTATTCTCATCTCGGTAAGCTCAGGTTGAGAGGAAAAGAATAAAGAGAGGAAATGAGAAAGCAAAAAAGCAGAAGCATTCTTCTAACCCAGGGAGTCAAGCAATGGACTTTCACTAGCCAGCGTGAATCTCCAGAACCTGAAGCCTAATGTTGAGGTTACAAGCCTTGATGGGGGTCTTCGGGCAGCAGAACCTGCTTATCCTGAATTTAAGGGAGCCTTGGGGCTGCTCAGTATGTGTGTCCTGCTGCCTGTGAGAAAGCTCGGAACATGGGGCCTTTAGTGTTACCCAGCTTCATCAGATCAGAGAGGTCCCTTCAGTCCAGAAACTGCTAACTTGGGGAAATGACCTTTCTGAACTCTACAGGGCCTCAGGTTCAGAAAGGTCTAGGAAGTAGGGTTTGCTTTCCTGCAGACATGGATGTGGCAGGGCCTATCCCAGAAACTCCTGGGGGTGAGGGGCCCAGAAGTGGCATTCAAGATGGAATCAGAGTTGGTGTTCAGGGTCCATCCCCTCAGCCAGGCATTTCTCCACCAGGTTGACTCTTGACTGGGCCACCAAGCACTCAAGCCATCAGAACCCTGAATACCTGGGACCTGCCTTGACAGGTAGAAATGATTCTGCATGTCTGAGAAGAGACTGGGTTCTCTCTCTCTTAAGAACCCCTTTTTTTTTAGTTTCCCAGCACAGGAAAAGGAAAATTCCAACATCCCAGGAGACTCGCTTGGGGGAAGAGGAGAGGGCAGGGCGAATGCTGCCTCAAATGCTCCAGAATAAACCTGCTGAGGTCCAGTTTGACTCAAATGCTCTGTACTTGGACTAAACGTGGGGTGTTCTCCAAAGCCTTCTCTGTGGAATTCAACCAATTTTCACAGATTCTATATGGGACATCACCTTGACCTTTGACCTTTCATTCCTGAGGGTCAGCACTAATGTCATCATGGAAATAGTCATCAATAACTCATAATTCCCCCCCGCCCATTTTCCAAGTGATTCCTGCCAGGTTCACTTGAACGAATCATGTTATCCTCCTTCACCTAACTGCTATGGTGAAGGACAGCAAAGAAAAGAAAAAAGCAAAGAAAAGAAGGTGACCAGTACTGAGTTGTCCACCAGGTTCCCTGAGGTCTTTCCTTCCAGGGCCCTTTTGGACAGAAATTCCACTCCAAAGCAAGAGGGAATTCCCTCCACCCTTCTGTAGACCCCACTCTGTACCCCCACCAAGCCTAAGACAGTTCTGCACTCCATGGGAATGGCATGCCATCTCATCCTCTCTACAACCACAGCAGGTGAGCACGGCCAAGTCATTGCCCCGTGACGGGGCATTGGTTAAGACGACTCTTACATCTTCCCTCTCTGGCCCAGTGAGTCCAAGAGGGACAGAGTTACCAACTGGGGTTGGGAACAGATTTATTTGCCTCCAGCAGGGCAGCTGCCACCATTTTGAAATGCTGTGGCCACAAAAGGTGCCACACACAGCATGGAAGAGATGTAGTCACAAAACACTAATTCTTTTCCTTTCTTTCAATGGACAGACAAGAAAACTAGCCTCCTGAACTCTCAAAACCAGTGCGTTTATTCCTCTGTAACAGGGTGGGGGTTGGGGGGAATCGAAAGGTCTAGGTGGCAGAGGTGGCTGCTTTGGTGTGCCTTGTCCTGGTGACTGCTCTCCCAGCAAGACTCTTGAGATGGAGACCAGCAGGATTTGGAATCACATCCTGCTTCAGACACTGCCAGATCACCCAGATCTCACATATCACCGTTGGTTCCTTCTATGCCAGATCTTTTGATAACTTCCAAATATTAAATTCACCCTCAAAAGACAAAAATACGTTACGAGGGAGGGTTTTCAAAAGAATTTACTGAAGCCAATTCCAAACAGGGGTGTTGTAAAATCTTTCTGAGTCTGACTAATAACCACAGCATCCAAATAAGAATTTAGTCTCCTCAAGGAACGATTATGAAGGGGATGACTGCTGATTTGGGTGCATAAGTTCTGGTGTGTTTGTATTAAGACATGAAAGAAAAAAACAGGCTCCTAACTCTACACTCACTTTGAAAAATGAGCCAGGTAGAAATAAAGCAATGGAAATGCACTCAGGGGTTTGGATAGGAAAATTCAACTGCCACTCAGACAATACGTGACTGCTGCTTCACCCCCTTCACTTTGATGAACCAGTGACACTGACTTCCACCAGCAAGAATCAGTGGAACAGACAAATTCCTGGGATAACATTTTGTTTGATCCTAATCTACAACATCTGTGAGATCAATGCAAAAGAAAAAAAAAAGGGCACCAGACCCTTAATATACACCTCCCACCTTCCCACCAATTCTGAAGACCATCTCCTCAAACAATTTCTAGTGTCCTACTACAAACAATATCAAGAAAACAAGCCTTCAGAATTTGAAGGCATTGTGCTGCCAATGAACAGATGTAAAAATAGAAAAAGAAAAAAACACTCCTTTTTCAACCTTTTTATTTAGAACAAAATAAAATTAGAAAAGAAACTGCATTTCAAAGCCAAGCAACTCCCAGTTAACCACTGTTAAATATATGGCATTTATTTGTCCTGAATTAAAAAGAAAAAAAAAAAGGTCCTAAGAATTCCGAAAACTCACCAAGTTAACACTCTGGGGCTGGAAAAACACATTCCCCAGATAGTTCTTCTAAGAATGTCCCGTAGGGGGCACTAAAGAGGCACGATTGGGGCTGACTTGGGAATCACAGTCATTTCTGGTAAAAGTTCTTTGATGTGAGGAATGTCCCAGCCTGGTACAGTTGGCAAAAGTTCACTCTGGGGAATTTTGTGTGTGTGTGTGTGTGTGTGTGCGCGCGCGCGCGTGCGTGCGTGTATGTGTGTCTGTCTGTCTCTTGGAAAAGAGTGGTTGCCAAAGAAGAGAGTTATTCTGGTATTCCTTGGTTCCAAAAAGGAACTGTCCCCTTTGATTTATTTTCACAAGTTATCTGAGAAACAGACAAATGGCAGCCTTGGAAAAGTTCTGGGTCTTGTTTTTGTTTTGTTTTTTCATTAAAAGGGGGCCAAGCTGATGAAAACAAGTTATGAAATGACTTATGTTTGTGTAACTGGCTGAATTGCGTAATGCTCAGGGCCTAAAACCGTGAGTCGAGCAGTCAGCCAGGGCATATATCTGGGAGGTGTTTTCCTAGGAAAGTTATGAAAGAGAGAAAACAACAATAAAAAGAAAAAGCCGGGGTGTGTGTGGGGGGTGCAACTATTAGGGGCAAATCAAATCACCAATGACCAACATCTGAGATTAAAACTATAACTGGAACAGGAAATATTTTTCATACTTCAAGTTCCTGCCACATACAAGAACAGAGGTTTTAACAAAGAGTTATTTGACGCCCCTCCTCAAGTCACTGAAACTCACGGCCATGTGTTAAGACCAAGCTTCATGAAGAGAGAAGAAAGTCCTAGGCTGAGTAAACAGCAACAAATTTCTAAGGAATATTAGACCCCACAAACAAAGAGAGGAGAAAAAAATAATATTCACTTGTCCAAGGTAAAACCAGAGCTCTTATATTGAGCTGCCACAAAAGGAGGAAGGCCCATCACCAACTGGCAGGAAAGTCTCTCCATAAAGGAAGCTAAGAGAAATAAAGTGATTACAGGTTTTATCTGGTATGCAATAAAGTTACCTTGAGCCCGGGTGGGGTCACAGACATGTGAAGTAACAAAAGCTTCTCACGTCAGCTCTTAGGACCACAGAACAGCTCTGCTCCCAGTCACAGGGATGATGGAAAAACCCTCTCCCGGCCTCCCGCCACCCCCTCCCCTCAGGAGGTGAGAAACTTGCCCAAAGCCGCATTACCTTACCAATCCCTCTGGTTTCAAAGGTTCCTTGCTTGAGCTGCTGGGCCGAATGGACAGGCACATACGCAAGAACCCCGTGCACCAGTTATTACTAATTGCAAAATCCTCATGTGTTACAGCACGCTAGGAATTAGCCAACAGCTGCTTTTTGCTTCGGTAATGAGGCCCCATTACACTCTGCCGGACTGAGTTCTCTTCCTTCTTCCTAGCTCTGGTTTCCTGTCTGATTTTCTTCCAAAACAGGGAATTGCCTCCACTCACATCCTGGGCTCAAAGCCCTAGTGACACAGATTATTCAGTCGGAGCACTGATGTCCAGTCTGATTTCCCATCTAGGCCCCAGGGTCTGAGTAAAGCCCGGCTGCAAGGTTGTAACATTTCAGTGATGACTGCCACAGAAACGGCAGGCAAAGGAGCAAATGAGAAATCAAAAGATTCCTTCCTGATTTGGAGAGGCAGAGAGGGACATTTTGGGGCTGTTGAATGGAGAATGAGGGAATGGATTTCAAATGACTCCAACCCTTTGCCTAATGATGGCTGGATTCAATAGAAACCACCAATGGGGCTGGAAAGCAAACAAAATCACTTTGGGACAAGATTTGAAACTCATCACCTTAGTGTTCATTATTAAGGGTGCATGCACTGACTGTACCCTCAATGCACTGACAAGGCTTTCTCCAGTGGGTGCTTATGGGGATACCAGGGCAGGTAGAGGGAAGACACAGAAAAGCTTTTGAGGATCCACCAGGCATGCGGAACAGCTTTGGAATAAGATATCCCTCCTCAGTTACTAAAGAGAGCCACGTTTCCATTTTATTCTCCATCAGGGTCCCTCCTCCCTGGAAGCCCACCCCAGCCCCTCCTGGTTGGCTGGCTTATAGAGGCCAAGGCCACCGCCTAACCAGAGCAACTCTTGGCGCAGCCAACTGGGCTAGGCAGATCCTGACCAAGACAGGCTTCAGGCTCTAGCAGCCTTGTTTAAGTCAGCTCCCTCACAAGCTTCTGGGTGGGTGGGTGAGGTGGGGGGTGGCTGTTGCAGAGGGCAGGCACCCCACCAGCACCACCAACCTAGCAGCAACTTTCTGGTATTTATTCTGGTATTTATAGACAGAGATGGCAGGCACAACCCCTCCAGTACAAACCAGTCCGCCTGCTTTAGAAACAAGTTATTTCTCGGCTTCCAGAACCATTCAGGAGCCTAGAGGAAGTCTCTCCAGCCTCCCTTCTCTCTGCGGCCGTCCTAGCCCCAGGTACTCCCCAGACCTCAAGGCGCCCCTTTGGGTGGCAGTTCAGGCTCCTAGTCCTACCCTAACAGGAGGTGGATGGGCGCAGGGTACATAGACGCACGCAGCCTGAGCCAATCAAGGCTCACCTCCTCCTTCCTGACCTTCGCACCTGATTCCCTGAGTGACAACTCTCGCCCTCACTCTGGATCACTTGAAGGAGCCCAACCAGTTTCTGAGTCCCCAGCCTCTTTCCGAAATTAACTAAAACCAACGGCGGGAGAAGGTGTGGGGTCGGGGTGGGGAAAGAAGGAGAGGGCTTCTTCGCAGGAATAAGTTCTCTAGATGTCGGAAGGGGCCCGTGCGTGAAAAATTTGGGGAGCGGGGGGTCCACCACGGAGATAGAGGGGAATGGAGATGAATTCCTGGGAGAGGAGGGAGGTACCGGCTTCTGGGAACGGGACCTGCAATTCCAGGAGCTTGTCTGGATTCGATGTAGTGTGAAGGACAGGGTTTGTAGGTTCTTTCAGCCCACTCGCCGCTCCAGTTTAAAAAAAAAAAAAAAAGTGTTGGCGAGGGTAGAGGGGGTGAAAGGTGTGGGCAGGAGATGAGAATTCAGAACTTACAATGGTGGCCCGTAGGTATTTTCTCACCAAACCGAGAAAGGGCAAAGAAAGCAAAAGAGGCAGTGGCGGCTAGAGGAAGGCGGGGGGGGGGGGTCCACCCGCCTCGCCAGGTGCACCCGGGGCCCGTACCTACCTGCTGGCCGCCGCCGCCGCCGCTGGAGTAAGACTCGGCGTGCGCAGGAGAGCCGCTGCTGCCCCGGGACGAGGTGTCAAAGTTCCCGGGATAATCCTGGTACATGATCCGCGGTGGGGGCCCGAGAGGAAACAGGGTGTTTTTCTTCCCCCGCCCTCGCCGCGGCCGCGCACCGGCTGCTGTGCGCTGGCTCTCTGCTGGCCGCGCCTCGGGCTTGTCCCCCTCGGCGGAGGCACCCCGGGAACGGCCTCCTGAGCGCCGAGCGCTACACTTCTTTGCTGCTCTGCTAGCGCCGCGGGAGCAGTTGTCCACCCAGTCCCTCCCTCTAAAAGTCCGCGCGTCCCTCGGTCCCTCCCCTGCGCGCGCCCTCCCGCCCCCGCGCGCAATCGGAGCCCAGCCTGGACCGCCGGCTCAATCAAAAATCGGTAATTAAAAAAGAATGGGAGTCAACCCAGCGGGTCAAGCCTGCCAGGTCTAGGGACCCCCGATATCAGGGCAGAAAAGAAAGGAGGGGGGGAAAAAAGGGCAGAAAGAAAGGCTGCCCGCTTGGAGAAACTTCTATTTCCTCCTTTTAGAAAAGGAGCTGAGAATAAACTTCCTGTGGCCGACTCGCCGCCGGAGTTTGGAGCGGCTCGGACACTTGACTAGGAGAAGAAGGCAGCCTGCGCCCGGCCCGCGGCCCGGGAGGATCCAGCTGAGCTGGCGTGGAGAGGGACGCGGTGCCGCAGCTCCGGCGCCCGGACCTGCACCCCTTTCCCGGCGCCCGCTCCTGGACGGGCCCGCCTCGCCAGTCTGCCCCTCTCTCTCTCCCTCTCTCGGTCCCCGCCGAGCGCCGCTCGCTTGCTCGCTGGTTTGCTCGGAGCCCCAGCGCTCTGCCCGAGATGAGTCACTACAATGGCACGATTTCAACTCCACACTCTTTATTCTCCAGCCCCTGTACCTCACGTCAACCCGACTCCACCTTGCAGGGAGGAGCGCGCGGGGAGGCGGGGGGAGAAGGCCGAGGAGGAGGGGCAGGAGGAGGAAGACGCGCGGGAGGAGGCGGGCGCAGCGCTCCCCTATCTGCCCCGGCTCCTGGCCGCGCTGACGCCAGCCGCACACCCTGCGCGAGGAAGGAAGGCGGTGGCGGGGGTGGGAGCGGACTGCTGGCGCGGTTTGGGGGAGCCGAGGCAGCCTGGCCCATCCCCACCCCCCGGGCCACGCGCCCTTGGTCTGTTCCACTGGCGCACGTTGCCAAAGATGGTCATTTGCGTTAGAAGACGCGAGTGCGGGTTCCCTCGCTTTCGGGTGACGTGGAAGGAGAGGGATTCCCTCGCCGGCTCCCTAGCGCGCCACGGCCTCCCCACCTTCTCCACCGCCCAGGAAAGGGGCGCGGGGCGGGGCCCCTGAGAGGGCTGCCGCGCGGGCCTCGGCGCCGGGTTTCAGAAAATAATCACCGTCCTGAAGAGCGAGACTGGTGGTTCAGTGCGGCGCCACCGCGAGGCCGGGAGCCGGGCGCGCAGAGCCGCTCGCAGGGAGGGCGCGGCCGCGCACGGTCGTCGGCGCCCTTCGCGGCGCCACCCGGAGCAGCGGGCGCCCTGGGCGCCCTGGGTATCCGCGCCTCCCTGCGGCCGGGCCTTGGCGGGGCGCAGCGCCGCCGGGCGGGTCCGGCCTGCCTATTTGCCCTTCCGCGGCTGGCTGCCCACTGCTTCCCGCCTCCCTCCCCTTTCTTTTCGGCTCTGCAATTAATTTGTTAGGAGCAGCCTTGAAGACGAAATTAACCAGTCAAGACATTCCGGCCGCCCTCTATGCTGGGCAATTAAGACGCATCTAATAGTAATCGGGCATTATAAGCAACCTCGACTGTTACGAATTTGAAAGGAAAAAAACCAAACAGGGAAGAGGGAGGCCCGAGAGAGGGCGTGCCCCAACGTTGTCTTCAGCTGTTTTGGAGCGAAGTTCAGGCAGTAGGTAGTCCGGATTCCTAGCTTCTCCCGCCTCGCGGGGCGGGGCGGGGCGAGGTGCGGGGTAAAGAGCACAGGCCTTGGAGTGTGAACGCCAGGCTGTGCTGCTTACGAGCTGTGAGACTTTGGCGAGTCCCTTAACCTCTCTGGGCTTCAGTTTCTTTCTGTAAAACGAAGGGATTGAGACATGACCTTCTAAGGCCCTTGTCAGTTCTGGAACTTCAATCCTTCTGCAGAGATGATGATCCGGAGGAGCACTGTACTAGGAGTCAAGGAAATCGAATTTTGCTCCACGCTTTGCCTTAGTCTCATACCCAGCTCTTAATGTACCAGCGGGAAGATGCGTGAAGGCTGTGAAGCGTTGTGCACTGTAACACATCACAGTTTCGGCCCTCGGTCTCCTTATCTGTAAAGTGGGGGTGTTGCTAGGAAAGAAAAATAGAACCCAGCCGGGAACTCAAAGCTTTCCCGGGGCTCTATATAAAGCGCTGGCGTTTCCGGGACGGCTGGCGGCATCTGGCCGCCCCAATGGCCCCAAGATACGGTAATCCTAAACAATACTCGGGGTCATTGTTTACAACTATAAAACACATTCTGTCCTCGGCTCCATCCCCAAGGACGCGCGTGGAGAGGCGAGGCTGGCTGGGCTCCTCGCACCTCCCTCGCCGCCTGCAGCGCAGCGTCCGCAACTCCACAGGTCGGGGCGAGAAGTGCGAGGCAGATGGATGCGCACACCCAGCGCGGTCTTGGCGTTTTTGCCATCTCTCTCTCTCTTTTTTTTAATCCGGCGTCCTGCCTGCCTGGGTGTGTTTACACTCCTCTCCCAGCAGGACTGAGTAAATGCAGTCCTTTGACGCAAAACCGTTCAGCCCTTTCCCCAGCGGCAGCGGCAAAACCCAGAAAACTGGAGGTGGGGACGGTGTGGGGGGAGCGCAGGAGAATAAATCGTGACACTCTCTGACTCGCCCCTCCGTCGCCTCCCGCACCGCACGGTCCTCGGCCGGCCTGGCGAACTCCTAGGTGGGGCTACAAAGTCAGGCGCGGTCCGGGCGTCCAGCGCCCTCCTGGGAGCAGCGGCGTGTCCAAGCGGCGCTAACAGACGCACTTTTAGTTTTTCTTTGAGCTGCAGCGGCTACCCGGCCCTCCCCCACCCTGCGCTTGAAAATCCAGTGCTTCTGGGTCTCTCCCACACAGTCCTTCCAGTAATTCGCGGGGAAAGAAGGAGGGGGAAAGGGAGCCTATGCTTCCTCCGTGGCCTCCGCCGTCCCTGGCGCGTCCAGGCCCGGGCAGGCGCCGCCGGGAGCGCGCGGGCGGGCGAGCGCACCCTCGCGCCCTCGCCCGCCCCCGCCCTGCCTGCTCCCCAGCCCTTTTCTTTCTTGTGGGTTCCCGTAAAGCCCAGCAGCCCCGAGACGTCTGCAGAGCATCACGGAATCTGTGCTGATGCAAGTCGCTAGCCTTCCTTTGGTGCGCCCCGGCCTGCCTCGAAACGCTTTGATCCCGGCCTTCCCGGCTCCAGAACTTGTGCTGGCTCCCTCTGTCCGCCGGGAGGCCCGCGATCTGCAGCCGGCCTTCACCTCTCAGTCCCTGAGCGCCAGGAACAGAGCAGTGCCCTGATGCTGCGGGACCGACCGACTGGTGCAACTGGTGCCTCGGACTAACTGAATGCCAAACCAAGAATTTAGCCTCCAAGCCCAGTTCATGGCCCCGCCGTGGGGAATCATTACAGGATCACCCAGTAACAAAGGATTCTCTGACTCCCTGGAATACGATACTAAGAAGAATAGGGGCCAATCTTTATTGAACACTTACCAGGCAGAATACTTAAAGGGATTGTCTCACGCAATCCTCCCAACAAAAGTTTGAGGTGGGTATTATTCCCTGGTTGCAGATCAAGAAAATGAGATGAAGTAACTTGCCCAGGAGAATTAGTTAGAGGGTTAGTGACCCAGCTGGAAGTGCAGCTGATCCTCTATGACACCAGGCTCCTCCTCTTACCCAGGACATGCATGACCTGCCTCCTACGGGAATGTCTTTGTTTCTCTCTTACTGGTCCTCAGAAAGCATGGACTTCATCTTGTGCGTGACTCTGTCCTACACTCAGAGGTGCTCCTTAATTCAGCGCCCACCACTATCACTCAGGTTAAGGAAAGGTCATGTGAAGTGCCAGAAGAGATCATAAAATGAGTTGGGGAGAAAAAGGTACTTACTTGGGCTGCTTTCTCATTGCCTCTCTGGGTCTTGGGACCTCCCTGCACTAAAGTTAGGTGTCTCCTCTGTCCCTCCCCGTCTGATGTCTGACTCCTGGCCAAAATGACTGCCTGGCTGGACTGCACTGGCCCTCCTGTCTGAGTGCTGGACAGTTCATGAAGCCCTTTCACATACATGGTCTTGTTTCTCCTCATACAACATGCCTGCCAGGGATGGGACAACAATCAGGGTGACTCTGGATTGGCAAAGAGCAGGCTGAGAACAGAGTGGCAAGGCAGCCTGCTCAAGATTTCCCAACCGGAGTCGGAACACAAACCCTCCTCTCCCAGCTTTACATTCATTACAGCCTGTTACCTGTTCTCCCAACCTTGCCAGGTCAGAAGCAAAGTCCACGGCTTAAGGATAAACGGTCCTCTATCCACAAAGCCTGCGTGAATCTGCCATCATTTCTCTATTGCAAACCATGCATTTTGAACATTTCTGAAAGTCAGGTGCAAGTTATAATCAGTCACTAACCTGGAAGCATTTCTGTTTGTACCAAGATCTCCGAGTCAGTCAGGAGTCCATCAGGAAACAGACTTCAGCCCAGATGGTTCAAAGGAAGAGGCTTTAATAGAACATTTCCATAAAGAGGTGTGAGCAGGGCAAAGAGAGTGACAAGGGGCCTTGCTGCACCCCAGGCCTAGTCACAGGTGGTGGAAACTGCTGACCACCCCCAGGGTTGGAAAGGGAAGAAAATAGAGTTACTAAGAGCCTTATGCACACTGCGACCATGGAAGAAGGCCATCCATCAGGATAAAGAGAAGCCGCCCTGCCAGAGAGAGCCCTGAAGAGGATGGCGACAAGATCCCAAGCCCATCTCTCCCACCCTTGTCAGCCTCCTAGGGTATAGAGAAGGGCAAGGAAGGGTGAGCAGTGGATCTGGTGGGGTTGGGGAAGACACGTTCAGCAAATAAGGAAAAACCAGCACAGATGCTGTTAAACCCAGATGTATCTTCTCACGGGTGGCATTTCAGGATGGGGGAAACACGGTCCATCAGTGACTCTCAGATCTCACCCTGAGTAAGGGTAAACATCAGAATAACCCACACAGCTTTTCAAGCTGCACCTCCCCTCCCTTTAAACCTCAGGGATACACTCAGCCACTAATCCCAAGGGAATGTGTTGTATCCCTCAGGTGTGGGGGCAGAAAGAAAGGCTGGGAACCATGGATCAAAAGAGATCAGCCTCTGGAAGAAAGAGCTGGGTGAATAAGCAATGTTTGACTCCTCCCTGTGGCCTTACCCAACCTCCTTTACATTCCTAGAGGGGCCCACCCAGCTGAAATATTCTGAGACGTGACCCATGCCCTTACCCACAATGAGTTCCATTTCATGTATGGGATGCACACCAAGGAGGAGATGTGAAAGCAAGGGAGTCCAAAAACTATTGCTCTAGAGGCCATCCTAATATTAATATTAAAACAGAATATTCTGCATCTGGGTGGTGGTTATATCTGAATGCATGTGACAAACTCATCAAGCTCTGCCCTCAGTTAGGGCCCTCTACTATATGTTACCTCCAATTTAAAGAACACAAACAAACAACAGCAAATCCTTTTGATTGATTTAGACCACATTTAGCATTATGCTGAAGTTTGTGCAAGACTTCTCAGAAAGCATATGCAAATGAGGCCTTTCTGGTCCCAGCTCAGCTCATGGCCCCTGAGAGACTCTGAGTAGTGACTGCCTTAGAAGACTCAGGCAGGAAGAAGGTACTTCCCCAGTTGTGTGTGTGTGCGTGTGTGTGTATGTTTAAGCAGGATACATTCCAGAGATAAGGTGACCAGTGCTATTATTCAGAAATATCTTTATGAGTCAGAACAGAAGTGACCCCTGGTAGGAATGTTTGTTGGGTCTGGAGAGGAAGAACAGGACAGTTTCCTTTGCTTCCTCTTCTGGATCCAAGATCTGCACAAGGAGAGGAGCTCAGATTGGGCTTTGAGTTGAGAGACAGAGGTTCAAGTCTGGCTCTGCTGCGGCTGGCAGTGTGACCTGGACTGAGTCCCTTGACATCTCCAGGCCTCTGCTTCTTCATCTGCCACCAAGAGGCTGGACTGAACGCAAGCCCTGTCATAGGGCAAGGGATACAGAGAAGCCCTAGAAGGGGAGACACTTTCCCCACCACTTCTCCATCCAGGACGAGTCTCCTGCCAGGCATCTTCAAGTCTCACACAGAAACGTCTATCCTCTCTCTCCTGAGGATTACAGAAACCCAGACTCCAGCATGAGCTTTCCCCCTCCCGCTCCAACCCAGCCAAGAGGCTCCAGGTAGGCTCCCTCCACCTCTAATGTGGGCAGAGTCCAAGACCTACCGGGTTCTCGCAGCTGTCCATCAGCCTGACCCCAGGATTTGCTGAGCACTTTCTGAGGAAGGGGGAGGGGGAGAAGTCTGGAGCCTGGATGGACCCTGCCCCCAGGCAGCTCACAATCTAGCTGAGAAAAATAGAGAGTAACATGCACAATAGTTTGGGCAGGAAGCAACAACAATAGTGACACCTATAAAAACCTTTTATAGGGCTTCCCCGTACCAGTGTTTTAATTGTCATATATATTAACTGAGTTAATATTCACAACAACTCTATGAGTTAGTTACAACTATCCCCATTCAACAGATGAGGAAAACTGAAGTCAAGAGAGGTAAACTCTCTCAAGATTCCAGAGCAAAAGAGAAACACAGCTGGGATTTGAACACAAGCATTCAGGCCTGTCTAGTCATACCTATGGTTTTTCCAGTGGTCATGTATGGATGTGAGAGTTGGACTATAAAGAAAGCTGAGTGCCACAGAATTGATGCTTTTGAACTGTGGTGTTGGAGAGACTCTTGGGAGTCCCTTGGACAACAAGGAGATCCAATCAGTCCATCCTAAAGGAAATCAGTCCTGAATATTCATTGGAAGAACTGATGTTGAAGCTGAAACTCCAAAACTTTGGCCACCTGATGCAAAGAGCTGACTCATTGGAAAAGACCCTGATGCTGAGAAAGATTGAAGGCAGGAGAAGGGGACGATAGAGGATGAGATGGCTGGATGGCATCACTGACTCTATGGACATGAGTTTGAGTAAGCTCCGAGAGCTGGTGATGGACAGGGAAGCCTGGTGTGCTGTAGTCTATGGGGTCGCAAAGAGTTGGACATGACTGAGTGACTGAACTGAACTGATTTAGGCCCCAGACTCTTGGTATGGGAGGAGTTAATGAATGTCCCCCTAGCTTGGCATGGAATCATGACAAACCATCTCTGCATACTTGGGTATGCAGTAGCTAGGACCTGTGTTATTGGCCTATTTTCCAAACAGAGAAACTGAGGTTCAGGAAAGGTTAGCCATGGGCTCAGAGTCATACCTACCTTGCAGGCAGAGCACAGTTGTACCCAGGTCTTCAGACTCCCATGTACCTGGCCTTTGCTTTTCTCCTCCACACACGGGGCCCACAGGGGATGCAAAAGGAGCTCATAGAACAACCAAGAGCAGGAGACCTCATTGCTTGTCTCAGGTCTCCTTCCAGTGCTGACGAATCTCTGTCAGGTGGCAGCCTAGAGCCCACTTCCCTTTCTAGTAGGAGCACCCTGATTTTCCTTTGGGAGAGCCTACACTTCCCCACTGATCCTGACCCTTGGGCCCCAGGGATGGATACAAGGTCACATGATGCAGTCCTAACCAATCAGAACACCCGTTTCGCTGGCCACAGGCACAGTTCAGGGCTGTGTTCACGATACAAGACTGGCTTCTAAGAAGCAGACCTGAGGCTTTGGCTGAAACCTTTGGGAAAGACGTCCTCTCTTTTCAACAGAGAACAATAGGCTTCTGATGACTCTGTTGCACCGTCTGGACACTGGCAAGCCTAGAATGGTTGCTCCTAGACTTTCCATTTTAAAAGAGATTCCCTTTTCCATTGGAGCCAATTCGAGTTGAGTATCTGTCAATTTCTGTGGTGCTGAAAAAGACTTTTGAGGGTCCCTTGCCGCACAATTGCACTCACCTCACACGCTAGTAAAGTCATGCTCAAAATTCTCCAAGCCAGGCTTCAGCAATACGTGAACCGTGAAATTCCAGATGTTCACGCTGGTTTTAGAAAAGGCAGAGGAACCAGAGATCAAATTGCCAACATCCGCTGGATCATGGAAAAAGCAAGAGAATTCCAGAAAAACATCTACTTCTGCTTTATTGACTATGCCAAAGCCTTTGACTGTGTGGATCACAATAAACTGTGGAAAATTCTGAAAGAGATAGGAATACCAGACCACCTGACCTGCCTCTTGAGAAACCTATATGCAGGTCAGGAAGTAACAGTTAGAACTGGACATGGAACAACAGACTGGTTCCAAATAGGAAAAGGAGTACGTCAAGGCTGTATATTGTCACCCTGCTTATTTAACTTATGTGCAGAGTACATTATGAGAAACGCTGGGCTGGAAGAAGCACAAGCTGGAGTCAAGATTGCCGGGAGAAATATCAATAACCTCAGATATGCAGATGACACCACGCTTATGGCAGAAAGTGAAGAGGAACTAAAAAGTCTCTTTATGAAAGTGAAAGAAGAGTGAAAAATTTGGCTTAAAGCTCAACATTCAGAAAACGAAGATCATGGCATCTGGTCCCATCACTTCATGGGAAATAGATGGGGAAACAGTGGAAACAGTGTCAGACTTTATTTGGGGGGGGGCTCCAGAATCACTGCAGATGGTGATTGCAGCCATGAAATTAAAAGACGCTTACTCCTTGGAAGGAAAGTTATGACCAACCTAGATAGCATATTCAAAAGCAGAGACATTACTTTGCCAACAAATATCCGTCTAGTCAAGGCTATGGTTTTTCCAGTGATCATGTATGGATGTGAGAGTTGGACTGTGAAGAAAGCTGAGTGCCACAGAATTGATGCTTTTGAACTGTGGTGTTGGAGAAGACTCTTGAGGGTCCCTTGGACTGCAAGGAGATCCAACCAGTCCATTCTAAAGGAGATCAGTCCTGGGTGTTCATTGGAAGGAATGATGCTGAAGCTGAAGCTCCAATACTTTGGCCACCTGATGCAAAGAACTGACTCATTAGAAAATACCCTGATGCTGGGAAAGATTGAGGACAGGAGGAGAAGGGGATGACAGAGGATGAGATGGTTAAATGGCATCACCAACTCAATGAACATGAGTTTGAGATAGTGAAGGACAAGGAATCCTGGGGTGCTGCAGTCCACAGGGTTGCAAAGAGTCAGACATGACTTAGCAACTGAACAACAACAAATCTGTCAGTTTCGAGTAAAAGAGTCCACCAGGGAGCACCTAAAGAGCACCTACTGTTAGCACTTACTATTTTCTAGACATTTCAGAAATAAGCAATGTCAGGTAAGGAAGTGGCTGTCTTCAAAGTATGTGGAATCTGGTGAGGCATGAGGAAGATTCTCAAACAACTTTGAAACAAGTTAGAGCACAGTAAACACTGCAAGGCAGCCACCAGGGTTCTTTGGCTGATGCAGAGGGTGAGAACATCGCAGGCGGAACACCTGAGAAAAGGCTTGGTGAAGGCAGTGGTTCTGACACTGGCCTCAGGAGCCAGATGAGATCTTACAGGTGAAGGTGGGGGAGGGTGCAGAGTAGACAACTTTAGGAAGAGCCAGGTTCAGGGAAGTATACGTGTGCTGGGGCAAGAATCAAGTGATGGGGTTGACTGAGACCAGGGGAATGTTCTAAAATTTATAGTATGGGGGGGCGGTGAGGAGAGAATGGTTTTGAGCTATTTCCAAATATCTGAAGGCATTCCCTGTGGGAAAAAAGCTAGGTCTATTTGGTATGGTTCTAAGGGATGAGAGCCATAGGGCAAAGGGTGGATGCTGGTATTGGGAGAGGCAGAGTTAACCTTAGCCTAAGGAAGGCAGCCCTGCCAGTCAATATCATGGGAAGTTTGGGGAAGATGTTCAAAAAGAGGCCAGACTCTGGTGCATGTTATAAGGAGATTCAGAAAGCAGAAGGGAGTTTGAATTGGCTGACCCTCACCATTCTGTGAATACTGAGCCAGACTTGGAAATCTGGCTGATACTGGAGGGATTTGGATTTCATTTCAAAGGCAGTGCTAATATTTTGCAACTTGAAGAGGGAGGAAAGGAAGCAGGCACAGTGATGGGGTCAGAGATATATCTGTATCTGTGACTTTCTTTTGTAAACACACAGTTTGGGAAATTTTAGTATGGATGGGATCAGAAATTTTTTGTTGTTGTTAGATGGGATAATGGTATTCATTTATATAAGATAATAGCCATATTTTCTAGATGCATGCTGAAGAACATAGGGATTAAATGACATAAGGTTTGCATCTTGATTTAGAATATTTAAGCAAGAAAAGAGGCAGAAAAGATGTATTTTTTCCCCATACACATACATGTGTATGTGTGGATAAACACAAGTGTATGTGGATGTGTGCATATGTATACTAGACACATGCACAAAATTAGCAAATATAATGTTGAACAAAAGATACCAGATCGAAAGTGATACTGATTGTGGTGTTCTATTATATAATTTTTAAAGAGAAAACGAATCTAGAAGTCATTGCAGGTCAGGCAAACTGTAGGGGCGTGAGGGCTGAGCCCTGTTTGTTGGCTAGGTTAGGCGTACATGTGTGTTGTGTGTTCACTTTGTAAAAACTCAGTGAATTTGCACACAATTTGGGTACTTGACTGGATGTTTTTGTTTTCTGAGTATCATTCTATTAGTGATGACAATTGAACAATGCTCATAAAACGTAACTCTTCTTGAGTAACTAATAATTATCAAAGATTATAATTGTACAATATGGAGCAGTATAGAACAAAATACAATTACTGGAGGACAACTGCTCTGCAGTATTGTGCTGGCCTCTGTTACACATCAACACGAGTCAGCCACAGTATACATATGTCCCCTGGATATATGTTTCATACATCAATGAATTTACCCCAAAATGCCACCCCACATACATGTGTGTGCACACACGTGCATATACGTGGGACAGAGACCAGAACTGTGATATACACGTGAGAGGGAGAGCGGCCTGAAGCACACACCACTCCTCCACTGATAATTTCTTAGAAGACATGATGTGAGCTGTGGCCTTAAGCCTGAGTTTTCCAAGCAAGTTTGAATGCTCCCCTCAGGGAGAAGTGTTCTGTTTGTGTTTGCATTACTCAGAGACACACATCATGGGCTGCAGCCGGAAGACAAAAATCTAGCATTAAGCAAGTCACCACGGTAGAGGGTGGGAGGGAGTGAGAAGAGCCTGGAGTAGAGACCGAGAGGAGAGAGGTGGGGGCACCGCAGAGGGCAAAGGCCTGGGAGAGCAGCGTTGTGTCCAGTGCTCCTCGCCCACCCCCTACAGTCCCCAGCACTCCAGCCGTCCAGGGTATGCTCACCTGCGGAGGGCAGCCATGTACAGTTTCACAGGCACCCCAAGAATGATGCATACGGTGCAGGCGTGACCCCTACTGAGAGCACCTAGGTGTCAGCACACCCCACCCGGCACCCCTGTGGATCAGCTGATGTGGGCCACGGGGCACATGGGCTGCCATGGGGACCCACACCCCTGAAGACACACCGAGCCCAAGGGGTGGTGGCCCTGTTATCTGCATAGTGAGCACAACACGTGATTCCCTGCCTCGGACAAGGAAGCACTTGAGAGATAAGAGATGTTTCCGGAAGGAAGGGAGGCAGAAAGGGAGGGAGGAAGGGACACCACTGGTTTTTCTTTGGAGGCAACTGAGATGTTTCCAGAAACAACCCTAGGTTTGTAGGCAGAAGACAAGGCATGCATCCTGGTTCTGCTACTCAGAGCTGCAAACCCTTGACAAAATTACATCATCTCTAGACACCAAATTCACTCATTTGCAAAGTGGGGTGGAGAAGGCTAATTTGTGCACAGGTAGGTGCTCAGAAAGGGCTGTGGGCTTAGATCAGAGAGGTCTGGGTTCCAATCCTCGCTCTGCTACCCAAGAGCCAAGGGACCCAGGGCAGTTACTGAACCCCTCCAAGCCTCAGTTTCCTTCCTTGTAATGTGGTGACCATCATAATCATAACACCAAGACCTCAGGGTGTGGTGAGGATCAGGCACATATGCATTCATCTAAATATCCACCCACTGTCTATTTAGTTATATTCTGCTTATTCCCAAAAGGATTTCTGTAGCTATGGGGAAGATTCCTTGCAGCATCAAGGGAGGGGCCTGACACCGGGTTGTGCTGAAAGCCCCGCATCCCTTTCTCTGCCTAACTCACTAGGTTGGGGTGAAGCTCAAATGGGATAATGTTTTTGAAAAATGCCTTGCAAACTGGGGAGTTCCAGACCCATGGCAGCTAGAGAAAGTGGGAAAGAAAAGGATTGAGGCAGGAATGGATGTCTGGCCTCCTAGCAGGGGAAGAGTTTGGGTTCTTGGAGCCCCACGGGGCACCAGCTAGGGGCCCATATGCTTAATTCATAAAGCAGCCCTGGGAGAAGGCATGGCTACAGGGTCCTGTAACGTCAGAGCTAGAAGAAACATGAGAGATCATGTATTACTACTCTACCCCTGCCACATTTGACAGATGAGGAAACTGAGGCTCACAGAAGGAACTAGGCTGGTCTCAGGTCACCCAGGGCAGCAGAGGCAGAGCTGGGACCAGACTCATTTCCTGATGCAAAGGGTAGGGCTCTGTTTCTTCTGTGAACCTGGCCCATTTCCCCTCACTCTGGCCTGGGGTGCCTGGAAGTAGGTCTGTAAGAACCTCACGTAGTGGGATGAATTCTGGTAGCTGAAGGCAGGAAGGTTTGCTCCCTCCCCTGGGAAGTACACCTGGGGCCCCACCCGGCATGATGTGCCCAGGGGCTCCTGAGCAGTGACTGTGGCCAATGAACATAACCCACAGCTGAGAGCAAACACAGAGCCTCATTGTTAGGGACATCGATTGCTGCACTGGGTTGGGCATTTATTTATTATCACATCTATTTCTTTTCAACAGAAGGCAAACATTCCCCACCCCAGTAACTGGAAGGCTACCACCTGTACCAAGGGATGGGTGATGTCTCTTGAGGCTGGGTTGGGAGCAGAACCAACCTACTGACATGATCCTTCCATCTGATCCAATTCAGACAAGAGCAGGAGAGACTCGGGCCAGACCTATGGGAGAACTGCCCACACCATCAGGGTCCAAGGGTGCACCACTCAGTACCATCAAAAGCTGTGGGGAGCCAGAGCTGGTCTTATTCCTCGCTTCTCCTCTCAATTTCTGGCAAGATACTAAACCTCTGTCTTGGTGTGCTCATCTGTAAAATATTAGGGGTTGCAAAGATGAAATAGTATACACGTAAAAGCAGCTAGCACAGTCCCTGATATATTGGTGCTCAGTAAGTAAGCCGGAGCTGTGTCTGAGAGCATGGCGAACCTGTATCTGCAGATGAAACCTTCAGGCCACAGGGATTCCAGACAATACGAGGTGGATCGGAGCCAGGTCGCCCCTGCTGGGGGAGGATAATAGCCTGGATGTAATCTCACTTGGGGCCAGAGAAATAACCCTGGTAGCCTTCTCAGTCAATCGTCATCTTCAGTTTAGCTGTTGTTTCTATGTTTCCATCCTTCTTTTGCACCCAGGGTAGGAGCCCCCCACCCACCCTCAGGTTCCCTCCCCTTTCTCCTTGGGACACACCTGCAGGCCCCTCTTGTCCCCCACCGGCCCTGCCTTTCCCTTGGGAGGTCTAGGTTTCTTCTTGCTCTCATTTCAGAAGATCCACCTTCTCTGGGATATTCCTGCCCACCCCCTTTCCCCCAGCAAACGTAAGAGGGATTTCACTGGACCCTCAGCAGAAAGCTTGGGAAGAGCCAGGTTCAGAGGTGCATGCTAAGTTGCTTCAGTTACGTCTGACTGTTTGCAACGTTGTGGACAGTAGCCCGCCATACTCCTCAGTTCATGGGATTCTCCAGGCAAGAATACTGGAGTGGGTTGCCATGCCCTCCTCCAGGGGATCTTTCTGACCCAGAGATTGAACCCATATCTCTTAGGTCTCCTGCATTGGCAGGCAAGTTTTTTACCATTAGCACCACCTGGAAAGCCCCCAGGCTCGGAGGTATCTTTACCTAATGAAGGAGGATTGAGTAGGTGGAGTCTGAGGCAGAAGAGAAGTCTGGACCCCGGGGATGTGAAGAGGAGGTCCTGTGAGGGCGGGACAGCAGAAATGCTCCTTCCTTCCTGGCTTCCTCCCGCAAGGCACCCCTCGCAGGCCCAGGGCCCCTGGGAGGAGACCCCCACCCACAACCTCACCCAGGCTGGCTATGGCTTAGGGGAGGGGCTTCTCATTTTCCAGATCCTTGACTCTCAGCTTGTAATGGACGGTGTGTCACCTCTAGCAAAATGCCTGTCAACAACTCTAGGGATGGGAACTTGACAGTGAACTTGAACTCAACTATTTGTTTGACCTTAACAGACCAGGCATCACAGAACTGGTTCTTCTTCCAAAGCAGCACAGAAGTTCTGCAGGGTGATAAAAAAAAAAAAAAGATGGTAGTCAATAAAATGACTCCATTTTCAAATAAGTTTGGAAATGACTGAATTCAGTGAGCTTCTCTAGTCAGGGCTTCTCAGAGGCTTTTGTAGGGCAGTACAAATTATAAATATCCAGGATACGTTTTCCAAAAGCATCCCTTGGGAAGAGTGATTCAACCAGTCCTTTGGCATTAGGTAAGGAAACTGAGGCACAAGATTCTAGGGAGAGAACCTTCAGTGAGTCAAGGTCTCTTGACCCCAGGGTCTGTGTACTGTCTCTGACTCCAGGATTAAGCTGGGTCATCTTTTTTGAATTTTGTTTTTGCATTGTAATCTAGGTCATGGGGCAGTGAGCATAGAGTTTATTTATTTAGGTACATTATATATGCTCTAAAGGACAGAACCAGGGCCAGTGGGTAGAGATTCTTGTTGAGTGGAATTTCAGCTCCACCCAAGGAAGAACTTTAAAATAATTAGACCTGTCTAGACATGAACTGTGGCAACCCACTCCAGTACCCTTGCCTTGAAAATTCCATGGACAGAGGAGCCTGGTGGGCTGCAGTCCAGGGGGTCTTGAAGAGTCGGACACGTCTGAGCGACTTCACTTTCACTTTTCACTTTCACTTTTCACTTTCATGCATTGGAGAAGGAAATGGCACGCCACTCCAGTGCTCTTGCCTGGAGAATCCCAGGGATGCGCGGAGCCCGGTGGGCTGCCGTCTACGGGGTCGCACAGGGTCGGACACGACTGAAGCAATTTGGCAGCAGCAGCAGCAGACGTGAACTGAGCCAACCCATGAGGCAGCAAGCTTCCCATCATTGGAGGGGTCCAACTCACGCTAACTGACCACCAGGTGTGGCAACAAATGGCTCCCAGAAGATAAGTCCATGTTCCAATCCCCAGAACCTAGGAATGTGTTATTTGGAAAAAAGGGTTTATGCAGGTCATGAAATTAAGGATTTCAACAGAGGAGGTCATCCTGGATTATCTGGATGGCCCCTAAATCCAGTGACAAGTGTCTGGATAAGAATGAGGCCGAGGGAGATGGCACACCTAGTGAGGTGCCCATGTGGAGACCCCGGAGACAGATGCGCTAAGGCTACAAAACACCGCAGCCACCAGGGCTAAAAGAGGCCCTGGCCATACCTTGAGTTTAGATGTCAGGCCTCCAGAACTGTGGGAGAGTACATTTCTGTCATTTTAGGCCAGCTTGTCTGTGGTAATTTGTCACAGCAGCCACAGGATAAGGATAAGCCACAGGATAAAGAGATGCTGTCAAGGGGAGATAAACACAGATGGGTGAGAGAGGCTTCCTTGAATGAAGCTTGGGGCCTCTCCTGACCCTCTGCCCAGCGGTCATCATACCTCCAGGACACCTGTGACTCAGTGACAGAAAGCCTGTGCCAGGATTTCCCCATCTGCCCTGGGAAGGGGAAACCATTAGGGCATAAGGCCCAAGTTAGGAAAAGCCAATGGGGGCTGCTTAGTGGCTGAACCCTGGCTGGTGCTCCCTACAGCCCCGGCAAAGACCCCCACTTTGGTGTCTTCAGCAGAGAGTCCTTTAAAGAACCTACAGCATCTCCACTAACTGACCAGATGACCTGTCCGGGGGGTGGGGGGGTGGCTTCTGTGAGAGCAGCTTCTGTGTCAATCAAGTGGGGTCTGCCCTTGGGTTCCCTGCCACACACACAGGAAAGGGGGACAGGGCGCCCCCGAGGACAGCATGTCCCCTCACTGCTCCACGCAGGCACGTCCACACGCACGCAGGGACTCTGTCGCAACTGCCTCTCTGCCCCAGAGACAAGCGATAACACGCCCGGCGGCCCGTCTCTTCTTGCTTCAGTACCTGGCAGAGTAAGACCCAACCCAGGTTGCAGGGCACAGCAGGATTAATTGCCAGGTAGAGGAGGAGGCTGTGGTTTGACTGTCTGAGCAACAACCTGGGGAGAGCTGGGGGCAGGAGGGAGAGGAGGGTGAAGCCTCTGTCCCCCTCAAAGCTGCTGGCCGCCCCCAAGGCTCGCAGCCAGGGCAAAGCCAGGGCCAGCGACTCTGTCCTTCAGCTGGGAGCCCAGCCGGCCAGGCGCCTGGCTGGCTGCTGCCTGCCTTCTGAGGGAGCAGGATGAGCTGTGCACACCTGGATGAGCCAAGCAGGGTGCTGGGCAGGAGCCCCAGCCCTGGCACACCTGCGCGTGTGGTTGGCTGGGCTCACCCAGAGCCCAGCTGCCCTTGGGCATGGGGAGGGTTCCCGCTGGCCTAGCTGCAGTCTCACAGGACCCTCCAGCGTCCCCCCAGCCCTGCCCCTGGCACCCTCGTGTGTCCCTAGAGCCTCAGGATCTGCTCTCAGAGGTTGGCCTCGCTTCACTTCCCTGCTCCTTCTCCCACTTTCCAAATCCTCCACAGACATACCCCAAACACGAGAGGAGGAAACGTGGCATTCTCCCCTCTCCAGGTCAGAGAGGCTTTGTAACCACGCCCACAGGCTCTGTAAATGTTTGCTTGTAGGCTTGTTTGGCTCAGCTGAGCCAGAATTGGGTCGAAGCTCCCCCCTGCTCCCCACCTCCCGCCCCCCCGCCCCCCACCCTCCTCCTCTATTGCCTTCTCCCCCTCCCATCACCACCCTAATTTCAGGCTCAACTGTGTGCGTTTAGGGCTTAATTAAACTCTTGTCTTGCTTTCAGAAGAGACATTTTCTGCCCCAGGGAGTTGCTACCGAGCTTTGTGAGGAAGGCAGGTCTGAGCAGGCTCCCAGGGGAGGGCCTGCTGGTGGGAGAGACAGCATCGTCTCCTAGAAGCAGCCAAGCTGTGGCTGAGGGGGACCAGCAAGGCGGGAGGCACAGAGGCCCCAGCCTTGATGGTGAGGCCACCCCCAAGCACGGGGGCCTCCCTGCCTCCATCGCAGCCACTGTGTGCAGCTCGAAATTATCACAGGTCACACCGTCCAGGTCACACTGTTCCCGTGCCCGCCCTGCCCCACCCGGCCCAGCTAGCAGCAGCCTCCAGTGCCTCCCGCCCACTGCTGGCCGCACCCTGGACTCACCATCTGAGATTCCTCCCTCAGGGCCAGCCCCCCTCACCCAACCACCACCCCCAAGGAGCCTTGGGAGGAGGAAAAGGGCCCCATGAGGGGACTCTGCCGTCAAGGCTCTCAACCCAGGTCAAGGCTGCCTTGCACTGGTTCCAGAAGGGACCCTGTGGTATGGAACTTGCTAGAGAAGCATGTCTCAGGGACAGACCTGCGCTAGAAGCCTGGGTCTGCTCCTTACTACCTAGGTGTCCTTGAGATGACTTCATCTTTCTGAGCCTAAGTTTCCTCATCTGTAGGTTGGGAGTGCTCATAGACCTCTCCCACAGATGGGGAGGGCAGTCGAAAGAGACAACAAGGGAGAAAGCATTCTGTTAAGTTGGATGAAAGTGAAACTGAAGTCGCTCAGTCGTGTCTGACTCTTTGCGACCCCATGGACTGTAGCCCACCAGGCTCCTCCGTCCATCGGATTCTCCAGGCAAGAGTACTGGAATGGGTTGCCATTTCCTTCTCCAGGGGATCTTCCCGACCCAGGGATCGAACCCGGGTCTCCCACATTCCAGGCAGACGCTTTAACCTCTGAGCCACCAGGAAAGGCTGCATAAATAAATATTAGGTAGAATTTCTATCAAGATTAAGCAGGCAGTGGGCAACACCGCTGCTGGAGCCTCATTCCATCCCCTTCCAGCTACCAAATATCACTCCACAGCCTTCTTCCCACCCCACAACCGCCTCCAACCCATTTTACTCAGTGAGCATTGTGTCCCCTGCGTGCCCTGCTCCCCAACCCCCCACCCCAGACAGAGACTCATCTCGCCATTTCTATTTCTTTCCTCCAGTTTCAAAGGCCCCTCAGGCATCCCCCACTGCTGTTTTTACCAACAGGGAAGCTGAGGCAAGGATCAGGAAAACCCTTGTCCAGATCACACAGCTTGTTTGTGGGGGCCAGAGCCAGGTCTCCAGACACCCTCAGTTCAGTCGCTCAGTTGTGTCCAACCCTTTGTGACCCCATGGACTGTAGCATGCCAGGCTTCCCTGTCCATCACCAACTGCCAAAGCTTGCTCAAACTTACGTCCATCGAGTCGGTGATGCCATCCAACTGTCTCATCTTCTGTTGTCCCCTTCTCCTGCCTTCAATCTTCCCCCAGACACCCTGCTCGGACCTAAAGCTCCCACCACTGTCACATCGGAGGAATCTGCTCTCTAATGAATTCTCTGGGCTCCTGTGGGGCAATCATTAACAAACAGGATTCTGGGGAGCATGGATCCAAGTTAGGGTGTCAGGGATCATCAGAGCCAGAAGGGACTTCAGAGGTCCTCTAGGTTAACTCCCTGGGAGACTAGGGCCCCAAAGAGGGGCAGGAACTGTCCAGTCACATGTCCTGGCCTAAGACTCTCCCTAGCCTGTTCCGGAGGGGAGGGACACCCTCAGCCCTCTGTTGCAGGAAGCCCGGTCCTCCCCAGAGGATCCCCCAGGCAGGAAATGGGGGTGCACTCGAGAAGGCTTAAGGGAAGCCCATGGGCCCCTGTCCCCAGGTGATCCCTGGTCAGCCCAGTGACTGTGTCATTTCCATCTTCTGAGAGCTTTCCTGTGGGATGACAAAGAACCCAGGGGAGGAGGCTTTTCATTTGCCCCTGGGAGGACCTGGGTGCTGCCTCAGAGCACTTCAAAGCCTTTCCTGCCATGATCTCACATAGCCTCCCTCCCATAGGGTTGGGAGGGAGTCAGGGCTGGGGGACTCTGAGGACTCGGGGGGTAGGGAGAGGTTGTGGAAGAACAGGACTTGTCCAAGGTCACACCCTTGAACGAGTCACTTTTCTTCTGGGTACCTCAGTTTCCCCATCTCTAAAATGATGCCTAATTATGCTTCATGCTACCTGCATGACTTGTGGCCCACATGAGTAGCAACGAAGGCACAAGCATGCTGTTTGCTCCAACATAGGTGAGCATAAATGGTGGCTTCTTCAACAAGCCAGTTTTCTCACCGGTGATACAGGAACGACATGGGAACACTATGCCTATCACAGGTGGCATGTAACCAAATGACACAAGTGACTTGAACAGGGGCTTGGCACACTTCTCTCCCCCAAATCTCTAGACCAGCTAGCAAAACCCATGCCTAGGGGCTTCCTCCTATTCATCCAAGTCCTCTGAGAGTTCAGTGGTCCAGACTCCCCTTGGCAGCCACTCCAGGGCTCTGGCAGGTAGGAGGCTCTGTTGCTGCTCCATCAGCCTTACCGCCAGGTTGGGCTGGAGCCTACATCATGTGATCCTCTCCCAGGGGCCAGGGGCTGTGAGTTCTAGCCCTCACAGGGCTGCAGACTTATTGTGTGGCCTCAAGCCAACCTCCTGGCTTCTCTCAGTTTCCCCACCAGTAAAAATCGGGCTAATGACCATCAGCCTCCTGCACTGGGATGTAGTGAGAATTAATTAAGGTTTGTAAAAGGCTTTGAGATCCATGGATGAAAGGCCCCAGAGAAGAGCAGAGTATTATTATCCATTATTAGTACTGTTATAGTCCATCCAAAGATCTCAAAGTCTCTTACAAATGGTAATTAGTACCTTGCAGGGATATTTTGAGGGTGATTAGTCCCATTTCACATTTGGGAAAACCAAGGCACAGAAAGAAGTGAAGTCAGAGCAGGGTAGAAAAGGGAAGAGCTGGCCCAGGGTTCCTAGAATCTGTTGCCACCCTGGCTCTTATATCCTCAGCCCCCAGGGTACACTTGAGCATCTTCCTTTGGACCAGCCATCCAGGGCCCACAAGGGGCAGGTGAGGTACTTCCTCACCTGTTCCTCTAATTGTTCCCTCGGGGCAGCCCATCTGCAGTCTGGCTGGGTGGCAGAAGCTGGCACTGAGGGGACTGGAAGGAGGACCACGAAAGCAGAGGGCACCGTGGGACCGGGAGAGTGGAGATGAGACCCAGGGCAGCTCACTGCTTTGGGTGTTGGGTTCAGAAGCTCCCCAAATTCCTCTTGTCACCTGGAGGGTGGGATCATGTCAAATTCTAGTGAACCAATGCGTGTCCAACCTTCCAAGCTATCTCTCCAAGGGCATTCAAGAAGGGGAAGAAGCATGAGGCTCTATGACTGATGAGGTGGATGGTTCTCGGCTGTCAGTCTGTCGAGGACTCACTGGACTAGAGAGCCCCACACCCATCTGCCTTTTCTGGGGGAAGCCCATTTGCTTCCTGGAAACAATCAGGAGTCCCTGGTGCTTTTGACTCGCTCCCTGGTGCCCTGCTATATGGACATGGTAATTTTTTTTTAAGTATCCCAGAGCTGGTAGTTTGAAGACAGGTTGCACGAATTTGCAGAACAAGCCATGATTCCAAGTACATGAAGTAAAATCAGAGCTTTAAGGTGGCATGCTAAAGAGATATCCCACAGCAAATCCAGCCTCAGAGCACGAAGCCCCATCGGGGCTGCACAACTCCTGGTGCTTGTCTTGCTCCTCAGCTCCTTCCCTAGGAACCAGAGCACTGAGTGAGTGATACTGATATTCAGAGATGTGTTCTAAATGTTTAATAACAACCTTTCACAAAGCAAAGCCAAAAAAAAAAAAAAAAGCAAAAAAGATTGACATGTAGCATTTGCCTATTTCAGTGGTGTAAATACCATAGCTGACTTCAAGCTACTGCTGTAACATCAATCAGCTCACTCATCTCTCAAAACCCTAACAGTTGGTCCTCTTAAGCTGGTTCAAGCCAGTTCCTTCACGCCACCATCCCCTGAGACCATTTCCCCAAGGAGAGAGGGAGCTTACTGGTACCATAGGGAGGGCTCCGGGAGGTCCTTCTCACTCAGAGGGGTTCCTTCACTGACTCTTCTGTCACCAGAAATTCCTATGAAACCTTCAATTCCAGTAGAGCTCTGAGATGGAGAGAAGGAGGGCTGAGGCACCTACTCCCAGGGTTGTAAGACTCTTTCCCTGGGTGTCTTCTTGAGACGTGGCAGAGGCTGCTAAGGAAATGGGCATAAGATGGGTGGGTTTTGTGAAGGTAAGGCATTAGAAGGGGTTCAGGTGACTGTCAAAGTGAGAGGCCTCAGGATAGAGGCTCTGGCTGGAAGCCTCAAGCACAGCATTCCGAGCCTCCTCTGCCTCCAACTAGCCAGTCAGGGAGCAGAGGAAGCCTCTTTAAAATAACCTATAGTATTCAAAGAAACGGGAGACGCATCCATGAGATAAGAGCAAGGTGACAGTTTAAAAGGTGACGCTGGAAAATTAAGGAAAAGCTTTGAAATTAATGTGATAGAAAACCTTTTTAAAAAATCTAATAGAAAAAGTAAGAAGATAAAGTCAAGAAACTTTCCCCGAAAACTGAGTAAAAAGGCAAAATATTAGAAAAGGGGAAAAGTACAAGATGGAGAATTAGAGAATGGATCCAAGAGTCCCAACGTTTGCTTGTAAATAATCTCAGAAAAAGATAATGGAGAAATTTGAGGGGAGAAACAATCAAAGAAATGACATAGGTGACCAATATGAAAGGACCTACCAAAGGCCTAACACAGTAGCTGAGAAAAGACCCACACCAAGGACCATCACTGTCAAGTTTCAGAATGGAGAGAAATGAAAAATCTAAAACCTTCCAGGATGGAAAGAAAACACGTCACATGAAGAGGATTAGGAATCAGAATGAAATCAGACTTCTTAAGAGCAATTTTGAAAGCAAAAAAGACAAGGAAGCTGTATTTTTTAAATTGTGAAGGAAAACAGTCTTTATTGAATACTCAGTTAAACTAAGTGTGAGGGTAGAAAAATATATACAAAAACTAGCTATGCGCAATCTTCAGACATGGAAAATCTCAAAAAAGTTTACCTCCTGTGAATTCTTTCACTGGAAGCTGTTATTTGAGTTGCTTTTCCTAACAAAGTGAAAAGAGGAAGAGCTAGGAACCCAGGAATGGAATGAGTGGTGAGAGACATCTCAGGGGACAGCTGTGTGGCAGGCATGGAAGGCGACCCGAACAGATCAGAGCCTGAGGGTGGAGGCCTCCGGGAGCGGTTTCTGTGGCTGATGAATCACAGATCTGAGGGGCTTTTACACTCTGTCTCAAGGTTATAATAAAATAAAAATTAAAAGTCGCTCAGTCATGTTCGACTCTTTGTGATCCCATGGACTATAGTCCATGGAATTCTCCAGGCCAGAATCCTGGGGTGGGCAGCAATTCCCTTCTCCAAGGAGTCTGCCCAACCCAGGGATCGAACCCAGGTCTCCCACATTGCAGGCAGATCCTTTACCAGCTGAGCCCAAAGGAAGCCCAAGAACACTGGGGTGGGTAGCCTATCCCTTCTCCGCGGATCTTCCCCCCCAGGAATCAAACTGGGACCTTTTGCACTGCAGGCAGATTCTTTACCAACTGAGCTATCAGGGAAGCCCGTCTCAAGGTTAGATGAACCATGTTGCAGTGTGTTGAGAATAAATGGAAAGGATAGATACCGAGATAAGTTTAGGGAAATTAATAGACACCCTTCATGACGTCCTATCGTTTCTCTGAAAAATAAGTCATCTGACAAAATGGGAGGGAGAAAGAGACAGATATGGGCTTGAGTCACTGACAAAAGTTTGGAGATTCTGCGTCAGGAATGAAAGGGGCAGTTAAATGGACACAAAAGTGTCCGAGTATCAGGTGCCACACACTTGGGGCAGCGCATGTTGCAGAGCCGTGTGAGAGCTGTCTGCCCCATGACCGGTGTGAGGCTTATTCACTGATCATTACTACTCTGAAATAACTTTAAACCTATAGAAACTTTTCAAGAACGATGCAAAGAACTTCTATATCCCCTTCCCCAAGATCCTCTGATAAAGACTGACCACAATTGTGCTATCTCTATTTGTGTTTCTTTCTCTCTCTTCTGATGTACATACAGATCTGCCTTTTTTCCCCCAGAACGATAAAAACTTGTAGACAGGATGCCCCATGACCCCCAAATACTCCCGTTTGTACTTCCCCCAAACACCCTCTGCTTATTACTATCTTGTGTGTGCTCAGCTGCTTAGCTGTGTCTGACTCTTTGCAACCCCATGAACTGTAACCTGCCAGGCTCCTCTGTCCATCGGATTTTCCAGGCAAGAATACTGGAACGGGTTGCCATTTCCTACTCCATGTTACTATCATTCACCCCTCCAAATCAGGAAATCAAAATTAGTTTAATGCCATCCCTTAACCCATGGACTTGGATGGATTTCTCCAACTGATCCAGCAATGCCTCATTTGCCTTTCTGGCCCAGGGTCCACGTCTGACTGGCATTTAGTTATCATGCCTCATTAGTTTCCTTCAATCTGGAGCAAGCTGATCTTTCTGTCTATGACAGCCTTGATAGTCTTAAAGAGTACTGGCCATTCAGTCTATAGTGTGCCCCCCAGGGTGGATCTGTCCTGGTTTCCTCATGTCCACTCTCAGGACATGCATTCTTGGCAAGAATCCCACAGAAATGATAATGTGCTCATCTCAGGGCACCACATCTGGGCATACGTTACTGATCTGGCCCACCAACAGTGACGCTAACCTTGATCACAGGTCAGGCTGGTGCCTGCCGGGTTTCTCCATCGTAAATGCATCATCTTTGTCTTTGATACATATATGGTGGGGAGGTACTCCAAGACTACCCTAATATCCCGTTTCTCTTCAAATCTCCACCCACCTTTGATGACTCCAGCCTTGTTCAACCACAGGGCTGTTGGTTGCCAAATGGAGAAGATCTGTTTCCATCACTCATTCTACACATATTAGTTGGCATTCTGCTGTGAGGAAGAGTTTTTTTTTCTCCACCATTTATTCATTTATATCATTAGAGACTCACAGATTCTCATTTTAATCCAAAGGTTGTAATCTGTTACCATCACTGTTTATTTTGATGCTCAGATTGTTCACAATTTAGCCTTCAGGGAAATACCAATGTCATTTTGACATGTCCCCGTTATTTTTGGACTGTTTCTTTCGTTTCTGGCACAAAAAGTTATTTTAAACTCATCTTGTATTTTTCCTGTTCTAGCCCTGGGATCAGCTATTAGCTCTGATTCCTTCTAATGGAGAATGATATTTTAAAACTAAGAAGTGGGCTCTTGATGGCTTCTTGCTACCAGGGTATCACTGCCTCTAGGCAATTGCCTCTAACCAATAGCATTGATTGTCTATTCCAGAATAATGTCAAAGAATGGGGGCAAACCCTGGCACCCTCTTCTTATGCCTGCTTTAATAAGCGATATCCCTGATGCTTTAGCATGACACGTGGCTCTGTCTATTGCTTTGAAATAGATATTTTAAAACCACATTAAAGAAGTATCCTATCTCAATTTTATTAGGTGTTTTTTTTTAAGGAGGTATGGGTATTGAATTTTATTAGTAGATTTTTTGGCATTCATCTAAATGGCCAAGTTTTTTTTTCCTCTTTTGATATATTAATATGAGTTATAGTATAAAATTTAGCAGTATTAAAACCACATCTCTTTCTCTGTGGTTAGAATAAAGTCTATTTGGTCAGGATGTGCTTTTTAGAATATAATACTTGATTCAGTGTGTTAATATTTAGGAATTATGTATCCAATATTCATAAGTGAGAAGAGCCTGGTGTTCCCTTTCTTTCTTGTCTTGGTTAGATGTCCTGGTGGGGTGGAATCAGGATGCAGGTAGGGAGGAAAGGACAGAGGGCAAGTGAGAGAAAAGTGGGTGCGTATGGGGGGGGGTGTGTCCCTGGAAGGCACATGAGAGAGAGATGCACAGCAAGCTGCAGAGAGTTCTAAAGTGGAATTTAAAGAATTGAGCCCTTCCCGGTGGGGTCAAGCTCACATTTTGGCCAGGGGGTGTCTTGCTGAAGAAAAGCTGTAAGTCATGGGGTTTGGAAAGGTCAAGAAACTGTGAGGCAAGGATCTGGACGGACTGCCCACTTGGCTGTCGAAATCTCCCCAAGTGGAGGCCAAGAAACTGGCAGAATCAGTGCCCAGGCCAGTGGGGTCATGACCTGGAAACTGGTGAGATTGCAACAGTGGGGAGGGGCTGGTGGCCTGGTTTGCTGAGAAGACCCCCAAGGGGAAGGTGACTTCTTTTTCTTTCTAAAAAGGGTGAAATGGCTCAATACACACCATGCTGGAGGAGTACTATCCTGCCCTCTCCTGGGCTCAGGTGCAGAGGTGAGAGAGGGGAGCTGACAGCCTGCTCTGTGAGGCCAGGCATCAGAGCAGGCAGAGGTCAGAACTGTTGCCAAGGGAGGGGTGACTTTCCTAATCTCAACCGTGAGGGTCAATTCAGTTCAATGAGTTAATAGACTTGCCTAGCACAAAGAAAGCCCAACAGAACCACTGTTATTATTGTTTGTACTAAGTAATTAAACGTCTTCAAGTAGATGCTAAAAGGCTTTTGCAGATAGTGCCCACAAAACGTGATTGATATGTTCTACTTACAGGCAGAACTGGGTATCTTTCCCCACCCCTAAGCCATGCTCCATCTCCCTCTCTCATTTCCAGATCCTCCCGGCAGCTGTCAGCATCAGCCAGTCAGTCCCTAGGCTCAAATCCCAGCAGCTCGATGGCAAGTTCCACGGACCTGGGCAATCTTGGGTCTCATCTGGAAAATGGGTAATGATGCCTCCTGAAGTTGGGACAGGGCACCAGTGCTACAACCACAGGCCACTGAATCTTGCCCTGCTCTGAGCCCAGGACCACCTAGCACTGCAGGTTTGGTGGCTGCTCAGAGGCTAAGCAGATCCCCGGGCAGAAAGGGGAAGAGAGAGGGCCCGGATTCCTGCAGTGCAGATGAAGGAGAGAGAGGTGGGGGTATTGAGAGCAGGTTTTCCAGTCCAGACAGGTGCTAATCTGTCAGGCCTAGGATCTAGGAACAGAATTCAGACACAGGGAACTCCGTGGCAGGGAAGAACAGAGAGGCAGGGAAGGTACAGGCCCTTGGCTTGTGGTTCAATGGGTGTTCTCTGTAGTTCTCCATTTAAGCTGGGAACCAAGAGACCGGCTGCCACCACACACCTCCACCCCGCCCATTTCCGACCACGCTCCTCGTCCCAAAGGCCCCTCCTGGACTCTGTGTGGTCACTGGCCCTTCCCAGGGTCATGGCTAGGGACACCTCTCCCCCGGGTAGGACCCTCACTCCTCAAGGGACAGGACATGCCGGAAACGCCAGGATGAACTTGGAGGCTTGTCCTTCTTGCAGAGCTGGGAGGGAGAAGAAAGGAGGCAGGGAGGATGGGACCCCCTCAGCAGGACGAGCTTATCCCCAGGGGAGGGCTTCCATCCTGGGCTCTGGCTGCTGAGTAATAGTGATGGTGATATTAATACTCATTTAGCATCTACTGCGTGCCTGAATCAGAGCCACACTTGACAGATAGGAAACCGAAACTCAGAGTCTGATTTACCTAAAGCACCAAAGCTGGTCAGGTCAGAGCAGGATTTGGATCCCAGCTATGGAGCCCGGGGCCTGAGCTTCAGTCCCCTCCATGTGCAGAGCGTGAGTGTTTGGAGAGATCTACCAGGAGTGTGGTCAGGTGGGGGTTACTGAACCTTTCAGGGCCCCAGGTGTCTCCGCTGGAAAATGGGTAGAACGTTACCACCCACAGAGAGGCATGAAGAAGAACAAATCAGAAAATGCAGTTGTAAGAGTCAGCTGGGGTCTCCTCGGCCCCGGAGGTCTCCAAGAATCAGCGAGAGACCCCACACCAGGCTCTAAGGAGTCCAGGGCCCTCCCCAGGGTGTCTGCAGATCACCGAGTGGGGTGAGATTGGGGGCGCCTAGGTTTAGGGCCCCTCAGCCTCTGAGTTTCTCTGTGTGTGGCACCCTGTGACAGCCCAGGCAGTCTGTCCCCTCCTCTCCATCAAAAGCCACCTCTCCCACACCCAGAGCCAGAGGTCTGCACTGCACAGTGGACTGGGAGGACAGAGAAGCAAGGGGCTCCTAAATGCACTCTGCACCCTCCAGCTCTTCAAATGCTTTTCAGGCACAAGACTTCCCATCTGCCTCTCCCTGCAGGACCCCAGAGTCCCAGGGTCAGCTTCTCCAGGTCTGCCCCCTGTTCCCTCCCCACCTTCCCCTCACTAAGAGCCCTCTCAGGTTTTCTTCCTCTGTTGGGCAGTCCAGCTTCCCCATCCCCTCCTGCCTGACTCCTTCTAGACCATTTATGCACATCCAGGTCAGCCAGGTGCTCACAGAGCAAAATGCCCTTCATCTAGAGTAGCTACCTTTCTTAGACAGCAACCTAGGTCGCTTAAGCCAGGGAGGGCCCACAGGTGAAGGGGTCTGCCCGTCCCATCACCAACATCCTTCCCTGCTGGTGACCCACCCTTCAGGGGTGTTTGTTCTAGTTGGCATATTATTGCATTGTTCTCTGTTAAGACCACTTGGAAATAAGATGAGCTGGCGCTAGTGGTAAAGAACTTGCCTGCCAGTGCTGGAGACAGAAGAGACATGGGTTCAGTCCCTGGGTCAGGAAGATCCCCTGGAGGAGGGCATGGCAACCCACTCCAGTATTCTTGCCTGGAGAATCCCATGGACAGAGGAACATGGAGGGCTCAGTCCATAAAGTCGCAAAGAGTCAGACATGACTGAAGCGACTTGGCCCACAGCACAGAGTTAAGGGCTCTGTGTAAACTTGGGGAGGTAACTATGGAGAAAACAGGACAACCACTGAGTTCAACCCCTTACTGTGTGGCCTCAGGAAGATCTTACCTCAAGACTTTCCATTCACCTGTGACAGGAAAAGGGGGCAGGGCAGGACAAGGTGGCCAGGAGGGCCTTTTGTTTGCTCCCTGCTTCCTGGAGAAGCCCTGGGAGGCCTGACACCCTCTTGATCCTCAGCCCAGGCCCCGGGCTAACCCCCGTGGCACGTGCAGCTGGCAGCCCCTGCCCCCAATCGCCAGGCCAAGGAGGCAGCCCTCTGCAAGGAGGAGCTGCAGGCAGAGGGGCTGGACGCTCCTTAGATGGAAGGCTGTGGCTAGAGCTGCGGTTTGCGCTGAGCACGAGGAAGGCCGAGCAGGGAGAAGTGGGTCCTGCTTCCTGACTAAACCACGGACTGTTACTTTGAACAACAAGCTTCCTCTCTCTAACTCTTGGTTTCTCATCTGATAAGGAGCACCTGGCTTCTCAGGAGGGCCCGACCCCGCCAGCACCGATCCCAAGGCCCTGGGCTTGTGGAGCCCGTGCAGGAGGCCACCCTTGGGGGCTGAGATTGGGGAACACCCCAGCTATAAGAAGAGCTGCCTGTGGAGGCAGGAGAGACACAAGAAAGAAAACTCTGAAGACTTAGCCAGCCTCCAGACTCCACCCTAACATACAGAAATCAACACAGAAAAGGAAGCGGCGTGTTACAGCCCCGGGAGCCTAAAGCTCTAAGCACGGGAAACGTTGCCTCGGCACCCTGATCCCTCAGTACTCATTTGACCTACTTTGTGCCAGACAAGGCCCTACCACCAATCACGGTCACATCACCCCGACCACATACTCGCCAGCTTCCTCAGAGTGCTTCTATCAGACCCAACCACCACCAGGACCCCTCTGCCAAGGACTCCATGTCTGACCACCAGGACACCTGATTTTTCCCAGTCAACCTTGGGTTTGAGTGAATGGAGGAATGTTTTCAGCAATGATTAGTTACTGGGTGCCAGGCTCTGAGTTATGCCCCAAGTGTGGTGGGCATCATGATGGCCCAGCTGGGTCCCCTAAGGTGAGGACTTGTTGCTCAGGTTCCCAAGGGGGCTGGCCAGCCATCTGGCCCTTTAGGCATGGCCTCAGCTCCAGGGATCCACCTCTCCCAAGATCTGACGTTTCCTAGGGCTGCACAGATTCATGCCGATGCATTCGAGAGTATAAAGGACCCCTTCGAAATGACTCTGGAGAGCATATCTGGTGCCAGGACTCCCACGGGGCTGGCTGAGGCTGTCGCTGGGCAGCCCTGCTCGGTTTCCCTCTGCCCAGTCCTGCTTGCTTGCCCCCATGCCCCCTTGGGGTCAATCCCAAGGCCCCTCCCTAAGAAACGTCCTGCCTGCTGACTGAAAGAGCCTGCTTCCAGGGAACCCGGCCAGTGACGCCGATAAGAGACGTGACCCTTGCTCTAAAGAGTGCTCCATCTAGTAGGGAATAGAAACGACAACACCAGTACCAGTGACTGCACAGAGCTTCCTACGGGCCAAGCACTGTCCTATGCATTTTACACCCACCATCTCTGTATTAGGCAGGCCTCTCTCGGTTGAAAGACACACAAACTCAGCTGAAGCAGCTTTACGTAAAACAGGGAATGTATTGGCTCAGACGACTGAAAAGTCCAGTAAAGCTCTTGCTTCAGCCCCTGTTGGATGCAAGCGTGGTGCTGGCACCAAGAGTGCGCGTTCGCGGCCCTGTCTCCAGTGTTGGCTGCGGTCTCAGGCTCTGTCTCTCCTCTGGGCCTGTATTAGTTTCCTACGGCTGCTGTAACACATCACCACAAACCTGGGTGGCTTAACACACAGAAACGCATTCTCCCACAGTTGTGGAGGCCAGAAGTCTGAAGCCACAGTGCTGGCAAGGCCTGTCCCTCCTGGAGGTGCTGAGAGGAAAACTGGCCCAGGCCTCTCTTCCAGCCGCGGGTGGCTGCTGGCACCGCTTGGTGCTCCTTGGCTTGTAGCTGCGCCACTCACATTTCTGTCTCTTGTCACGGGGACTTCTCCTTGTATATCTCCACTTCTCAATTTCCCTCTTCTTATAAAGATACCGGGTTCCCTGGGAGCTCAGTGGTAAAGAATCCACTTGCCAATGCAGGAGACAGGTTCGATCCCTGGGTCGGGAAGATCCCTTGGAGAAGGAAATGGCAACCCACTCCAGTATTCCTGCCTGGAGAATCCCATGGACAGAGGAACCTGGTGGGCTACAGTCTATGGGGTCACAAAAGAGTCGGACACAACTTAGTAACTAAATAACGACAACAATAATTAAGATACCAGTCATTGGATTAGGGTCTAACCTCATCCAGTATGGCCTTATCTTAACTTGCTTACATCTGCAAAGACCCTCTGTCCAAACAGGATCACCTTTAGAGGCGGCTAGGACTTGAGCGTATCTTTTTAGAACTTTGATGGAAATGAAGTCTCAGTAACTCCAGCTAAATTTTCAAGTAGGATTCCCACAGGCCTGGTGTGAGTTGCGTGTCCATCCCTGGGAACCTATCTCTGTGGCCAGGGCAATGGACTATCCTCATTCTCATGTGTTCACATGGGAATCAGGAAGTAAGGTCAGCCCTACCTGGACCACAAATCCAAGTGCAAGTCTATGATATCAAAAGAAAGAGGAATGGACCCTGGGAAGGCCAAAATAACAGATGCTTCTCAGCCTCTGTACTCCGAGGGTGGGCTTGTTCCCACTTACTGAGTGGGAGATGGAAACTTGCAACCAGTGAAGGAGAACGGAGCTGAGACGTTAACCCAGACCTTTCTGACTCCAAAACTGGGCTCTTTCCCAATAGGTGAATGCCAAGATTTCATAGGGTCTTTTCATCAGACAAAGCCTCCTAGAGGAGATAGGGCTTCAGCTGTGCCTTGAAGAGAGGGAGCAGAGGCCCAGCCAGGAGGAGAGGCCTAGAGTCGGAAGAGACTAGAGGCCTTTGGTTGGGTTCTCCTAGGGAAGTGGGTGGGGGATGGTGGCTGCCATTCCCTTCTCCAGGGGATCGTCCCAACCCAGGGATTGAACCCAGCCAGGTCTCCTGCATTGCATGTGGATTCTTTACCGATGGAGCCACCAGGGAATCCCTTGCGCTCTGCCTCTTGATACCATCTATAAACTATAGGAGGGGACCAAGGGCCAGCTGGGACTTCCCTCACACTCATGTCTAGTGTTGGCCTTCAAAAACCCCTCTGGACAAACTGTTCTTGTGACCGATGCATGGACAGACCTTGATGTGGGCAAATCATTACATCTTGATGGTTATATCCTGGTACCAAAGGCATTTCCCCAACCACCTCAGGAGGGAGAGCTGCCAGGCCAGCTGCTGGGCTGGCTTCCCTGCTCCCTCCAGCTGGCTCAGGGGAACTGGGATGGGGGTCGGCTGCACTTGGGCCCCCAGGAGCTGGTACATTTTGTGCTGGGCTCCAGCAGGCTCTCTGGGAAGGCAGCAAACAGGGGGATCCTCCCACTGCAGAGAGGCTCGCAGCTGAGGATGGAAGCCCATGAGACACTGGGGAAACACCCCTGGGGCTGGCTTAGGAAGGGGGCACTCCTCCAGCCAAGAGGTGGGTGACAGCTGGCGGCCCCACAAGTCTTTTGCAAAGGACTTTTGCACAGGACTGGAGGGTAGTTCCCATTGTCCCCACAACATGTGTGTGTACATGTGGAGGCAGGGGAGAGGGAGGTTCCATCCCCTGGTGCTACCTAGCTCTGTGCAGGTGGTTTTGGGCCACACCCAGGGCTGCACTCCCCGTCAGGGGTCCTGGAGGAGATGCCATGAGACCCTTGCCCACTGGGTCCCCCAGTCTTTCCAGTGACTCAGTATGGAGTGCCCCGCTCACCTTCCCCTTGCCTCCTGGCATTTGAGAGAAGGGGAAGTGTGTGGGCAGCTCTGGGATTTCTCGGTGACCGTTCCCAGGCCCCTTCCCTGGGGCACTGGCTGCTCCGGCTGCTGGGAAAGCGGCCCGGGGGAGGGGCCGCTCTGCCTCAGAGGGAAGGCCCTTGGGGTCTCACTGACTTGGCTTCTCTCAGAGCTGCTAGCTCTGCTCCTGGGACGGCCGAGGGCTTCGCTTTAGGGCAGCGGTCCTGGGCCCCCAGTTCCCCAGCTTCCAAAGGTGGGGAGTGGAATGGCATGAAGAAGAGCCCCGAGTTTCTCAGGGGTGGATTCAAAAAGTGGAACGGGAAGGCCGGGGAGAATCTCTGCCCAAGACATTGCCATTTAAAATGTCGAACCAGAAAAAATCTCTTCTCCTGAAAAGCTGGTGCGCTTCCTTTTATCAGAAAAAGAGAGCCTGGCACCAACAACATCACGTTTAGGACAAGCCAGCCTGGAAGCTGTGTTCTGAGGCCACAGCCACTCAGCCCATGGTTCTGGGACAACTCTCTCCTCTTCTACCTCAGCCTTGTATTCCTTGAAACCAGACTTTAAAAGCCTCTTATGCCTGTATTTTCCATTGTGAGTCATCTCTAACCTATTGGGAAACAGTCAGGACAGCCTGAGTGAATGAATGTATGGATGGTAGCAGTCCCTGCGTAAATGCCAGGCCCTGTTCTAAGCACCTTATGGTATCGACTTATTTAAGCTTCCCAACAACCCTCTGAGAAGACATTTCTAGCATTCCCATTTCACAGTCAAGGGACTAGAGCACAGTGAGAATGAAAGCTAACCCCCGGTCAAGGTTGCCTGGATCTGCATCTTCCTTCCTATGGGCACTATCCTGCCTCTGAGAATGAGTAGGGAGAGTGCAGAAGCACAGAGGTGGAGGAAAGGGAGCAGAATGGGGGCGGGGGGTGATGGTGCTGGAGGGTCAGAGCCCGTGCTGGCAATGCTGGTGGAGGCGGTGCTGCACGGAGGACCGCTGAGGAATCTGGCTGCTTCCAGCTCCCCCATGAGAGGGTGCCTTCAGAAGGTGCAAGCACAAGGCAGTCGGCACTATGGGAAGCTGGTTCCTGGCTTGCTGGTGACCTTGGATAAGCTCCTTACCCTCTCTTGGCCTCACTCTGCCCATCTAGGAGACAGTGGGGTTCAGGAATCTGGGAGGCCTTTCAGCTGAGACACACCGAGGCTCTCCGCACAGAGGAGCCAGCGCAGTAGAACCCGGATGGCGCGGGAGCAGGGCTGGAGGACGCCAAGCTCTGATAGCCTCAGGGCCCAGGCCTCAAGACCAAACTACCCTCTCCTCCCGAAGAACTGCTGGGTTCTCAGAGCCGGTAAGAAACCCAGAGACCATCTAATCCGCCCTCTCATTGTACAGACAAGCAGACTGACCCTGGGGAAGGGAAGAGAACTCCCCAGGCCCACCACTAAGCTCAGGCAGATGGAGGGCTGGACCCCAGCTGCCTGCCTCTTCTTCTGCTTCCACTTCTGCCCACCTTCCACTGCCGGTGGTTCTTTCTCCTTAAAGCCCCTCCTGCCAAGCGAGATGGCTGCAGGCAGGAGAGACCCCAGAGCATCTGGCTGGGCCAGTGGGATCTCTGTCCATCCCTCTGGCCCTCGTGTTACCTCGGGCCGTGAGTCACAGAAGCATCACGGCGACACCAACCCAGTGTACCATGACTTTTGAGGTCAAGCAGTTGCTTATGACTAATCCTCACACTTAAGGTGCTGAGTTGGCCCTGGGAAAAGGGCAAGGGAGTCTAAGTCTGTTTCTGGCAGCCTCCCCTGGGCCCTGGACCCCCAGGACCCTCCCCCAGTTCCACATCCGCATGCCAGGGCTCCTCAATCCCAAGCTTGCTCTCTGTGCAAAGCTGGGGGTGCCTTGGAAAGAATCTGATGGGTATTTTATACTGGGATGGTAACATCTGTGCCCCGGAGGGAAAGTCCCTTGACGAGTAGGGGGCAAGGGGTGGGACTGTGTTCTGGCTCCTGGGCTCTTGATAGCTAAGCATGTGCTTGTGGAGAAATCCTGTCCCCTCTCTGTTCTCAGTTTCCTCCTCTATAAAAAGAGAGCTCCTATTGGATGTCGCCAGATCTTATGCACTCTGACCTTCGAGGCTGATGAAGTGCTCTCTCTCTCTCCTTGTGTATTTGCATTATAAGAAAAAGACCTGAAAAGGGTGGGCCTCAACCCAAACAGCTGTGAGTCCACTGAAGACACCTTGGCTAACTCTGCACCGAGCCCTCCCATCTCCCGCCGCACACAGCGGCCCGTGCAGCTCTCAGAGTAGGTCAAAGCTAGAGCAATGGCCCCTCCCCAAGGTAGAGGGACTGGACCTGGGGCAGGTCAGAGCACACCATAGGATCAAGGATCTCACCTACCCCTGAGGGCATCACACTTACCCCTGCACTCCCACCCAGACCCACCCAGACCCCACACATTCCCTTTAGGCACTGGCTCCGCAACTCATGCAGCCCTGGAGAGGGGGTGTGGAAGCCCCTTCTGGCCTCCCCAGACAGCTTTCTATCCTCACACAAGTTGTCCACGTTTTCCCCTACGCGGAGGGTACCCCCTCCATCCCTGCTCACCAGCCCCCCAGGACAGTGCTCGGGCCTACGCTTCAGGGCCAATTTCTCCAGAGAAAGCTGCTCAAAGGATAGAGAAAGGAATGGAATGAGACTGAAGACGGGGGTTCATGTGAGGAAACCTCTTAGCTTATGAGCAGGACAAGGAACAAATGAAGAAGCTGAGCCTCCAAGGGTAACCTAGTAACTAGGAGGGGGTTGGGGCTTGGACCTGGGAGCCTTCCACCCAGGCCTTGGAAAGGAAACAGGCTTGTTTTAAGGTTGGAGGCACACAGCAGAGCCCACCAGCCCCTCTCCCTCATCTCTGCGTGGGGATCATGCTGACCTCACGGGGTGCAATCTCAGGGGGTGCTGTAGAGGCGGTAACAGGGTCAGAGACCCACATAAGTGGCCCTTATTGTCAATATTATTATCATTATTACTCTTTATACCCACCACAGTAAACATGATCCTTGGTGCCTCAGGTGCCAAGGAGACCCCCACCCCGGGGCCCCTGCCCGCAGCACCCTAGGAAGCCACCCTGCCTGGCCTCTGACGTCCGTCCTGTCTGGGAGCCCTCTCCTTTCTTGTGGTTCCATGTTTGGAAATCTCCCTCTGTTTTCCCGGCTCTCCTCTGACCAGAATGGCCCAAGCTCTCTGTCCCTCTGTGCACATGAGTAACTTTTGCTAAAAAGCAAACATCACTGGGGCACCCAGCCTCGTGGTTTGAGACTGTGCGGTTTACCTCATGACGTCATCTTCCTTCCTCCAGATAAACCAGAAGAGACTTTACTGCTCAAAATCTCGCTGGTCCTGGGAAATGGGGACTGCATGGTCCTTTGAAGGTTCAGAGAGGGCAGCTGAAGGCATCCCCAGGCCAGGCGTCCCCAGGCTGACCCGGGATGGCCAAAGTGGGTTTTCTAGCACCGAGAACCTGGCTGGTACAGGCTTGGACAGAGCTTTCTACATGTGGGAATCAGGCTCAGGGCAGGAGCGGGGGACCAGGAAGGGCTGGGACTTCCAGGGTCCCAGGTGACAGAACCAGGCCCCACCCCCCCGCCACAGAGGGATCCACAGAGGACCCCTCCCCTTCCTCAAACCAGGCCACAAACCCCTTCCTGCCCCATGCCAGCCCCACAAAGTCTGGAGGACGCCAGGGCTGGGGGACAGGGAAGGGGCGGCTTACGTCTGCTGAACATCCCTCTTCTCCCAGGTTCTGTGCTCTGTTATCTCAAGTGATGTTCTAACCGCCCTTTGAAGTAGGTAGTTTATAGAGCGCTCAGTGACAGACGATAGACCTAAAGCTCAGAGAGGTTTGAGACTTGCCCAAGGCCCCAGTGAACCATGGGCACACAGTGTTCAAGAATGTCTGCTGCATAGAAATGAGCCCCGATGGTACCTTCTAGAGAAGCAGAGGTCTCCAGGACTCCCAGGACAAGACCAGTTCCTTTCCAGGGGCACCTATACCCACGGTGGGAGGGGTCCTGGCCAAGTAGGGCCTCCTCAGAAAGAGCTTGGACTTCAGGCTGGGGCCAGGGATGGCCAGAGAGACCCAGAGTCAGCTCAGTTCAGGCCTGTCCACTGCTGGGGAGCAGGATGGCCCTTCTGCCTTCCCAGGGGGCCATTTCCTTCTACTTGACCCAAATCCTTACTGAGCCTCCACCCTGTGCCTGTCCCGCTCACGCCACAGGGTGCTGCAGGGAACAAAGGGAGGGGAGAGGGCACAGAGACAAAAAGACCTGGTTCCCGTCCTCGGGGAACCTGCACTCTTTGCAGACATCACGGCAGGGTATGGGCCAGCACCGCCACTGTGTTCATGATCACTGTGTGACTGGGGGCCTAGCCCCACACTCAGCATGTCACACGCTCGTCTCATTGAACCACTGTTTAAAAACAACCTGCAGGGGCTTCCCTGGTAGCTCAGTGGTCAAGAATCTGCCTGCTAGCACAGGAGACACAGGTTTGATCCCTGAACCGGGAAGATCCCACATGCCGCGGGAACAACTAAGCCTGTGAGCCACCAGTTCCTGAGCCTGTGCTCTAGAGCCCAGGAACTGCAACTGCTGAGCTCTTGTGCTATAACTACTGAAGCCCACTCACCTTAGAGCCTGTGCTCCGCAACAAGGGAGGCCACCACAGTGAGAAGCCCGTGCACTGCAACTAGAGAGTAGCCCCGGCTCTGTGCAACTAGAGAAAAGGCCACCTAGCAATGAAGACCCAGTACAGCCAAAAATAAATAAGTGCATAAACATTTTTTACAAACCCTGCAAAGTGGCTACAGTTTCCATTTTATAGATGAGGAAAATGAGCTTCAGTCTCTTGCTCCAGGTCACCCAGCTAGGAAATGGCAGAGCTGAGATTCAAATCTGGGACAGTCAAGACTATAGGACTGTGGTCCTGACCACAGAGCTCTAATAACTTTGACCTGAAGCAGAAACCCCATTCCAGAAAGCTGGACTGAGTGTGCCGAGGGAGGGATGAAAGGGAGCTAGGGGCCTGAGAAGGGAACAGAGGAGGCAAAGGGCACTCTCAAGAGGGGTACAGCCTGAGTCAAGGTTCATGGCACAAATTGTCCCACTAGGACAGAACCTGGGCATGGGGAGGGGGTGCCTTTGGGGAGAGAGATGAAGGGCTGAGCCGGCAAAGTAGATGCTAGGGGACAGACCCCACCCTGGTGCAGCCTAAGCTCTTCGCAGAAGCTTGTGTCCTCGGGGTCAATGGCCAGTCCAGGCGGGAGCTTCTCCAGGGTTGGGCCACCCTCCTCAGCTGTGTCAACCTCCTGCCTTACTCCCTGTGGCCCAGATTGTCTTCCTGGGTCAGCTGTTGGGACTAAGCTGTCCCCAAGTGAGCAGAAAGCCTGAGCCACTCAGAGACTTCTGGGTCTGTGGGCTGAGCTGGAGATCTGGACAATGATGGGAGCAGATAGCGCCCATGTGGGTGGTCTCCGGGAGAGCCTGGGAGGAAACCAGGCGGGGCGCCTCTGTCCTTGGCCTGGGCTCCCAGAACTCAGCTGGAGCAGGCGTGTCCAGGCTGCAGGCTGGGTTGGCGGCAGGGCCTCCAGGCTCCTTGGAGTCTGTCCCCCAGATCACTGCTGGTCATTACGAATCACTCCTAGGCAGCCATAACTGCCTGCCTGCCCACCCTGCCGGCAGCTCCTGTTGGGGTGGGGAGGTCTTTCCTGCACCCGAGGGTGGGAGGGAGTGATAATTCCACAGCCATAGTCCTAGGCAGCTCCTCTCCACTCTCTGCCCTTGGCCACCCTCTCCTCTCGTCAGCCCATCGTCTGTTCTTCCATCGACAGGAGCTGCTCTCTGGGGCCCCAGAGCAGGCAGGACCTTGGGCTGGTCTGCCAGGCCCAAGGGTGACTGGGAGGTAGGGATGGGGCAGGGCCAAGGGCAGCAAGCCCTGAGTGAAGGCACTGGGCCGGTGTCTGAGCCCAGCTCCCCCTGGCTCATGCTCCTGGCAGGAGGCCCAGGCTCAGAGCCGGCCTCACAGGCTGCTTCGTGACTGAGAAGCTGCCTCCTGGGCCCTGCCCTGGGTGGGAGGGGTCTGGGAAAGTCAAGTTGTGGGGCCTGCACGGCCCTGTGGGGCCAGCCCAGGCTGTGTGTGGGGGGCCGAGAAGCACAGAAAAGCCGTTTTCTTCATTAGGCATCTGGGTAAAGATTGACGGACACAGTAGGAAGGCTTTTCCAATTATCCAGACTTGGCCTGGCAGCCAGGCCCCCAGGGGAAGCAGGTTTGCCTCCTTCGGTCCTTAGAAGGCTCCTCGCTCTCCTTGCTGCCATGGTAATTAATGAGGGCCTCTCTGAGGGGCAGGCAGCGTTCTTCCATACCAACCTGCCATCCAGCTGCCCTGCTGCGGCCCTGGCTCTAGAACCCAGGAGGAGCAAGGTCCCCAGGTCATGGTAGCCGTCCCCAGAGTGAGCCGGGTGAGGCCCACTTAAAGGCCAAGCTTGGTGACACAGGGACAGAGATGTGGCCACCACAGGCTCCCAGGGCACCTGTGTGTAGTGGCTGCGGTGGCCACAGTGACCTCTGCAGGTGGCCAGGATGGTGAGGGTCAGACACCAAGGACCAGCCCCTCGACTTCTCTGGAAGCTATCGGCTAGACCTCTGCTTGCAAAGAGCATGATGCCCAGGGGAACCTCATTCCTAGGCACTGTTCCCTGCTTCGGTTTTGAAGGTAGAGTAAGAAGGACTTCCCTGGTGGCTCAGATGGTAAAGAGTCTGCCTGCAATGCAGGAGACCCAGGTTCAATCCCTGGGCCAGAAAGATACCCTGGAGAAGAAAATAGCAACTCACTCCAGTATTTTTGCCTGGAGAATTCCATGGACAGAGGGGCCTGGAGGGCTGTAGTCTGTGGGTTTGCAAAAGAGTTGGACACGACTGAGCGATGACACTTTTTCATTTTCAAGAAGGGCCAGTGCCTGGTTGGATGAGGGATTAGAGAGAGTGGGGGTGATGTCTCTTGGCAACTTGGGGTGCCCTCATCTGAGCCTGAGGCCCCTCTGGGCCTATGTAGTCACCCTCTAACTCCAGATGATCCCCCATCCCATCTGCTTCCAAGGTGGGATGGCTGAGGTCTTGTCTGCCTGGCTCCAGCTGCTCTATGGGGTCAGTGCTCTAAAAACTCACAAACTTTCTCTCCACTCGTAACTAAAAATCATGAAAAAGTCCAACCACACTCAAAAGAAGGGAAAAGTATCGTGACCCACACCCCTACCCCAGCCATCAGCCCACCATTCAGCTTCAATACCCATCTTTTCTAATCTCTACTTCCCACTCCACTTTTTAAAAAATGTTTGGAAATAATCCTAGACATCATGTTATTACCCATAAGTCCGTCTTGTCTCCTGGCAGGGGCCACGTGGAAGTGACCTGAGCAGCTTCCACATCAGTCTCCTTTGGGTCAGGGCCTGCCCTTATCACCTCTGTAGTCTAGCTCCTAGCTCTGTTCTTCAGGGACAGATCACTGAGCTGAGGTGACCCTTGATGTGACCCGTGTGCTGAATGACAATCTCCAGCTCGAATTTCTATGTCTGAGAACTCAGTCTGCTGCTCCTAGAAGGAGTATGACCTAGAGACTGTTGTGGAAACTGCTCAGGCCTCTTTCATGTGGCCACTGCCAGGAGACGAGTCTTCCTAGCACAGCCTGGCTCCAGGAAGACGTGACTTCTCCCTGCCTCGGGGCTCCTGTTCATCGCCTGCTCTGAGAAGCCCTCCCTGAGCAGCCTGGGGTTGCTCCTGTGCCCGCAGCCTCAAGCCCCCGGCCCTCTTAAGAGGACTATTCGGTGTGTCTGGGGCTTTCTGAAGGGCAGCACTGTGCTCTCCTTCACATGCAGCCATCACACCAGGGAAGTCCCATACGTTTGCGGTGCGACTGAGGGCATGCAAATAAAGGATTGAATTTGCAGAAGAACAAGTTGGTGGAGTAAAGAAATGACTGGAAGCATGTGGCAATGGGGAAATGCTTTGTTAGAGTCTCTGTCCATCTTCAGAAACTGGAAAACAGATGGAGCAGGTTAAAGTGTTGGGGACACTCCTCTGCTGGCAAGAGGGTCTCCTGCCCATCAGCCAGAGCTCGTCCTGTCCAGTGTCCTGTGTCGTTGACCTCTCTGAAGCCCCAGGGCAGTTTCTCTCCCTGCCCTGGGCTGGGAATAGGCATGGGGCTCAGCGCAGGCCCAGACTCTGCGCCTGCTGATGGGGTCTGTTTGCACAGCATCATCTGGTTTCAATCCAGTGGAATCTTCCAGCTTTCCACGGGAACATCTTCTATTTTAAACTCTCCCAGATGGGCTGGGCAAACCCAGCCTGAGCAGCCTGTGAGCCCCTGAGCAACTGCTGGGGGACTCACCTCCCCCAACCAGCCAGCCCCCCATCAGCAGGAGCAGGCACGGCTTGCGGGGGAGGGGGGCGGCTCCAGCTCCACCCAGGACTCCCTGGATGACCTCAAGCCCATCCCTCTTCCTTCTGGACCACAATCTCCTCATCTTTACGGTGGAGGGTTAATAGCAGGATTCAAATCCTGGCACCACCCTCAGTTAACTATATGAATGTTACAGAGCTCCTCAGGCTTCAGTTTCTTCATCTGTAAAATGGAAATAAGTTGAGTTCTTAGGATTATATGAGTGAAGTTCTTTGCACAGTATCTGGGCAATGGCAAGGCCTACACTTTGTTGTTCAGTCGCTCAGTCTTGTTCGACTCTTTGCGACCCCATGGACTGCAACATGCCAGGCTTCCCTGCCCTTCACCACCCTCTGGAGCTTGTTCAAAGGCCCATACCAAGTGCTGGTTATTATGGATCTGGAATTTCTTACCTAGAACCTTTGGTCACTTGTGTTTCAGAGTTTATATGTTATTGCATTTTTAGGAAGGTAATATAAATACCTCATTTAATGCAGTGAGGTCTGGGCAGCACCCCATGATGAAACACATTGCTATTTCTTCATTAACACCCATGACTATTCACCCTAAGTGGGAAAAATTATAGGTAGTCTCATGTTGGATCAGGCCAGATTCTTATGCCAACTAAGTTTTATATATATATATAAAACCTTGGGTTTTCAGTGCTTTGGGGAGTTTAGCATGGCAGACGAAGGACAGGGGAAGGTGTGTTGTTATTATGCTGGTCTATTCAGGAGGAAATGCTGGAATGCTTTCTACTGCTCTGCGCTGGCTTCCCGGTGGCTCTGGGCCATGGACAGGGCGGGCAACGTGTGGAGCCAAACATGAAGGGTGGCAGGGCACTCCCTTCTGCCCAACTGAACCGCCCACCACGGCCTCCCCTGGAGAATGCCCAGCTGGGCAGGGCCTCCCCCAGGCACTGGGCACCTTTGTGTGAATTTGAGTAAAGCATCCCTCTGTGCAGGGCTTCCCAGGTAGCTCAGTGGTAAAGAATCTGCCTGCCAATACAAGAGACACGGGTTGGAGCCCTGGCTTGGGAAGATCCCCTGGAGAAGGACATGGCAACCCACTCCAGTATTCTTGCCTGGGAAATCCCACGGACAGGGGAGCCTGGCAGGCTACAGTTCCAGGGGTTCACAAAGAGTCGGACATGACTTAGCGACTAAACAAGAGCAATGCCGCTGTGCAGGCTGAGCACCTGTGGGAGTGAGACAGTCAGCAGACAGCAGTCTGTGAGCCGGTGAGCCGGGAATACATCTTTTCCTCTGGGCAGGCCAGCACCGCACCAGCAAACCACGCAGCCCAACAGAGCGGCCCCGCCCCGACAGACACTGACAGACAGCGGAGGGGCTGGCTTCACCCTCACACCACGGGCTCACCTGTGTCTAAGAGCTGTGAACGGCAGAAGCTGCCTGTGGCGCAGAGCAGTGCAAGGAGCCCCCTCAGGTCAGGCCATCTATCTGGCGGCACCTGAGGCTGATTTCTGACACATCTCCCTCCCTCTCCTCACTGCCCTCTGCTCTGGTCACTTGGGACCCAGGATACAGGCTCAGGGTGGTGTGGGGAGAAGGGAAAAAGCTCCTTCCATCTTAGAATCCAAGTGGGATTCTGGACTGACATCCCCACGGGATCATCTCAACCAACACCTGTCCTGAATAAGGGGTGCCCTGCCCTGGACATTCGCCCAGAGCTGTAGCATTTACAGATCACTGTTATGGACTCCAACTCAATACTCACAGAGTCTCATTACCCCTGTTGTATATCTCAAAAAAACCAGGTTGAGCAGTGAAGTGACTGGCCCAAGGTCACACAGCAGCAAGCGGCTGGTGGAGCCTAGGCTTCCTCCCTCCTCTTCCAGTGCTCTCTTTCCCACACGTCTTAGCCACTGGGATCCCCACCTCACAGCTCGTCCAGTAGTGGCCTCACAGGGACACCTTCCCCACTGCCCAGACAGATCCTGAAGGCAGACACCCAGCCAAAGGCAGATATGGCAGAAGGCGTTGCCCAGCAGCCGGGGTGGGACCTGGCCCCAGGGTCCCCACCGTGCTGGCCAGGAGGTGTCCTGTGCTTGCACCACCTTGGGCTTGGGGAATTCCCCCTTGCTGGCTGCCCAAGGGTTAAACACAACACGTCAGCTAACAATAAAACACAAAGAGCAAACAAGACAACAGCCGGTGTGGATAAAGGAGATTAATGCTTATAAAAATGCTTTGAGTCCCTGGAAGAAAGGAGACATCAAACACGAAGCTTCCTTCCCCGGACTTGGGTCACCGTCAGATGGCTCTGAACCTCATAATGGAGACGGGGGTGGGGGAGAACAAGGTCCACCGCTCAGGGCATCCTGTGAGGAAGGGGGTGGAGACCAGCACCCGGACTCAAGGGGACGGTCTTGCCGACATCATGCAGCCCACAAGGCAGAGGGAGGTCAGCTCTGGCCCTGTGTGTGCGGCCTCGCCAGCCTCAGGGCTCCAGGCAGCATGGGTGGTCCCCAGGGGCTCAGAGTCAGGCCGGGGACCCAGAGGACTGGGCCCTGGCCCACCACAGTGGACAGGTGTGGCAGCCCCACCTGTGGGGCAGGGGTGGCTCTCGTGGGGCTCTGGGTGGGCCAGGGGCTGACACAAGAGACAGGAGCCAGAAGCAGATACGTCTGGCCTGGACGGGAATGGGCACCACGTGCGGAAATGGCACCCCAAGCAGACGCAGCGTCGTGGCTCCCAGGCGGGCCCAGGGCCAGGCCAGCATTCCAGCTACCACCGTCCCCTCCGGCCTCCCCCAGGCCCACGGGCTCTCCAATAGCGAGCTGCAGCTACAGCTCAGGCTGGCCAGGGAGCCTTTCCAAAATAGGCCAGGCGACCTGCATCAGGGCTGGGGGGGGGCGGTCTCTGCGGGGCCTGAGGGAAAGTTGAAAAAAGGTGCTCTTCCCGGGCCACTGCCCCCAGGGTCTGCCCCCGGGTTTGCAGAGTAGCTGGAGGTGGGGGTTCAGGGAGGTGTGCTGCACTTTCACCTCCCCCGCCTTCCCGTTCAAGGTGGCCCTGACAGGGGACGGCCCCCTGCAGATCGCGACCCTCCTGCCTTCCTTCAGGGCATCTTCCTTCCCTCCTCCTCATCATGGCCCCATGATACTGGGGAAGAGCCTGCTTGGCCTCTGCCTCAGCTGAGCTTCCCTGGTGGCTGAGATGGTAAAGCATCTGCCCACAATGTGGGAGACCCGGGTTCGATCCCTGGGTTGGGAAGATCTCCTGGAGAAGGAAATAGCAACCCACTGCAGTATTCTTTGCCTGAAAAATTCCATGGACTGAAGAGCCTGGTACAGTACAGTCCATGGGGTCGCAAAGAGTTGGACATGATTGAGCCACTTCACTTCAGCTGAGTTCAAGAGGAAGGTGGAAAATTCACTGGAGTCAGATTGGGCTTTAGCCTCATGCTGGGTCCCTGCTCCTCTCTGGGCCTCAGGTTGCCCACCTGAGTTAGCATTAGCCCTGATGATCTTGATGGCCCTCAGAAACCTAGACATTGGTGACCCACTGATAAGAGCCACAGTAAAAGTTGCCCATTGCCTGGTAGGGCCCCCTGCCACCTGCCTTTCCCACAGAGTGGCAGGAGTAGAGGCAGAGAAAGGGGCTGAGGGGGTGGGAAATATGGGAAGGGTTGGTCTCTCCTCTCTGCCCAGACCTCCTGTGTCCCAGGGAGATTCGAGGGCTTCACTGCTCTTTGCCTGCCACCCCTGGATGTTCTGGGTTCCAGCACTGAATTTCTGGATGGGTTCCCAGGGGACCCGAGGCAAGTCCACACAGGCCCTGGGGATGGGGCAGGTTCTGGGAAGGGAAGGCGGAGGACCATGCCCTGCCCCTTTCGCTTTCCTCCTTTAGGTCTGGGCTCAAATGTCACCTCCTCAGTGAGGCCTTCCCTGACCACCCTGGTTAACAGCACACTCCTCCCCGTCCCTGCTTTTCCTCCTCTCTTATCGTCTACCATGTGTGCCATTTCCTCCGTATCCTGTTCGAGCTCTCTCCCCAGTGGAACCACCACCAGAGCAGGGACTGTTATGCTCTATGCACTGCTGTTTTCGAACAGTGCCTGGGCAACAAGTACAAGCTCAAGCAATAATTGAATATGCATCCAAACTAGGCATCATGTGCTCCTTAGCCCCATTGCAGAGCCTGCCAGGAAGCTGGAACATCATGGTGAGGTAAAGGGATAAAGTATTAGTGGGGCCAAGAGGCTGAATGTGTGCATAGCTGGCCCCTCTTCCAGGAAGCCCTCCCTGATGTGCATGGCCTGGACCTAAGCAGTGTGAATCTGCTTTCACCACACAGCTCATCACTGTCTTCCCTGTCAGCAGTGAGGGGTGAGGGGAGGAGTTGTTGCTGTTCAGTCGTTCAATCGTATCCAACTCTTTGCGAACCCATGGACTGCAGCATGCCAGGCTTGCCTGTCCTTCACCATCTCCCGGAGCTTGCTCAAACTCATGTCCATCAAGTCGGTGATGCCATCCAATCATCTTGTCCTCTATCATCCCCTTCTCCTGCCTTCAGTCTTTCCCAGCATCAAGGTCTTTTCCAATGAGTCAGCTCCTCTCATCAGGTGGCCAAAGTATTGGAGCTTCAGCTTCGGCATCAGTCCTTCCAATGAATATTCAGGATCGATTTACTTTAGGATTGACTGGTTTGAACTCTTTGCAGTCCAAGGGACTCTCAAAGAGTCTTCTCCAAAACCAGTTCAAAAGTATCAATTCTTCAGCGCGCAGCCTTCTTTATGGTCCAACTCTTACATCCATACATGACTACTGGAAGAACCATAGCTTTGAATAGACTGACCTTTGGTACTTGCCTTATCCTTCTGGCTCTTCTGGGGCAGAGCTGGTTTTATCATCAGTACAGCCTCAGTGCCAGGACCAGGGGCGGGGTGCTGACAGACGGAATTCAATTCCTACTTTCTGGGGAAGCAACTCCCACATCTGGGCCCACAGAAAGTACTCAATAAACAAGTGTGGAAGGGATGGAGGGCTACCTGGCTGGGCACTGATTTCTGTTCTGCTTCACATCTGTTTATCCTAAAGTGACAGCCTGGGATCACCTGTGTCTTCCTTGAACTCAGTCTATCTTTCAGTTCCAGGATGGCCCTGGCATCTCTTCCTACAGCCTCTGCAGGGCTGGCCACCCTTCCATGGGTGTGGGACTCTCCTCAAGGTTTCTGGATGACGTTACCGTCTCCAGTCCTGGAAACCTGCTTTTCACTCTCTGGGCGGCCTGTCAAGACCCGGGTGGCTCACATGTGAGAGGAGGAGGGGGTGCTGGAGAGGGAGCTGATAATTACACTAGGAGTTCCTTCTGTTTCTCCATTTAAGCCCTGGGCCTGGCCCAGGCAAACCAGGCTTTTCAACCGGGGGTCCGAAAGGCAGGAAAGAGGTCCACCATAGACAGTCAAGATTTTAAGGAAGGCTAGTATCTACTGCCTGTTTACCAGCAAGCAGGAACCCCAGCTAGTAAAGTGTTCTAGTTTTGACTGGAAACGTGCCCATTCAGTGAGGTAACTTCCAGTCTCCGGTGCTCACTGGAATGTAAGCAAGTATGTAAGTCATTGGTTTCAAATGATTCCTTAAGAAATGCAGTGGAACAAGCAAAACTTTTTGAAATAAGGGGGTCTTAGGAGCTTGACAGAAGTGACAAGTTGGGGAGCCCAGGTTCATTCAGCACAGGTTTGCTGGGGACCCCGGGAGGGGAAGGGGCAGCTGTGGGCCAGTGGGACTGCAGGAGGCTGGCAGCAAGGGCTCCCAGATGTTCTAGAACGGAGCCTCATCTATGAGACTGGACAGCAGGAGCAGAAAAGGATTTTTTTTTTTTTTGGTCAGGTGATGCTCAAGGGCAGGGATGTTAAAGAAAAGGAAGCAGTTAAGAAGGCGAGGAACAGCCTGCATCAGACCGAAAATGCGCTAACACCAAAGACAGCCTTGTCTGGGCATTGACTCTGCCAATGCTGGTCTCAGCGGCCCTCATGGCTGGATTCACCAAGTCCACTGCCAGCCCCAGCACACAGGCAGTTGCCCCATTTCGCAGGGTAGGAAACTGAGGTCAAGCGGCTTACTCAAGTCCACGCCTCCAGAATGTGGTGGAGGCGGCATTTGACTCAGGCCAGCTGGCTCCAGAGCCCACAGCCTCAACTCCAACAACAAGCCAATTAGCCCAGGGCTTGGTTTCACCCACATGAGGCTCCAGCCTGGGGAGAGTTCTGGAAGGGGTCACTGCCCGGTGGCTGCCGGCTGCTGACCGGCCAGCAGCTGGAGTGGGTGAAGTGGGGGAGGTGCCACCAGCTCCGGAGGCTAGGGTGACAGCAGATGAGGCAACAGGGTGGCCCGGGGGCAGCCTGGGGTGTCGGTGCAGGTGGCAAGTGGGGAGATGGCTGGGTTGTGCAACCCGCTGGCCAGCACAGGCCGAGCACCATGGTGCGGAGTCGGGGTGAGGCGTCTGCCCCGACCTGGGCCTGCGCTGAGTCCAGGGAGTGACCACTGGGACAGGATAAGCAGGGTCAAGTCAGCCAAATCCCCGGCTGTGTGCAGGTGAACTGCGTCTCCCCTCAGGATTGTCTGGCCTGTGAGTGACCCCTGCCCCACTCCTCGTGTTTCCAGGCATGGCATGACACCAGCCTCCAGCTGGGCTATAAAATAAATCCAAGGGAAAACCCCTCCAAGAACCTACTTGAACTCATGCACCCGCATGAACCATATCATTCAAAATTTCCCCTGGGGAGGTGGGAGACACTGCCTTCCTCAAATGATCTTGACCTCAGGGATTGCCAGCAGAGCCCTGACCCCTCCCTTTGACTCTCTCTCTGCAGCAGTGGCCTGTCCTAGTTCTTTGAAGGGTCAGAGGACCAAGAAGGCAATGGATGTTAAGGACCCGGAACAGGGCCTGGAATATCACTCACGGTGTCACTATTAAGAACCATCCACCACCTTATTTCTAGAGGTACCTGGAACCCTCCTAGCTTCTACTCTGTTGGCACCTACTCAAACAGCCACAAGTCTCCGTGAGCTGGGGAGTTCCATTTTGTGGCAGAAATGTGGTCATGGAATTGAAAGGAATGCATTTTCTTGAGTGGCTTCTAAACCGGCTCCAAGGGCATATTCCAAGAGACCCTGGAATGAGGAGACCTCTGTAGAGGGACTCTGCCCCCTGGGGGCTTTAAAGAAGGGGGTGGTGGGCTATGCTTTGGAGGAACAAGTGTGTCCCACACCACCTGGCTCATCCCAATGGTACCAAGGCAGCTGACCCAGGGCAGGGAGGGCCATCTGGTCACTCCTGGGGCCTGTGGGGCTACTTTTATTGCCACCATTAGTCGTAATTCATCGTGACCCCAACCATGACCTTGCAGGCTTGTACAGTGTGGTTCTTCTCAGGGAACCAGAGAAGAATGAAGGAGTCAGTGTGGGAACCCTGAAGAAGAAAACATGAGTTATGTTAGGAAATAACCCTTGGAGTTATTTCATATTTAACCTGGAGTCAGGCATGGAGCTTGCTGTCTTTGGTAATACCTTGGTAATTTCCCTTAATGATTACAACTATTTTCATCTTGTTTTTCCCAGATATTAGGCCATCATTTCAACCAAGCGTGTGTTGGACTTTAACCTGAGAATATGGCACAAGCTTTGAAGTCAGACTTTTTTTTTTTTAAACTGTAGGCTGACCCTGGCTCAACCATCTGAAAATCAACTGGTATTTATGCATATATTTAGGTAGCCACATAGGTAGACCTATCCATGTCTGCAAAGACTGCTGCAGAGCATCTTACTTGGGGCACCGACACAGAGAACCACTGTGTGAAGCCTGGCCTTGGAACCAGCAGCCTTGGGCATCTGACCCTGACCAGTCCCAACCATCCAAGTCCCTCTTCCTCCTGGGGAAAATAGCGAAAACAGGTATATGAATGTCTTATACAGAGCTATGCACACAGTAGATGCTCAATAAATCTCTCTTCATTTGGGGAAGCTGGAAAAAGGAAGTAGAAACAAACAGAGATCTGAGTTCACTTCCTTTGTGACATCAGGGAGGGGATGGAAAGGGAGAGAATGAGGGTCAGGGAGGGAAAGTTAGAAACAATGGATGAATAGGAAATGCACCAGTTTCCTGTCTGTAGGTAAGTTATTTATCTTCTTTGAGGCTTAGTTTCTCTACAAGATGAGGATCATAACACCCACCTCGCTTAGTTGTTGTGAGGATTAGAGAAGCAGCTAGTGGGACTTGCCTGGTGGTCCAGTGGCTAAGACTCTGGGCTCCCAGTACAGGCAGCCTGGGTTCCATCCCTGACTAGGGAACTAGATTCCACATGCCGCAACTAAAGATCCTGGATGCTGGAACTAAGATCGAGTATCCCATGTGTCGCAACTTAAGACCCAGAGCAGCCAAGTAAATAAATAAATATTTGTAAAAAAGAAAGGAAAGCAGCTAGTATGGAATTATCACTCATAGCTCCCTAAGGGCAGTGATCAATGTGACCTCCACTCAGTACACTGTGACTGTTACATACCTGGTCTACTCTCTTGGCTTTTATTCTCCTGCCACTGCACATAAGCACCAAAGATACATAAAGGGGATGTTTCTTCTCTTGTTTTCATTTTTAAAAGCACCAGCGAATTAAGACGATGCCACTGAGAGAATTCGATGTCACCTTACCATTAGATGCTGTTTTAACATTCACGTTAAGAACTGTGGGACAGGCCAGTCCCCCCTGAACTGGGGCAGATTCTGGGTTCTATTTATAGGCCCAAGCAAGAGGCCAACCGAGTGTGGCCGTTTCTCTGGCTAGGCTGTGACTCCAAAACAAGGACCTGTAGCTGTCAGGAACCGAAACTGAGTCAGAAGCAAAAGTGGCTTGTGCTTTCTGATTCTCCTGCCCATGGGAGGTGGGGGCAAAAAAGCAGGTCACTTCGAGTGCCTGGGGATCTGCTGAGAGTTAAAGCAAGACTGGTGTGGGGGCAGGGGAGAAGGGAACATTCATGGATACATCTAATCCCTCATTTATTAAAATCAGGATGACATCATCTTCTCTTCCTAGTCATAAAGACAGGGTCACTCTTCCAAAGGCCACATTCATTGGCAACACTTTTTTTTGGTTCTCTGTACAGCATTCAGGATCTTAGTTCCCCCACCAGGCATCAACCCCATGCCTCCTGCAGTGGAAGCATGGAGTCTTAACCACTGGACTGCCAGGGAAGCCCAAGCAGGACTTTCAAATAAGGGCATTCTGACTTATTAGGAAAAGGCCAAAGTCAACATCAAAAAATCCTTTTTCTGCTCTGCAACAGCCATGGTTTAGCAAACGTTTCTGTGTGCCAAGCTCCTTGCTTGGTGCTTCATGTACTTTTCTTATTTAATTCTCACCACTCCGGGAGGCAGATGGTATTTATTCCCATTTTACAGATGAGGATAACAAAACTCAGCGAGATTTAAGATCCACACTGGAGCCTGCTCACTCCAAGGCTTCTACCACATGGCTCTCCATGCTCCCCCCAAGCCTGCGTCTAGTGACCTCATGCTGGGAGCTTGGAATCGGTCATGGTGAGAGCACTTACACCATGAAAAGCAGCAAATGATACAAATGAGGCTCCTTCTCCCCCCAACCCTCATCGTCTACCCTCGTCTTCTTTTTTAAACTGCTGAAGAACAGCTTCTTATATATTTGCTAGTGACTCAGTGGGCAGAGCCAGGATTCAAATGTAAGTCTCTCTCCTCCTCAAGCTCATTCCACTTTCCAGTTCATCCTGTGGAATAAATGGGCCCCATCTCTCTCTCTCTAACGAAGCACCATCTCTCTGTTGGTGGTGGGTCCTCAGGAAGCCAAACAGCTGGGAGAAGGATGAACACTTGCTTCTCCAGTCTCTTGTGGCTCCTCCCTGGCACCCCAGGAGATGCCCTGATCCAGCTATTAGCAGCAAACACTCGTAACACCTTTTCCTTGTCTGTGCTGAGCTTAAAGATGCAACTGAAATTATAAGGGCTGAGTAAGCTGGAGACAGGATTTATGAGGTAATAATAATGTGCTCTCATATATGGCACTTTTCATCTTCAAAGCATTTTATAGCCATTTACTAATTAGTCCTAGGCTGCACTCTGTGTGCAGATACAATACAGCGATGGGCCGAACTAGCACGAAGTGTTTAAAATACACACAGGCGACTGTTGCCCATTTACGAGGGCCACTTGCTTCTGTTGCTGTTGGGGGTAGAGATAAAAATCTCACTAATACTGGTTCTGAGTCCCTGGCACTTGAACTATGAAGTGGCTATTGTCACCTTCTGTTGTTTGGTTGCCCCTAAGAAAAGCAGCCCAAACCTTCCCTCTGTGCTACTGGGGCTGAAAGTCTTCTCAAAAAGCCTATCATCTCCATGCTCACAAAGCTACACATAGTAACTCAGCCTTCACTGGGGGAAAAAGCCTGTTTGTTTACTAGTGTGCATGTGTGTTTAGTTGCACAGTCATGTCTGACTCTGCGACCCCATGGAGTGTAGCCCACCAAGTTCCTCTGTCCATGGGATTCTCCAGGCAAGAATGCTGGAGCGGGTCGCCATTTCCTACTCCAGCGGATCTTCCCAACCCAGGGATCGAACCTGAGTCTCTTGCATCTCTTGCACTGCAGGCAGATCCTTTACCGCTGAGCCAACATGGAAGCCCCTGTTTCCTAGAGTTACGGACGAAAGCGAGAAGCAGCACTGGATCTGGAGCATGGGCTGAGTGCCGACTGGCACTGACTAGCTGGTGATCACGGGTAACTCAATTAACCTCTCTGATCTTGTTTCCTCATCTGTGGAACAGGGGCGACCCTCCTCACTTGCTTATTTCACAGGTCTGCTGTAGAGATGTGCTGAGATAAAGCACAGATAGCACTTCTGGTTGGTCGGGCGTGCTTCACAGATGTGTGGGCTACCATGGACGATCTGGCCAGCCTGAGCCATCTGAATCCCTAGAGGTTGGCAAGGGCAGGAAGGCCACGCCTGGGCTGCACTGCCCAGTACTGGCTGCTGCCACTACTGACTGGCTATTTGAAATGCCAAGGGTCCAGGCCATGTGATCACACCCATCTCATACCTGCCAACCAGCCCCTGCTAGAACTCAGGCTGGAAACCCCTACTGGGTCTGAAACAAAGTCTGACTCAGTCTACTCTTGGTTCTGTGTGCGGCGAGCCCAATCCATGCCCCTCCATCCTAAGTGACCGTGTCATGGAGCAGGAGAGTGGAGCTTGGCCCACAGCTGGCCTGACGTAGATGAGGCAGGCAGCTGGCCACAGTCAGGAGAGACTCCAGTGTGGTCATGACCACCTGCTCAACAGAATCACCTGGGGAGTTTTATCAAAATCCAGACACCCAAGCCTCAGCTAACGAGATGTGATTCAGCAGGCCGGCAGTGGGGCCCTAGGCAGTGGTTTTTTAAAAAGCTCCTGGGGGTGGTTCTGACTACACAGGGAAGGGACTTACTCAGGGTCACACAGCTGGCTGACGGCAGAGCTGGGGTGCGGACACGGGACACTGGACTGTTCTCTGTCACAGTAATTCCCAAGGCTGCAAGATGAAGTACTCACGTGGTGAAAGATCCCAGAGGAGGGCAGCCCTTCAGCTGGAAGCCAAGCTGAGAGGTCTCTTCTAGTGGTTCCCCTGCCTCCTGAGAACATTCTAGAGTGCTGGAGAATACCGGAAGGAGGGGTGTCTCTCACCAGTCCCCACAAGGGCCCTGAGCTGGCTCCCTTTCAGGTTTACGTGGGCTCCAGGAGCCACAGAGCAGCTGAGGGAACAGTGAGGAGTCGGGTTCCACCTGTGCAGGCCCTACAGAGGGTGGGAGGCAGGTGAGTTGAAGAAAGGCGCCCAGGCCACGCAGGTCAGCTTGTTTTTCTCGCCTCCGTGCCAGGGTCCCACTTCCGCGGCTGAAAGCCCTCAGGGTGGAACCCCACTAAACTAAACTAGACCTTGTCAAGTGGACAAGCTGGTCGTGGTCAGCCTGGGTGTAAGCTGAGGGAAGTCATGTCATGGCTCTCAGCTCCCAGGTTTGCCCTAGTTTACTGGGAGTATTTCTGCAGCTTGTGGGCCTTGGTTCTCACTTCTGACCCTGAAGGGAGGTGCAGGGGGAGAGGGATTCGGGGGTGGAAACAGGTGACTTCTGAAACCCCACCCAGCTCTGATAATCCACGAATTTAGGGGAGATGGAGCCTGCTCAGGGTATCTTGCCCAGTCCTGTTCCTGGGTGGCAGCGGAGCTGGCAGGCCTGAGCCCAGGGTCCGCCCACAGGACTCTACCTGTGTCTTCCAGGTATAATTCACAGAGTGCTTCATGAGCCCAAACAACTCTCCCAATGGCATCAGGAGGAGGGATGGGAGAACAGAGATAAATTTCTTGAGGCATTCAGTAAGCTTTAATGACTTTAATGACCGCCTCCTGGGTCAGGATGGGCTTTGTACCTGGAGTACACACAGGAGGCGAGGCTGGTGCTTGAACCTAGTTGTTCCTGAGCACCGGTCTTGGGCCCGACTGGGAAGTGGCTGAAACCTTGCCAGCTGGTCAGACTCATTCAGGCAGCACCTTTACAAGTGCTTTTGGAGGACTGTCCAAAATGGGAAACACTGGGGTGTGAAACACACAGGCACTCATTTCGGGGGAATGAGAAAAGCAAAGGTGTGTTTAATCTGAAAGCTTAAAAAGAGGTCTAAGAGACAAAGACTTTGGAATCAGGGTGTGTGCATTCAGGATGTCTTACTTTCCCTGGAAAAATACAGCATCATGATTCGTGACTTTATTTCTTTCAACTAAGAAATATACTGCAGGAAACAAAGAGGGAGCCACCAGAGACGGGCGGCTCTGGGACCCAGGTTCCCGCCAGCCAGCTCAAGTCTGGGTTCCAGTCGAGGAGCAAAGAAGCTGCTGTGTGAGCAAAACGCTGCCATGAAGACATTCCAATGGCTTCCAGGAAGCAGCCCTATGTGCCGACACGCATGTGGACAGAGCAGTCTGGCTGGCTACCTCTCAAGATTGGTGTTTCCTAGAGCTTTCCATTGGCAAACGCTGCCTCCTGGAACTGAGGGACAAAGGTTTTGAAATAAGCCCTGGTGGGAAAAGGGGAGAAAAAAAAATTGTGGTTAGCACAAACAACTTGAAAAAAAAAAAGTGCAACTCAGAGCTTTCAACCTAACTCAGAACAGTTGTTATTTATTGTTCATGCATCTTGGGTTGGATTTTCCTTCTCTGCTGATGCAAAGCCTTCTGGATTTTTCCAAGAGAGGTCCATGTAGTTCACTGCCGTGTTCTCTCTCATGGATGCTTAAAAGGCCTGTATTCAGAACTTCCTGGCTGCCAATTCCCATTAGACATCAGTACTCAGGTTCTGTCTGGCCTTTCCCAGGTCAAAAACAAGGGTCCAAGCTACAAGCCAGAGAGTGACCAAGCCAAGCAACCAGTCATTTTCGTGATCTGAAATATCAACAGGGTTGTACTTTTCACTCAGTTGGATCAACTTCATACGGACAAAGAAAAGAAAAAAGTGCTGGTGGCTCAGTTGTGTCTGACTCTTTGCAACCCTGTGGACTGTATCCCACCAGGCTCCTCTATCCATGGGATTTCCCAGGCAAGAATACCGGAGTGGGTTGCCATTTCTTCTCCAGGGGATCTTCCCAACCCAGGGATCAAACCCAGGTCTCCTGCATATAGATAAGCAAGGCCTAATATGACGAATTTCTAAGTGATCCATGCTCTCCATTTATTTGCAAACATACTCGTGGTTTGATCTACTGGAAAGAAAATCAGGCTGGGTGTCAGAAGAGCCTTCTCAGACTAGTGACAGGATCTGGGGCGGACCATTTGGTTCTTCCGGCACCCAGATTCGAACCTGTAGAAGCAGACTTTCCATTCAATAGGAGGAGGCTGTGCCCGGCACTGTCTGAGGTGCCAAGGGTTGGGAGATGCCCCAGACATGGCACCCCATGTGGGTGAGCTCAGTTTTGAGGAGCAGCAGACACAGAAGAAATACCGACTGCTGTGGTGAGGGCGCTTATGGAGGTGCCATGAGGCACCAGCCTGGGGCAATCAACGGAGGAGGAGGTGAAGCAGGCATTTTACACATGTTCCAGGCGAAAGACACAGCAGGAGCAGAGGCCGGGGGAGCATGGGAGTGCTGCACGTGAGCTGGGAACTCAACACTGTTCCAGAAGAGAAAGGGCACGGTGGGAAGCGGAGGGCAACAAGACGGAGAGGTTGGGGTGGGCACCCTGTGTGCCTCCTGGTCCCCCCTCTCTTGCCCCTGATGCTGATGAGATCAGAGCAGCTGACTTATCCAGCAGTGGTTCCCTCGTACCTGGGACACGAGCTAGATGACCTGTCACCATCAGTACCATAAAGGCCTCAGGTACCTTACCCAAGTCTATGTTATTAATATTTAGGATATAGTCCTAGTAAACTTGGTGCTCCAGGCTCCCAGGAGATCAGAAACACATTAGGAGTCAGGGCGCTCACTTAAAGGCAGAAGGCAGATGTGCTGAGCTGTGAGAGGCAACGAGGTGATGTCCACCCGTGAGAAAAAAGCAGAGAACTGCTCAGGAGTCAAGAAGCTCAAATGGGTGGTTTGATGTTGGGAACCACAAACTCAGCAGCCCCAGGGTTGCCATGAGGTAGCCATACAGAGCGTCACTGATGACACCTGCCTGATCCCCACCCCGCAACGCCAGGTCACGGGAAGCCCTCTTTCACATTTCAGGGATTTGCTTAGATTTTTCAGTCCTAGCCTCTGCAGCCTCTCTGCAGCGGCTCCCGCGTCTGGAAGCTACTGCCCGGACTTTACACATCCAGGCCTGCTCCCTCTCTCCTCTCCCTGCTCCTCCTCACCTCCAGGTGACATCTCTCCTTGGCCTCTTCCAGTCCTGCTCTCTACTCCGCTCGCTTCCTCTCAGGCTTGAAACACCCTCAGCAGAGAACACCTGCCCCGCCCCTGGAATCTGGGTCTCCAGTCCTTCTCTCCCAAACTGCCAGTCTCACATTTCCAACCAGGACATCATGACCTGAACGTCTATCATTCATCCAAGCCAGTGCGTGCCACGTGGATGTGTTCATCGCTGTCACACGTTTGAAAGTGCGTCGGGCCCTGGTACTTCTGTAACAGATCCCTCACCTTCCACTTCTCCCTAAACCTCTGCAGCGAATTCATCCTGCAGCTTCTTCCTCTTCCTCCCCACACCCTGGGCTCCCTGCCTTGTTACCTTTTACAACACTGCTATTTCTTCCCGGGATGCAAGGCTTCATCTTCCTGTTGCAGGTAAATGAATTCTCTTTGAGCGTGGGTCTGTGTCCCTACCCCAACCAAGACCCTTCATCTGCCCAAACCCGAAGCCTGGAGTGCTGTGATTGTCATCATCTGCACTTTTCCTCAGTCGCATTTTGGGATCATGCCCTGCCCTCACCACTGAGAAGCTAAGAAAGCTGAAGATCCTCTTCCAGAAAACCTACAGGTGAGTCTCCTCACTGTGATGTCACAGGAGATCAGAAGCACATTAGGAGTCAGGGTGCTCACTTAAAGGCAGATGGCAGACGTGCTGAAGCCGTGAGAGGCAACGAGGGGATGTCCACCCATGAGAAGAGAGCAATTGGGGGTGTCATAAGCCCCGAGGCCCACGCACGGTCCAGACGCCATCCTCCACTGCCACTTCCTCCTGTCGGCCACCTGCTCTTCCTCAGACATGCCATTACTACCCCAGGCCTTTAGTCATGCTCAGGCCAAATGCCCTTGCCTCCATCAAGCCTTCCCAAGGTTCTCTCCCTGAGTGCAGACACTCTCTGTGCTGCTTCTGGGCATGTCTCATGTGTGCACAGGGCTTTGCGGACTGGGTGGCACTGCCAGCCCCGGAAAGGAGGGAGTGAGTCTCCTTCTCGGTGACCCCACAGGTCTGGCCTGTACAGAGCGCCCGGCGAGGACTTCATGGCTGTAATTAAGGTAACTACTGATGACCACCGGTTTGTGAGAGCAGTTAAAGCAGGTCCCTTGCAGGCTTTCTGGGGTGAAAGAGAGCAAGCCCAGAAAGCAGGCAGATGAGACATTTAGATTCTGAGGAAGAAAACTGCAAAAGTGTCGTCCATTCTCAAACTTCAGCCTATGCCGACTGTCAGTGAGAAGGATCAACACCCTCCACCATCCCGGTTCCAGCCAATCTGCCACCTTTTCTGAGATGCAGAACCTGGGAGCCCTTGCCCACAATCATCCTTTTGGGGAGGAGGACGGCAATGAGGCAGGAGCTGCCCCAGACCTAGAGCCAGGCAGACCAGGCAAGAGATGCCCCAAGTTCTGTTTCCCCAGGGTGAGAAGGGGCAACAAACCCACCCACCCTGCTGTGATGCTCTCACAGGACCACGTGCGGGAAGGAAGCTTGTTGGCTGGCTGCCGCCACCAGTCGTGAGGGCTGTTCATTTCGTCCCTGTGTTTCACATGCTGCTGTTTCCCCAGCAGGATTTGTGTTTGCTGGAGGGGGGCCTGGTGGCCCTTCTTCAGGGGTCCGGCACCAATGGGCTGCTGCCAACCTCCGCTGCATTTGCCTTCCTGCCCAAAGGACATCTGGAGTCTGAGCACTGGGTAGGGTGGCGCCCCTGTCTTAGGTCACAGGTGAGGACATTATAGGGAGAGGCGGTCGGTCCCACAATAGGTGCCCGACGAGGGAGTGGGACTGACTGCTGCTGAAATGGGGCCCTGGGCTCCAGGGTGGGCAGCTCTCTCCCGTGTTCTCTCCTCATGCCCGGTGTCACATGGGGCAAATCTGATGAAGCTAATCTCCTCAGCTCAGGTTTTTCCTTGGAAACTTCTGGGGGAAGGGGCCACACCAGTGCAAGCTCCTTTGACAGAAAGGTCTTGGCAAGAGGGAGCAAGCTTTACAGCAAGCTCTTTCCTTCTTCAAAAAATTCTAAAGTTTCCTGTTCTGTCCTGGGCTTTCCCTGCCAGGGCAAACTGTGCGACGCCAAGGGGAAGCAGTATGGAGCAGGGCTGTTTAAAGGCATGATGCTACCAGCTGTTGTCAGTGAGCGCTTCTCAACACGGAGCCGCACGAAGTCAGCTCGGGGAAAGGGGGAGGAAGGGGAAAAGGACAACTGGCTCCCAGCCATTTATATATTATGAAGCACTGTTTTCATTTATTTCAGGTTTTTTATCAGAGAAAGTGGAGAGCTGCTCAGAATATATCACTTGCCAATGGCACTACTCTGTCACCTCAACTCTTTGACCCAAAGACAAAGTGTATGGTAAGCTTCAAAAGTGTAAGTGTGTTGGTGGTGAAGGGAAGGTCTTCTCACATCCTCCTTCACTGGTCAAAAGGACCTGCAGGATCAGTCAAGCTCCCATTCTACCACACTGGAGGGAAATTATTTTTAGACCAGATTAGAGCTAAATATGCCTGAGGACGACATCAGGTTCTGACCCTTTCCACTGACCTCAGTTCCTTCGCTCTGGGTTTATAAAATCACACCTTAGTCCACTGTCTCAGGTCAACAGAATAAAACTTAAAGAACTGACTCCAGGCCGAGGTCTGGTAGGTTTTCCATGAATCAGAAGCAGGATTAGCTCCTGGCCTCAGCTCACAGGCACTGCCAGGAGGGAATTTCCTGAGGTCAGGAATCAGGGTGCTGGGGAGCTCAGTGGGTCTGCTTTTCTGGGTCTGGGGTCCAGGAGTAAGTTTCTTCCCTTCTGGGCACCAGATCCCTCATCTTCCAGGCAAGGAGCTGTGCTCAATGATCTCCAAGGCCTCGCAGGCTGGAGGCTGTGCAGGACAGGCACTGTGTCTTCTGGAGCCAGCCACACCTGGGCTCAAGGCTTGGCCCTGCTCCTTACTGGCTGTCCCACCTGTGCAAGTGACTCATCTCTTTAGCTTTAATTTCTTTGACTATAAAAGGGGAGCCATAATGCCTACCTTAAAGAATAATCCTCATGAGGATTAAATGAGATGCTCCAAGTAAGCACTTGGCCTGATGCCTGGCATACTACTTGATCAATAGATGTCAACTGTTACCATGGGGACCCAGTTGGGTCTGAGGGGGAAAGACTGAGTCCCTGGGAACAGCCAGGGCATGTGTGGCTGTAAAAGAGAAAAAGAGAAAAACCCTGTGTGGATGGAAAGGTCCCAGATCATCCTTTCCTCTGGGCCTTCTTGGATCACTTTTCACTTATCATATGCGCTTGCAGTTGGAGGCACAGAGATGGTCGGTCTCAGGGCTTGACACCCAGCCAAAGTTGTCAGGACACTGTGAACCTCTGGAAATGCAGCCCAGAGCGGCTGGAAGTGGACTCATGGTATTGAAGGACGGGCTCTGCAGCGGGAGGCACCTGCGCCCCTGGCTGGCTTTTGCCTGAGTTCTGGGTGTGCTCTTGTGTGCAGTTCTGGTCAAGAGTGTGGTTGGGGGAAGATGGGCTGTGCCCCTGACAGATGTTTAAGATAATCACATGGCCCTAGCTACCGGAAGTGGGGGTATCACAGTTGGCCCAGTCCTCGAACAGACCTTTCTCTGTCCAGGACAACAAGGAGAGAAAAGGAGAGAAAAGGAGAGACAGCGGGTTGAGCAGAAAGAGCCCTGAGCCATGAGGCAGAAGTCATGGCTCTAGTCCAGGCCCAGCTCCTCACCTCCAAAAGGCAGATGGATACTTGGTCATCTCTAGGTGCCACCCAGTTATGGTTCTGAGAAATCCACGTGACTCTGAGCAAGCCACTTAACCTCTGTGTTTTGACCTTCACTGGTTAAATCAAGGCACCAGCCAAGCCCAGGCCTTGAGGCACTGTAAGGACTTGTGGTGCGGGGAGGCAGAGCTCATCATTATCTGGGATGCTTTTTTGCAAACATGGCAGAGCTCCGAACACATGTCCTGGGAACCACAGGCAGTGGTGGGAAGGAGGGAGGCTCGTTTCTCTTGGCCATGTCTGCCCTCCCACTGAGCAGAGGTCCAGAGTCAGGGAGCTCAAGCTAAGTCGTCAGGGGGTAACAATGCCTGGAAAATCCATCATCTAGGTGCTCCTGGGCAGGGGCTCTGGGGGCACTAAGGAGTGTGGGGACAGGGAGCTGTGAGAGGAATCCTCAGAGGCCTTGAGATGAAGGTAATTAGGAGCCTTTCTCACCAAAAGGGGTCTTCCCTGCTGGAATTATAAGCCTCGATTTATTCAATGGACCTTTTCCAAAGGACAAAAATCTGTGAAATCAACATCTAAACATTTGAACCAGTACCACTTTAAGAAAATGAAAACAAAAAACAGAGAATAAAAAGTCCCAAGAGGCTGGAGACTCCAGGGAAAGAGGAAGGAAGCCCACAGAGCAGACTGAACACTGCGCAGGTGCGGCTCACAATACTACCGCGTGCGGCAGGAGTCATGGTCCCATTGTGCAGGTGAGGGAACAGACGCTGAGCGAGTTCAGTCAAGAGAGCCTCTGGCCCCAGTGCCACCAGAGCTCGTCTTCCCACGGGAGCACGACTTGACGGAGTAGCCCCTGGGATCTTGCTGCCTTTAGCCTCATTTACTTGGGACCTTTGATTCTGCAGAAGCCTAAACAGCTGCTCTCTTCCGAAATAGGACTCTGAGGTCTCTTTCTGGAATTCCCAAATGCTTTTCTTTGGGCAATCATAAGATGAGCCTTATGATGTTTGCTCGAGTCAGGCCAGTGCGGGGGGCGGGGAGTGGGGCAGGGTGGGAGAAGTGGTTCGGGGACACGAACCTCACTGTCAGGAAATCAAGGACACACAAATCAAGTCAGAATTCATTTTTGCAAATAGAGGCGAGTTCCTAAACATCTAAGGCTCCTTTCTTTTTTCCAGTTTTCTTCTGCAGCTGTGACTTCAACTGGCACATGTTTTTAATCAGTCATATGCAAGCTAACTGTGGTCTGAAAATCAAAGCGGTCCTGTAAATAGTGTAAGACAAGTCCCACTAATCATCCTTGTGGTCTTGCCTTGTCCTCATGGTCCTGAACGGCCATGGTAAAGACTGACTCATCGAGGGTTACTCTCCCGTGGCAAAGGGGTCATCCTCATAATAGGATCTCTACAAAAAGACCTGGTTCTGCCTCGATGCCCATCACCCCAAGCCCTCCAAAAGCCCCTGTGAAGATGGCCCACCCGACTCTGGGCATCTTGGTGAGCAAATGCCTGGCACGATGGGAGCTTATTCTGTAGCTGTGCCCTGGCAGCCAGCCTGGATTGCTGGTATGGGCTTTAGGAACAAACAAGTGGTTATAACTGGTTCATGTACACAGTCTCCCTAAAACTGCCAATCCTCAAGCAGGCCTGGTTTGTTTTTAAGGAATCTAAGCTCGCAAGGCAAGGAAACTAACCCATGAGCTGCAAAAGGCTTGATATCACACTGAGAACATGCTCGCAGCCTCAGGCAGAGGCCCTTGCCCTCAGCTGGAATCAATCTCCCCTCTGCCGGGTTCCATGGCACACTGGCCTCCAACCTCAGGCCCAGCCATGGTCTGCCTTGAGTTTGAGATGTTTAGATTGATGTCTAGACTCTGTCTTATACAGCTCGGGCTCCTCGCCCATGAGAAAGCTGGCTGTAGTCTCAGTATGTGTTGAATTAAATAAAATGCTGTTTTAGGAGGACAAACAACCAACTGGAATCCATTTCTAGACATCAAAGTATTGGGATGAAATCTGCCTCCTTCTAAATCATAGGGTATTTGTCAATGGGTACTGAAATGATCAAAATTACCTAGTGGTTCTCCTTCCTTCTGAGACTCTTCAAGGAGGCCTTCTGGAGCCTAGCCAGTTCCTCTGGGGCTAAAGCAGCATGCAGCCAGCTTTTGCAACTGCAGGGCCAGTCCTTGCCCAGAAGTGGGGGTGGGGGTGGTGGGGACTGTAGGGACCTCTGCCCCCTCGGCATCCCCTGGTGCAGGGTCTGAGGAGGAGGCCATGAGATGGCCAGCTGGCGGGATGAGGGGGCAGGGTAGTCCTCGTGGGCTCCCCCAGCCACAGGGCTACCTTCCTCCCTGGGGCTCTAGCTCTGCCTGCATCTGTCTATTCACCCCGCCACGTCTGACCAGAAGCTCCTTAACTGCAAGTCCCCTTGCCTATGTTCATCCCTCTCTGCAGCCCAGCTTCGAGTCTAGTGCCGACACACTGCAGCTCAACAAACATTTCTCAAGCGATGTAATAAACATGTGGTTTATTTAAAGATGTACTTTAGAATGATAAAATTTTATAACAGAAACCTCAGCGGCTGTATACTCCAACCATTATGGAGAAGAGAAAACTAAGGGCTGGAGAAGTTAATGGTCCCCTCTCACAAGGCCTAGCTCTTCTCTGAAAGCCCCTTGAGGGCAGAATATGGTGATGGTTCATTCCTTAGTGCCCCATGGCGCTCAACGTCCATAGGCCTCATAGGCAGGAATGAACGAATGAATGGCTGTCCCAAGGAGCTGCCCTGAGGCTCCAGAGCTAGTAGGTAGAATCTGAGCCTGTCCTCCCTATCTCCTTACTCGCAGGCTGATGCTCTTTCCACTGTGAACCTGATGAGACACTGGGAGGAGGAGCTGACAGTGTGGCCACAGAGAAAGGCTGGCCCCCCTCTACCCAGGAGGTGGGGGCGGGCAGGCTGTGGTACCCAGTGCACCTGTCTGCGCTAAGCTTAGGCCAGATAGTGGGAGTAGGGAGCTAAGGAATGCGGTGCTCCCTGAGGCCTGGGACCCCAGAGCAGAGCTACTCTCTGGGTCCACCTTGTCGCCCTATTTGTGCCTACATCTGACGTATCTCCGGTGGTAGGTGCCATGGCAATGGGCATCTCAAGTTGTCTGCTCACTCTGCCTGGGGCTATATGGGCAGGATCCCAGCACTGGCTCTGCTGATGGCCAGGCAGATGCCCGTGGAGGGTGCTGGGATCGTCCACAGGCCCTGTCGGGAGGAGGGCTACTCACACAGCTCACCTGTGCTGGACCGCTGAGGGGAAGCCAGCTGCCTGTCTGATGGTAGTGAGTCACCATCAAGATCACAGACAACCTTCTCCCCCTTAGTCAGCAAGAGGGGAAAAACCAAAGAACTGCCCACAGAGAGGAAGTGCCCAGGGTCCTGGCGGAGCAGACCACGGCAGCGTGCGGGGGACAGTGTTTTCAGGGTTCCACTCAGCATCACCAGGCATCAGCTGAAACAGGGGAGTACTGGACCCCCAAAGGACAGAGAACACTTAGGATATCAACTCCTTGGAGCATAAACTATTCTCCTCCTTTCCAGAGAGTCTCTCTGAGGCTTTTAAGCGTTGTTTGCCTGGTTGTAAATTTGGTTTCTCTCACTAGACTCTCAGCATCTAGAGGCTGAAGCTCTGTCTTCCATAGCTGCCTGGGCCCCTGTCTACTGGCTTCTGAAGGCACCTCCTGGTCATGCCAACACTCTGGGTGTTTGCCCTCCTAGCTGGGTGCTCACAGATACCCCTTGAAGATCTGGGGGAGGGACAGCAAGGAGGGCTATGGTCCCTCTTCTTTTCGGGCTAATCCCCTGGCCCAGCAGCTAAAATGATATTCCCAGACACCTGGGCTCACAGATAGAAAAGCAGCAATTCCAGAAAGTGAGCTATAGTGGCTTGATGCTGAGATGCAAGCATGGTTCCTGGGTAATGAGGTTGGCGGTGCCACTCCGGCTGCTCGGAGTGTATGCTGCCTCTACAAGGGCTTGCCACAAAACAAACAATGAAAGCTATTTTTGCTTTTTGCCTTTTCTAAAAAAAGTAAAAGTGAAAATCCTCTTTGGATGTCTCTGGGTCACTGAAACCAGGCACTAACGTAGGCCTTTTGTAAAAGCGAAGTGGCATAAAGTGAACTTTCCAAAAGAGGGGGACGCCTGTTATCTTTATTTTTGCCAATGAGAAATCTATGATTCAGAGAAGGCAAGTAATTTTCTAAGATCACGTCGCTAACACGTGGCAACGCTGCTCGACTCCAGAGTGCACATACTTTGCACACCGCCATGATTTCCAGTGGAAAGAGTGCTGATGGCTAAGCACAGAGCTGAGGCCTCCACGTCTGCACCTGCTGTGTGACGCTGACTCACGCCTCTGTTTCCTCATCCACACAATGGAGGCGTGGAAAAGATGATTTCTAAATTTCTTTGATTTGGTGATTCTCCCCTCCCAAACATCATTTTAGGATCTTTTATTCTCCTTCATTAAAACTCCATAATATTGGAATTGTCAATGGCCCAGTAATGAATGCCGAGGGCTACTTACTGCTAACTCCCATTACACCTACATCTGTTTCCTCCATCCTGTAAGTCTGTGTGTCCGGAGGTGGTGACTGGTATCCTTAGCTCTCATCTAGGAACCTGCATTGGGTGACTTTCCAGTAGAATTATGACTGTGATAACAAGGGATGGAAGGGAGGAACTAGACCTCCTGCTCACTTGCCCATCTGGATCCTGGAAGTATCAACACATCTTATGGAAGAACGAGGCCGAGGCCGAGTGTCCGGAGAAGGAAAGGCACCGGCAATCCCCGTAAGGGCACGCAGGAGGCACCAGAAATGTTCTCCAAATAATGAGTCCCAGAGAAGCAAAGGTACCAGAAGGTTCCTTTACCAGTTATGTCTGTGGGTTTCTGAAAACTCTTCAGAGCTTTTCAGAAGTGATGTGACTGTAAAATGCTATACAGTGGGAGGGATTACTACCCTGACATAATTAAGCATGAGTTGTGATCCTGGCTCTTGCTATGTGACCGTGGATGAGCCACTTTACTTCTGTGTCCCAGATGCCTCATCTGGAAAGTGAGGGGATGGCCTCTGCGTTTACTTCCAGGTCTAATATACAGTCATCCCCTGGAACCTGCCACAGGAGGCTGGTTCCAGGACCCTCTCGGATACTAAAATCCAAGGATGCTCAAGTCCCTTGTATAAAGTGGTGTACTAGTTGGCCCTCCGTATCTTTGGATTCCGCAGCCTTAGATTCAACCAACTCTGGTTTCTTATCCTCCACTGGTTGAATCTGTGGGTATGGAATGTACAAATGTGGAGATCTGACTGAATTTGCTTGTAACTTATTGACATATCCCCATATACTTTAAATCACCTGTGGATTACTTATATACCTAATACAATGTAAATACTAATATAAATGCTATGTACATAGTCGCTGGTGCTTGGCAAATTCAAACTTTGCTTTTTGAACTTTTTGGAGTTTTTTCCTCCAAATATTTTTGAAATATTTTCTGGATGTGGAACCCACAGATATGAAGGGCCGACTGTACTATTATCCATTATTATTATTATTGCTTTGGTATCAATCCAAGCACTTTAGCCAGAGACAGTTTCTTTAGTGGAAGCAGTAATTTAATAAATGACCTCTCCCTGGGCTTTGCTAAAGGGGTTCCCTCAAGAGCCTTAATAAGCACCATCAAAGGCATGACAAGAGGTTTCTATCTATCTTTTGTCTCCAGATCTGACTTAGGACTCCAAGAATGGAGGCCAGCATTCATCCGTCAGACCAGCAGACAACCAGACGTTCACTCACTCATGGCGAGCTCTTGTACTTCACAAGGGCTGTTTAATGCAGGGGGCAAGGGAAAGAGCTGAGCAAAGCCTGACCCTCAGAAGACACACGGGCCCTGGACTCCCAGAAAGACTGCTGCCTGCTCAGCTTGGGTGGGAGTTGGGTGGTTTCACTTCACAGTCTGGGGCTAAGTCCTCCTCTGCCCACTGTTTCTTCCTGCTATTTCTCTGGAGCAACTAGAGCAAACTTGCTGCCTGGAACTGACTTTCTTTGCTGCTCAGAACTATGCCAGCGTATTATCCAGCAGGCCAGACGTCTGTCTAGCACTTTTAATGACAATAATAATAATTTGCATTTATACAAGGTCTTTCATTGGAGACTCTTAAAGTGTTTCACAAACAATAATTAATTCCCCTTGGCAATTCTGGGAGCCAGCTAAGTAGGAGTCCCTTTGCTTTGCAGGTGAAGGGTACTTTCCTGAACCATGCAACACTTTTTGAGGGCCTCTGTATCTACTGAAAACTTAACCACCCTCAAGGCCTGGCATAAGCATCAGGCCCTCTCCAGAGCCTGCAGCACTGAACAGTTATGATGGTCTTCCTTCTCCTGAACTGGAATTTGTCCGCTGGGAACCCCCACCCACGGAGTCTACTTTTGCCTTCTGGAACTAAACAATTCCAACTAAATTGTCTGGGGCTGCTGGCTGCTGTCCCTTGTACACATGCTGTCTACTTCTACAGTCACCCATGGGTGGAGCTTGGTGGCTCAGTGTTACCAAGGTTCAGGGAAGCCTTGTGACCTGAATGGTGGAGGTCAGTCGAGGCCTCCGCCGTGTGCTCTCAGTTCCAGGGCCAGGCTGACTTCCTGGGCAGGAATTCCCTGGATGTTGCTGGCTCTGGGGTTGTGCGTGCCAAGTTGCTAAGTCGTGTCCGACTCTGTGCGACGCTATGACCTGTAGCCCGCCAGGTTCCTCGGTCCTTGGGATTCTCCAGGCAGGAATACTGGAGTGGGTTGTCATGCCCTCCTCCAGCTGGAGCCCTGGGTCTATCCATCTTTAAACGCAGTTCTTTAGATGTTTCCCCCTATGGTGTAGACATGGGAGGCTTCTGTGTTCATTTCTGGGGGCTGCACCTCACTGACCCAGAAATACCCTAAAGTTTTGTTGAATGACTGAATGACAATGAATGAATAATCTTTCCTAAATCGATCATCTTAAATCTAGACAATACCTGGACTAGTTTTTGGAGACCAAGCCAGACAATGATCTCTTTAGTTCTTTTTTCTTTAAAATCCTTTTTCAGAATAAATACTCGGTGTTACGTCTGAGAAAAGGATTCAACTGCTCAACTGAAAACCCACATGAGGACAACAAGCTCCATGACCCTCCTGCTCTCCCAGGACTTAGAGGCAAAGGAGGCCTCAGCACTGGGAAGCCGGGCAGAGGGGTGAATGGAATCCTTTGCTAAGTTGATTTTAAACAGCTAGATCTTCTGGGGAAACCAACAGCTCCTTGGGGTGACTTCTGGGTCCTTGCTGGTAGCTTTACGCCTGAAAAGACAGCCACCCTCCCTTGGCGGCCAAGAGTGCATTGTTTGGGTGAGATTTTTCTCACACTGGCTTGCCATGGAAGGAATTCCGAGCATGCATCGAAGGCCGTTGTTTTCCTAAAACCTGCGCCCTTGTGAACAGAGATTTGGCTTGTGGTGATAAAGCCTCATTTTGCCCTGATTTCACATGCTCCCCACGTGAAATTCTACTGGGCTAGAATGGGCCGGGGGTGGTCGTTTTTGGCTTGGATTTGGCCTGGCTCACTGATCTGGGGGCAGCTTGGGAGGAGAAAAGTGGGCTAGAGAGGGGATCACTCATGTCATTCTGTGGCAAGGGAACATCTGGGATCCCTGGTTACTGAAGTCTAACGTGGGTCAGTCACTTGGTGGCTGTGTGTCTCAGGGATGTCATACTTAACCTCTCTGAGTCTCCGCGTGTTTCTCTCTGATAAACGCAGAGAGAAACTGTTAAGCAACAGTGAGGTACACGGTCAGAACTCACACCCGAGTAGTCTCCTTTCTTCCCACTCTCCCCTCCCATCACCCAGCTGAGGAACTTCCATTTCACTCGATTTTAACACACATGTGTTGAATAGCTCCTGTTTACGGAAGGGCCTGGAATACCTGGGGCACTGCCTGCAAGTACCTGCTCCTAGTAGGCATTTAATAGTTACTGGATAAGTAAATGAACTAACTCGATCCTTAGTATTTTACAGTTTATACTGTGTTTTAAAAAATAACCCCATTTTAATCCAAGCAACAGTCATGTGTATGAAATAGTTTTGCTCTGCTCCCACTGTACACATGAAGAGGCAGCCTGGGAAAGAGCAGATAACCTACCCAGGGTCAGGTGCATGGCAAAGGCAGAGTGAGGTTCAGACATGAGCCAGGGCCCTGGGCAGCACACTGCCAGCTCCAGGGGCCCTCTGTGGCCACAGGCTTGGAGCGGGATGAGCATGGCTCTCGGGCACCCATGTTCCACTAGAAGGGCCCTGCTGAATGCTGCTCCCCACCCCATATCTGGTCATAACATCTGTAGCTAAAAGTGCTGGGCATCATCGCGCATCCGGTGACTTGGAAAAGTAATATTTTAAAATTGGGAACATTTCCTAACTGGGAGATTTCTTTCTTTTCAGCCCTGAGGTTCTGGTCCAAAACTAGGGTACAGGGCTATTCTCCAGGGTCAACTTCATGGGCTCCCACCATCCTCCCCATGGGGTGCAGCAGCACGAATGCCCACTCTCCACCCATTCTCCCCTCCATCGCATCTTTCTAGTACACAGAGAGAAGTGCTCTGGTCCACAGGACTCTGTTCCTTAGCACAGCACTCCACACTGGCTAGGGGCTCAGAACAGCGACAAACTACATTCCTTCTTATTCCCAGGAGCCTTTTAAGAACCAAGAAAGGGGACCGGAAGTAGATATTGGGTCTCTGGCTACTCTGGGCTCCCAGGCTTTCTTCCCAATCCTCTAGCCTTGAACTATCTGCTGGGAACTGCTGATAGACGCAAAATGAAAAGGGTAGGTTTGGGATCTTTCAAAATTTGCCCACATGGCCGGCCCAATACAATTTCCAATGTGAGCTGAGAGGTGGAAACCAGATCTGACCGCAAAGTTGTCTCACCCATGGGGAGTTCATAATAGCCTTCTCAAACCACGCCAACAACACGCCCTGCAGAGGAGGGTGGCCTGGCGCAATGTCGTCACTGCGCACCCTGGGCTACATGTAACCCAGAGCCCAGGGGGTGAGGTCAGTTCTTACTGCCGTGAGCTCGTCTGTTCTGGCCCTCTTAGCACATTTCTTCGTGCTGCCAGCGTATTACCTCTGAGATGTAACTCTGTGGAAAATTGTGTGCATTCCTTGAACTGAGCCAGTTTTAGGTCAGAAGTTGGCAAAGAAGAGCCAGGCTGTGGGCTCTCCAAAGCAAGCACCTTGACCAGATCAGGGCCCCCGGTGCAGCTGTAGGGGGGCCACATCTCTGTGCTCCCTGCCCCGAGGCTCTCGGCCACCCTGCTCCATAGCGCTGCTGAGCGAGTGGGTATTAATGGACATGCAGGGGGCCAGCCCAGGCTGCTGTGGTCTCAAAAACCAAAGTCAAGCAGAGCTGACCTGTTTTTTGGCCAGCAAGCCCCCGTGAGAGGAGCCCCCTACCCCACCGCCTAGACTTCAGAGATGCCAGGTAGCAGGAGTAACTGCTGCATTAGGCAGTGCAGTGTCTGTCCTACAAAAGAAGTGTGGCCAAGGGAGCAAGTGGAGGCTGAACTCTAGCCCCTGCCCACTTGGTAGTTTACCCAGGGCTAGATGCCAAGAGAAAGGGGCAAGGTTTTCTTACTCAAAGCTGTTAGCCAAGCCTGCACCAATCCAAAGGGGCACTTTTTTCTAGTTTGTACAAAAGTTCTTTATAGGCTAGGGTGGCCTGATAGGAGGACCATGCAGCTCTGTGCCTGGGATCCCCTATTATGCACTGGGAATGTGGGTATGCAATGCATGTCACTGGGATGCAAATTTTGTGTTAGCCTCTTGTTTGGACTGGCACCGAGGGAAGAAGATTAAAAAGATTAGTTCTTCCCTAGTCTCTGCATTTTTCAAGGCTTCTTCCTGTTTTTCTAGCCATGGCCACCAAACTACCTCACCACTTTGAGCTATTCCTGCCCTCATCTCACCACTCAGACTCAGACAGGCAAACACAAACAGCGGGTGGGGTGGGTCTGGGCAGCCACACAGGTTCTCAAGGCAGCACTGGCTCCCTTTCCTGCCATAGTTATCGTGCAAACAAATCCTCATTTTCTTCCATGTGGGTACAAACGGGTGTCCTACCTTGAACCATGCCACTGAATGCAATCAGACCTACTCAGCTTTGGTGTCTTTTTACCAAAATTGATGGACACCAAAGACGCGAGACCAATAAACAAATACAGACATACAGCAAAATAAACTAAAAACAAAGCAAAATAAGTCCCAACCTTTTGCATTGTAACTACTGCAGGGAAGAGAGAGGTCCCTTCTAGTTAGCCCCTTATTAGTTACTTCAGGAGTTCTTGTTATAAAAGAAAAAAAAAAAACTGCTATGAGTTCAAAAGTCATAAAAAGTTGGATTAGAAAACCCTAAAGGTCAACTAATCCAAGGATCAGCAAGTTTTTCTGTAAAGGGCCAGATAGCAAGTATTTTCAGCTTTGCTGACCATATACCCTGTCTAAATTCAACTCTGCCCTTGGGGTGACAGCTGCCATAAGCAACAGGAAGATAAATGGGTGGGGCTATGTTCCAATAAAACTTTATTTATGAAAACAAGCAGCTGGCAAAATTCACCCTCTGGCTATTGTTTGTCAAGGGCTTCCCAGGTGGCTCAGTGGTAAAGAATCTGCCTGTCAATACAGGAGACTCGGGTTCGATCCCTGGGTCAAGAAGATCCCCCGGAGAAGGAAAGGGCAATCTAGTCCAGTATTTTTGCCTGGGAAATCCCACGGACAGAGGAGTCTGGCAGGCTATAGTTCATGGGGTCGCAAAAGAAGACAGATATGACTTGGTGACTAAACAACAAACTGTTTGCCAATACTTTATCCAGTCCAATCCCTCTATTTGCAGAACAGAAGTGAAGCGGTTCCTTCCCACTCACAGGACCCACCCGAGACCATCTAAAACCAAGACCCCTGGGAGAAGAGATGCTGCTGTCTCAGAGCCATCGGTGCGGAAGCCCAAAGTTGCCACTGGGATAACTGGAGATTCTGACTCACACGCTCAACTTCAGGAAAGAGGACCAAAACACAAATGGAAAATCACAGGTTGAAATCTAATGGGACTGGGAAAGACAACCCATGTTTCAAGCTCTGCTTGCAGAGGTGTAACCATCGGTTCAATCCTCAGAAGTTTATGTTGCTAATGTTCATTCATCACTTAAACTCAGGCACTGTTTTAAAATCTCTCTGGTGAAGGGCTGGGGGGAAAAACGGGAAACAAGGACCTGGCAAGCTACCGGCCCTAGTCTGTGAACAATATGAGAAGAAAACAGCAACTTCATTTTTTCCAGTCAGCAGCCAGTCAAACATCAAACAGTACAGAAATGGTCAGAGAGGACAAACCCTCTCGTCCGGGGCCGAGAACAGGTTGTTTTGGCTGTCAAGCATTTTCAAAACAAGTTTTCTTGGTCTCATGACAGGTTGTGGCAAGAACAAGAAAATAAAAAGAGTGGAAGATCCCATGATCACCGCTCCGGGCTTCCACGTGGGCTGGCTCTGCCTGCACCGTCAGGTCTGCTTTCAGAGTGTGCAGATAAAGCTGGTCTTAGGGCTAATACCACCTCGCCAGTGATACCACTGAACAGAGGGCATCCTCTAAGAACTCTATGGCAGCCAGATCATCATTCCAGTCTCGGGGGGATAGGTCAAAGGCACTCTTAAGCCCAGGAGTGCTGTACTGCTCCAACTTATGCCCTGCTTTATTTTAATTTTTACCTCCTGTTATGTGGACAAATTACTCCTCTGAAACTGAGGTTAAAAGCCCTCTGCTTTGAGGTGGATTTTTCCATCTCAACCACAGAACACTTGGTCAGGGTGGGGCAAAGGGATCGGCAAGGAGGCACTGTTGGGGCGGGCCAAGATCAAGCTGGTCTAGAAAGTGCCATGAGCTCTCTACCAGTAGTGATCTTGCTCTTAAGGGTGGCAAGCATGAAGCTGAGCATGGCAGTGCTGAAGGACACACGATCGAGTTGACATCTGGAGATGAGAGTTATCAAGTCATTCAGAGAAAACGTTGCCAAGTCCACCAAACAAGTGTGTGGGGAATTCTCAGACCCCCTGAATTATTACAGAAGAAGGCAAGGCGGCAGACCCAGACTGAAGTTCAGACTCTGATTCTGGATCGCTGTGTGACCCTGGGCAAAGCACTTCCCTTCCCTGGGTCTTCTTTATTTCACCTGCAGTAAGGCACTGGATCATCCTCCAAGCTCCAGTTCTGCAGTCCCTAGACTTCCCAGAGTAAGGAGCATCCAGTCGGTTACCATCACGCCTGCTCTGGCTGTTTCAAGTTACTCACATCACAGGAGCAGCTACAGTCCCCACTTTTAGCAATGTTTCTAGAAGAACCTCTGTGAAGAGGGCTTGCCCTTATTTCACGAGACAAGTTATTAGACCACAAAGGCTGTCTTTATTCTGCCAACTGTCTATGAGAATGTTCAAAAGAAAGAGGGCTGAGGAGATGTGAAGGCTGGTATAAGACATCCTACACCCTGCCCCCCACCTCTGCTCCCACCCCAAAGACACACAGCAGGACCTGTCAGCATTTACTGTCTCTACCCGGGAAATGATTTGAAGGCACGGCCAAAGTCTTGCTGAGCCTTTATTACAAGAGGGAGAGGACTGGAAAATGCGTGAGTCCTCCTCCCCAAGTCAGTGGACAGATTGTTCAACTGATTCTTGAGCTGTCCCTTCACATGGGATACCCACATCAATTTAAATTTCAACTAAACTTCAAATAATGTTTTAGCATAAGTATATCCTAAATATTGCAAGGGAAATACTTATACTAAGTTGTTTGTTGTTTCTATAGAATTCAAATTTACCTGGGCAACTTGTATTTTCAATTGCTGTAACTGGAGCCCCTAACTTGTAGAGTAAGACTGGGTCTTTGGGCACTGAGGTGGCTAAGAAAAGGTAAAAGGGCCCAAGACAAGGATTCCTTTATAGGAATGGACATGTGTGACCCCAGATCTCAGTTTTCACTGCTTTCCTTATTATTTCCAAGGCAAGGAGGATCTATTGTGATCCTGTGCCAAGGCAGGTCACCATATCAGTATGTAATTTGCTGATTTAAGGAAAATCTTATTGCCTACAGAAAAGAGAATCAAGTGTCTTAGCAGAGCAGTTAATAACAAGCTACCATTAATTGCACACAACAACAACCCAGACCTTTTACAATCATTTTCCCATTTTACATCCACAGCGACTTCCCTGGTGGTCCAGGGGTTGAGAATCCACATGCCACATGGGGACACAGGTTTAATCCCTGCTCTGGCAAGAGTCCACATGCCACACAGCAACTAATCCCGCATGCCGCAAGTCCTGAAGCCTACGTGCCTAGAGCCTGTGCTCTGCAATAAGAGATGCCACCGCAGTAAGAAGCCCATGCACCACAATGAAGAGTAGCCCCCGTTCACCACAACTAGAGAAAGCCCACACACAGCAATGAAGACCCAAAAACAAACACCAAAAGACATCCACGGCCCCCTGTGAGAGAGGACTGTCACCCTCCTGCACAGATGAGAAGACCAACATCCACAGAGGTGACAAAATGCCGCAGAAAGTGGCAGAACCAGGATGTGAATCCTGGTTGGGTGAGCCCAGAGCACACATTCTCTCCACGTCGCAGAACTCTGCTATCTGCCTCCTTTTTTTCTTTTTCTCCTGCCTCAGTTACTGCAGCCCTCCTCAAAGCAGACTGGCCTACCTGGAACCCCTGTGCTTCCCGGCCTCTGAGCATCATCTGGCAGGAGCATCCTCTCTCCATCTCTGCACATCAGCTCCTGTCCAACCTCTGACCTCCAGTGCCAGCCACTTCGATCTCAAGAGACAGACGCCATCTCCTTCCTCTGGACTCCCAACTGCGCCGACTGTATTTCGCCTGCACATTGCACAGGCTGCTGCCTGATAAGTCATTTATGTAGAAGGCGATGGCACCCCACTCCAGGACTCTTGCCTGGAAAATCCCATGGGCGGAGGAGCCTGGTGGGCTGAAGTCCATGGGGTCGCTAAGAGTCAGACACGACTGAGCAACTTCACTTTCACTTTTCACTTTCACGCACTGGAGAAGGAAATGGCAACCCACTCCAGTGTTCCTGCCTGGAGAATCCCAGGGATGGGGGAGCCTGGTGGGCTGCCGTCTATGGGGTCGCACAGAGTTGGACACGACTGAAGCGACTTAGCAGCAGCAGCAGTTCATCTGAGAAAGCTGGTCCAGTGAAGGCAGACTGCATCCCATGCGTCACTTAACATGGTGCCTGACACCTACTTTGAATTCAATAAAACGTCTGCTCAATGAATAAACAAATGGGAAGAGTGCTGGTGATCTGGACAGAACCTAACCTAAACGTCTGCCACTACAGATCCATACTATGGCTCACCAAACCTGAGCGAGCACCCGGAAGCTTTGCAGGTCCAAACAGACAGCTGAGCTCAGCTGTCTGGCAATTTGGGGATACCTCAGGCAATCAGTTTGTGGAAGAGTGGCAGGGCGTTAAAAGAGCAGAATATCAGTCTAAAAGTTAGGTAACCCAAACTATATCCTCAGATCCTACACTATATCACACTATGACCTACTGGACAAGCCACTTCACTTTGTGGGGCCTCAGCTTTACCACGTGTAAAATGGGTGTAATGGCAGTACCTGTCTCACAGGGTTGTTATGAGAGTCACAGTGTGAAAATATCAATACATAAGCTGTTAACAGCTGTGCTAGTGTACTTGATGTATATTTATTATTATCATCATCTGTAAGATGATCAGGACCGACTGAATGATATCACCTATTCTGACAAAGAAACAATATAATCTTGCCTTTACATATATATTCCCATTAACTTCATTTTTTTGGCAACTCAAATAATGACAGTTTAAGGGTTATTTGATCCCCAAAATGATCAATAACAGAAAATTTTGGTTTTCTAAATTTGAGTTTTAGAGGAGCTACAGAGCCTCCTGCTTTGCAATTCTGACTTGTACTCAATATACTGAGGAATTAATGCCACGAATGCTCCATCTCTGGAATGGAATCTCACCTAGTGATGGACCATTCCAAAAATCAATCAGCAAGCTTTGTAGCTGGGATTCTACACAACAGGTAGATGAGCTTCAGCAGCTGGAGGGCAGCGACCTTGTGCATGTGTGTGTGTGTGTTGTCCCCAGTGCCTTGCACGTACTCTGTATATACAGCTGAGCCTTGAAGTATACAGGTGTAAACTGTGAGGGTTCACTTAACCATGGATATTTTTCAACTGTAAATACCACAGTCTGTGGTTGGTGGAATCTGTGGATGCAGAGAAACTCTGGAAACAGAGAGTCGACTGTAAGTTGACCTGTGCATTGTTTGAGGGTCAACTGTAGTGTGTATATAGCTCTTAACTCTTTGCTGAATGACTTACTAGTAATACTAGCAATAACTTCATTGCAGAAGCCATTGCTGCATTTGATTCTTACAATCACCGCTGCTCTAAAGCCTGTTTTCTCCACGCCATGGCATCTCTACCTGGCAACTCAGCCTCATCTAGGGCACACAAGCAAGCAAACCATTTTTTCTCCTCATAAGTGACTCTGGATTAAGGACTACCTGAGATCACTCCAGGCTCACTTCTGCTTTCTCGGCTTCCATTTTCCATTAGGCATGACTAAGTGCCAGAGGTTCTGTCTGTCTGTCTGGGAAGATAGGAGTCACTGGAATTTTTTGTCCTTTTCTCGATGTGCAGCCTTCCTGCTGGTTTGCAGGCAGCTGTGAAACAGTGTCCTTCCTTTGGCCTGCTCTGCTACGACACCCCTTTTCTTCGTTGGCCCATTGATTATAGTAATAAGTCAAGCCACAGGAATGTTTACCCTCCCTTAAAGGTACTCAGTGCCAGGTCTCCACACTCTCAGAAGAGCTATTTCTGCTCTAGAATACCTTGGGCTGCCTCCACGGCCACAGACGCCCTCAGCCTCCAAGGTGAGCTGCTAGGAAGAAGGTTCCCATGCCAGGTCACCCCATGGGAAGGTGATGGGCACGTGAATGCAGGCATGCTACCCTTCAGCTCCAGACTCGATTGTGCTGCTCCTGTGAGTAAGGGAGCAAGAAACAGGCACAGAAAAGAGGGGAGGTCAGAGATGGCTTGGGCTGGCCCTGGACCAGCGATCAGGGACACAGGGTTCTAATCTCTGTACTGTATGGCTCTGAACAAATTCTTCCAGGAAATGAAAATGAAGTGTCAAATCTACGCCAATCACTGTGCTGAGGGTTTTAAATACACCAATCACTCCATTTAATCTCCGCCACAATGGCAAATGCTGACCACACTCAACCTTGGCTGTACTGGATGATCCCTGAGGTCCCTTCCTTGTTTCACAGCCTGAGACTGGCCACTACTGACAAACTTACCTTCCTAGATGTGGTCCTGCTTGGTCACCTAACCCAGCTCTGTTACTGGCTGTGGATTTGGAAGGTCACTGACATGGTGGTAAGTACTCCAGTATCTGTGCCCTGTTTTTGCTCACTTCTATAAAGCTGTGATTTTAACAAGTCATGAATCTAGCTCATCTTCACAGGTGGCCCCTGTGCTGAGGAAACTGACAAAAAATAAGACAGGATCTCATTTCTGCAGAAACAAGGCCTCTGCTTGGCACTAATGATATGCACAAATTGGATGGCTGTTCTTTGATGCTTCCCCCCTTTTCTAAAATTCATGCCTTAATGAGAAGTGATAGAACCGTGAGGCTTGGCCCTCTTGCCTTGGCTGGACTCCACATCACACGTGACAGCCCTGAGCAGCCCCAACAGCACCTGTCAGAAACCAACATGCACATCTGAACAGTCAAGCCTAATTCCTAAGAAGCTGTTTTAACTTGACATCTGAAAAAGTATTACATCGAGAATTATTTTACTGGGTGTGTGTGTTCAGGGCATCTGTGTGCACGTTCCACAGCTGAAGTGTTCTATAAATATTAGATACGGGTTGTACAAAAAAGCATCACGTACGTAGTGTACTTAATTCCATTTAGCAGTGTTTTCAATTTGTGCCTGACCTCTGGCAACAGAGATGGAATTTTCTCAACAAGAATAAAAAAGTATGCGAAATTACCTTAAACACAATTTTCATTTACAATTCCAGAAATAAGTTAGAGCTTGGTGATCATCGGCTACTTGCCCAATACTTTCAGATGAGGGTCCTGAGGCCCAGAAATGTGAAGTGTCCTTTCCAAGTTCACACAGGAAATTAATAATGGTGTCCAGATGCGACCCAGGTCTCCTAACTCCCAGGCCATTATTCTTTGCATTTTCGTCACTTACGGTTTTCCTTCCATCCATTCAAAGGCAACTTTAATTCCATAAGTATTACAGAAGTATTTAATTCCAAAGTTTCTACTTTGGTACACTATAAAAATCCCAAACCAACTCCCCGACTCTTTCCTTTCTGAATCTGTAAGACATCTGTCTATTTTTCCAAGAAAATGCAGGACTGTAACTCTCAAACAACTCAAACAAGGAAGTAGCTGTACTTGGTTATCATGAACATTTTCCCATCTGGGAGGGATAATCAGAATCCAAGCCTGAGCTGATCAGTAGCTTTCACAACAGGACAACCAGGTGAATTCCTCCAACTAGACCTGCCGATCACTCCGTTACCCTTCCTCCTGTAGCTTCTGGCGTGACTCAGGCTTGCATGACTGAGACCAGAGGGTAAAGCCTCACCCTGTTTTCCAATGAGAAAGCAGCCTGAACAGGGGGTTCAGTCCCCAAAACAGAGTGGCCAAAGAGTGGAATCAAAAGAAGCCAGGAACACAGATGGAGGACCTGGGAGAGATGGCCTGTGGGGTCATGTGCAAGGAGTAGGGAGGCTGCTTGGGGCTGCAAACGCTCCGTGCCTGGTACAGCCTGGTCTGTGAAGGCTGGAAGAATGGTGAGCAGCCTACTCCAGGATGAGGGCTGTATCAGCAGTAATTGATGGCCAGGCTTTTTAATGGAGCTTATCATTTCACAGCAACAGATGTCAGGTTCTAATAAATAACATGTTCTCTCTGACCTACGCTATTTGGAGAGGAGGCCTGGACGCCAGGCACATTTGGATTCCTCCCATCTCTGTTGCTTTCTTTTCTCAGAGGAAAAACAAACTGAATCCCTTGAAGATACTTTTCAAAATGAATCTCTGTGCAAGTTCAAGGATGCAATAATTTCACACAGCTTCTGCAGGAGACCCAGGTTCGATTCCTGGGTCGGGAAGATTCCCTGGAGGAAGAAATGGCAACCCACTCCAGTATTCTTCCCTGGGAAATCCCGTGAACAGAGGAGTCTGATGGGCTATAGTCCACGGGGTTGCAAAGATTTGGACATGACTGAACACGTACGCATATGCTCTCTGTCTCTAAACCTGGGGGATGGTAAGCATGTGCATGCAGGAACCCAGGGCACTTTGGAGGAGAGGAAGGTTTGGGGTCCTCGACCAGTTCCTCTGCAGGCACCATCACTGGTTCTTCTCTTGTCCTCAACGGGTGCTCTCATCCCCCAAGCTAGGCTAGCCTGGGCTTGAAAAATTCCCTCTTCTCTCTGGGGGAGTTCAGCTGAGATGAGGTTGGGAGTTTTAAAAGGGAACTATTCCTAGGAAACTCAAAGGAAAAAAAAAGAAAGAAAACTCAGAAAACACATGAATCATAGCAGCAGTTGGACTTGCAGGCTCTGCCACTGAGGTCTGAGCCCTGATGGGCCCCTGAGGCTAAGCTTTCTGGGAGCCTAAGCTTGGTTGTTTTTGCCCAGCTCGGGGTTCTCCCTTCTGCCCAGGGAGCTTCGTGCCCAGAGTGGCTCAGTTCTGCAGCTACACCGCACCCCCTCAGAAGGGCTGTGGGGGTAAGCAATCATAGTGGCTGCAATTCTTACCTTCCTGGCCACCCCCTACCCTTGGATGCCAGATGGGAGTTACAAAAATATAACCATAAAGGGGAGAGGGGAGAGGCAGTGGTCCCAGGAGAGTGCTGTGAAGTCCCCATCAGGGTTTTCCCTAACACTGAGCGATGACTGGCTACCTGGGCCCCAAAGCTGGTTCAGCCAGGACTCCCTGTGGTCAGCTGGCCAAGCACAGGGACTGAGAGAGAGGCCTGATGCCACAACTAAATCTTACCAGAAGATGCGAGTGAGTAATTTCTGGAGAAACAAACATATAAATAGGCTCACATTATAACCACTTATACTTCATGATCACCCCCTCCCCATCATCAGCCCTACCCTGGTCTCCAAGGAATTCTCAGGCCTCAGGGGTCCTGAAACCATACTGTGGGACTTCCATGCTGTGCTCCATGGCATCCCAGAGGGGCCCAGAGGCCACAGTAAGGGATGGGATAGGGGGTACATCAGGTGACGGGACATCTAACCCCTTTCTCTTGAGGAGAGGAGATCTGTCTTTATCTGTTTGACTTAGAAGACTACTGTATAAGACGGGATTGAAGCATTTGGCCGCTAATGAGAAGTCTAAAGAAAACAGTGTCTTTGGGAATACTAAGATATTAATGATGAAAAATAACTGTAGTAGTCCAGAATGTACAATTTAAAAAATTCTTGAAAGAGAAAGTTGTTCTGCAAGGATAACGGAATGACAAATAATAGAGTATGCATGGTGAAAAGCCACATATGGGGAAATATAGACTGCTTTGGATAAGTTTCAGAATAAGAAACTAACATCTCTTTCTGACCTGGAGGCAAGGGGGAAACAAGATGCTTTAGATGGTTCACAATGAATTACTCTCATGTGTTGACTGAGAAGCTATTTTTCAAAATATTCCATTTATATAATGGATTTAATGTGTGATAAGCCATTGCAGTAGGTGGTTTGGGGGTTAAATTCTATTCTAAGAACCTACTCAGACGTCTAGAATCAACTTAAGGTTTTATACAATGAAACTCAGGGAAAACTCATGCCATCTATTCATAGATTTATCAAGCTAGGAAGGATTATAAAAGTTACCTGGTTCAATCCTCTAGATAGAGCTAAAGCTATGTACAAGATACGAAGGTAGGTAATGGGTTCAACTTTTTTTCAGTGATTGCTGGTTTTGTGTAGATTAAACAGTTGAAGGCTGGAATTTTTCCACTTTTCAAACCAGCTATACTGGCACCAAGAAGACACAACCACAGAGGGTAGCAACCACAAATAGGGCAGATTAGAACTGAAGAATCTCTGGTGAAGTCACTGAGGTGAGGGACTGTTTTATAGGGTCACATGTGTTGATAACAATGCTGACTCTGCTACCTTCTAATCAAAAATCTCTGTTTTTCCTCCAGGGATGATGACATTGATAGCTAACATTTACTGAATGCTTGCAACATGCCATATCCTATGCTAGACAATTCACCTGTATTACCTGTGTAGTGGCGAATTCTAAGATAGCTGCTATGTCCTCATTCCCTGTATTAGCCCCAGGACTGCGAAAATGATGTATTTCATTCCTGTCAGTGGATTACTAATGCAGGAGATGCAAGAGATGTGGGTTTGATCCCAGGAAGATCCCCTGGAACAGGAAAGTGGCAACCTGCTCCAGTATTCTTGCCTAGAAAATTTCATGGACAGAGAGGAGTCTGGCTGGCTACAGTCCATGGGTTTGCAAAGAGTCAGACATGACTGAGCAACAGAGCAAACACATACACAAGTGGTTCATGTTACATGGAATGGATTGATGACTTGAAGGAAGGCATATTAATTGGTAAGCCTGGACTAATCAAATAAACCCTTTAAATCTGAGTCTAGATGTCAGTGACACAGTCAGAAATTGGAAATATGAGGATTTCATGTACCACTAAAAGCCTGACAATGGAGGGGCCCACACGACAGAGAACAGCCTCTAGCTGACAGTCAGCAAGAAAACAGGGACTTCAGTCCTACAACCACAAGGATATGAATTCTGCCAACAATCTGAATGAGTTTGGAAGAGGCCCTGAGCCTCAGATATGGTAACAGCCTGAGCCAACACCTTGACTTTAATCTTTCGGGACCCTGAACAGAGAAGTGAGGAAGACTGTGCTGGACTCCTGATCTATAGAAAGTATGAGATGACAATTTGTGCTGTTATAAGATGTTAAATTTCTGTTGTTCATCAACAATAGAAAATCACATACCCTACTTGAAATATCAATAACCTCAGATATGCGGATGCTACCATACTTATGGCAGAAAGAGAAGAACTAAAGAGCCTCTAGATGAAAGTGAAAGGGGAGAGTGAAAAAGTTGGCTTTAAACTCAACATTCAGAAAACTAAGTTCATGGCATCTGGTCCTATCACTTCATGGCAAATAGATGGGGAAACAACGGTAACAGTGACAGATTTTGGGGGGCTCCAAAATCACTGCAGATGGTAACTGCAACCATGAAATTAAAAGACGCTTGCTCCTTGGAAGAAAAGTTATGACCAACCTAGATAGCATATTAAAAAGCAGAGACATTACTTTGCCAACAAGGTCCGTCTAGTCAAAGCTATGGTTTTTCCAGTAGTCATGTATGGATGTGAGAGTTGGACTATAAAGAAAGTTGAGTGCTGAAGAATTGATGCTTTTGAACTGTGGTGTTAGAGAAGACTTCTTGAGAGTCCCTTGGACTTCAAGGAGATCCAACCAGTCCATCCTAAAGGAAATCAGTCCTGAATAGTCATTGGAAGGACTGATGTTGAAGCTGAAACTCCAATACTTTGGCCACCTGATGCAAAGAACTGACTCATTAGAAAAGACCTTGATGCTGGGAAAGATTGAAGGTGGGAGGAGAAGGGGATGACAGATGATGAGATGCTTGGATGGCATCACCGACTCGATGGACATGGGTTTGGGTGGACTCCGGGAGTTGGTGATGGACAGGGAAGCCTGGCGTGCTGCAGTCCATGGGGCTCAAAGAGTCAGACATGACTTAGCGACTGAACTGAACTGACTTGATATTCTAAACTAGCTTCCCTATTTTATAGATAAGGAGACAGACTCAGATTAAGAATTTGCCTAAAGTTATACAGCTAGTAAGTAGCAGAGATAGGTTTAAATCCGACTCTCTCTTGACTTTAGGGTCAGTGCTCTTAAAGGCCACATGTATTTCTTCTCTATATTTATGTTACTCAAATACCGGGCTTCTGAGAAAGGAGGCTCAGAAGTGGTAAAGAGAATGGAAAACTTTTCTATCTGCCTAGGTGTGGATGTACAGAAAGTCAGAGGCCCTGTGTTGAGTCCTGACTCCACTATAAGTTACCTATGTGCCCTTAAGAAAGTCACTGAGTCTCTCTGAGCCTCAGGTTGTATGAAGGGTGGTGAAAATTTTTTTTTTACTAAACTCCTCATAGGACTACAGTGATGATTTCAAGAAAGTATGTGAGGGTGCATGATAAATGGCAACGTCCACAGGGCAGGCCGGAGAAGGCAATGGCACCCCACTCCAGTACGCTTGCCTGGAAAATCCCATGGATGGAGGAGCCTGGTAGGCTGCAGTCCATGGGGTCGCTAAGAGTCAGACATGACTGAGCGACTTTAATTTCACTTTTCACTTTCATGCATTGTAGAAGGAAATGGCAACCCACTCCAGTGTTCTTGCCTGGAGAATCCCAGGGACAGGGGAGCCTGGTGGGCTGACGTCTGTGGGGTCGCACAGAGTCGGACACGACTGACACCACTGACACGACTTAGCAGCAGCAGCAGCAGCCACAGGGCAGGCAGAGGTGCCTGGATGTCATGCAGGTGTATCTTTTCTTGGTGACTGAGAGTCTCGATGTCCTCTGCATACAGGCTGGACATGGCTCTCTGATGGCTTGTTCCAAAGAAGACATTTAAAAATAAGACTTTTTTTTTTTCCTTTTTGGAGGGGAAATATATTTTCCATTACCTTTATTTGGAAATCACCTAATAAAGCGGAGTATAACCTTTCTTTCTTTTCTAAAATTCTTTAAAAGTCAACTGACTATTTAAAGCCAAAGTAATAACAATATATTGTGGGATTCATGATATATGAAGATATATCAGAGGATAGCAGAAGATATAAAGAGAATTATACTGTTTTAGGTTTCTACATTACACTTGAAATGTTACAGTATTAATTCATCATAGATGGAGACAAATTAAGAACGTGTTTTAGTGTGTTAAAAACTAAAATGTGATACATAGAGCTATAACTTAAAGATCAAGAGAAGACAGAATGGTATACTAAAAAATTCTCAAATAAATCAAATGAAAGATTTGGAAGGGAACAACAAAGGAATAAAGAACAGGGGAAATTAAACAACAAATAGGAAGAAGGCAGACTTATATGCAACCAGCTCATTAATAATATGAAATGTAAATGAATGAAATACTCCAATTAAAGGCAGAGATTATCAAACTAGATTTAAAAAAACAGCCTATAAAAGGTTTTCTTGACATATAAAGGCACACACAGGATGAAAGAACAAGGATGAAAAAAGATATACCATGCAAAAAACAAGTACAAGAATGCTGGTGAAACTAGATTCATATTACACCCAGCAGAATTCAAGTGAAGAAGTATTATCAGAAATAGCATGAGTCATTTCACAATGACAGAAGGGTCAATTTATCGAGAAGATGTAACAATTCCAAATATATATGTAACAAACCTTCAAAATCCAAAAAGCAAAAAAACGACAGAACTAAAAGAAGAAATAAACGTATCCAAAATCATAGGTGGAATTTTAACACCTCCTTTCAGTAGCTGATATAATAATAAACACACAAAAAATAGGATATAGAAGACTGAATACTACTAACAAGTAACTAATACGTATCCAAAACACTATACTCAAAATTGCAGGACATACATTTTTTTCAAGTTCACATGGACTATTTATCAAGACAGACTACGTGTTGAGTCATAAAACAAATCTCAACAGATTTCAAAGGATTAAGTCCATACAGATTATAACTGACTAAAATAGAAATTGGATATCAGTAACAATAAAACATCTAGAAAAGTCCCCAAACATTTGAAATTCAAGCAGCACAATTATAAATAACTCATGGTTCAAAAAGAAATCACAGAAGAAATTTAAAAAATTTTCTAACAAAATGATAAAGAAAAACAACATATCAAAATTTGAGAGAGACAGCTAAAACAAACCTTAGGTAGAAATTTATAGCTTTAAAGGCTTATATTAAAAAAGAAGAATGGATTAAAATCAATGATCTAAACTTCCATTTTGAGAAATGAAAACTGAAAAAGAAGAAATTAAATTGAAAATAAGTCAAAGGAAATAATAAAGATAAAAGCATAAATGAACAAAATGGAAAACAAACCACAGGAAACAAATCAACAAAGTAAAAGCCTGCTTCTTTGAAAAGTTTAGAAAAACTGATAAACTCCTAACTAGATTTTTTTTTTTAAGAAAAGGGGATAAGAGAATAAAGATACAAATTTTCACTCTAAGGAAGAAAAGAAGTTATTTCACTATATCCTACAGATATTAAAAGGAAAGTAAGAAAATACCATAAACAATTTTATGCCAATCAATTCAACAACTTAAATATGATGGATAAATTTCTTTAAAAAATAACCCACAACTTGCTAAAACTAACAGAAGGAGAAACTGTAAAAACTGAATGTCCCTATATGTAGTACAGACATTTAATTTTTTTCCACAAATAGACTCTACCAAACATTGAGGAAAAAAATAATGCAAAACCTACACAAACTCTTTCAGAAAACAGAGGAGGCAGGGAAACTTGTCAATTCATTTTATGAAGCCAGTTTAGTGCTACTATAACAGTCTAATAAGGACAATACAAGAAAAGTAACTTCTGACCACTATGACTCATGAACATAGATATAAAATTTTCAATACAATTTTAGCAAATTGAATCGAATAATATAGAAAAGGTTGAAGTATCATGACTCAGAAGGGTTTATTTATTGCTGGAATGCAAGGTTGGTCTAACAGTCAAAAACTAATGAATGCAATTCTCCATTTTAACAGAGAAAAGAAAAAACACAGGATCATGTCAATAGATACAGAAAAAGCTTTCTACAGAATTTAATACTCAGCCATGAGGGGTTAAAGCGTCTGCCTCCAATGCGGGAGACCCAGGTTCAATCCCTGGGTCAGGAAGATCCCCTGGAGAAGGAAATGGTAACCCACTCCAGTATTCTTGCCTGGAGAATCCCACGGACCGAGAAGCTTGGTAGGCTACAGTCCATGGGGTTGCAAAGAATCGGACATGACTGAGCGACTTCACTTATGATAAAAATCTCTTAGCAAAGCAGGAATATAGGGGAATTTCTTTAATCTGCTAAAGACACTTAAGTAAAACCTAATGCTAACATAAATCTTAAGGGGATATATAAAGCCAAATGTCTGCTCATAGCGCTTGTGTACAACAATGACTTGGAGGTGCCAGTCAGTACAGAAGGTTAAAAAAAAAAAGAAATAAAAAAACATAAAGATTATAAACACTGGAAAGAAAGAAGTAAAGCTGTTAACAGATGATATGACTGTTTATGAAAAAAATCCTAAGAAATCTACAAAAAAGCTACTAGAACTTGGTAGGATTATAAATTTAGCAAAGTCAATAGAGAAAAGTCATTTGTATTCCTATATACCTGCAACAACTGGAAAATGAAATCTGAAAAACTATCATTCACAATTAAAGCAAAAACACTAAAAATATACAAGAGTTCCACATGAAATCTTAAGACATATCTGAGATAAAATATACAAGATTTAAACAAAAATCATGTTGTTGATTGGAAAACTCAGTATTGTTAAAATGTCAGTTAGTTCTTCGTTGAGCTATAGATTCAATGCCATCTCAATCAAAATCTCAGCAGGTCTTTTCTGAAGGTTGGGGTTGGAATTGGCAAACTGATTCTAAAATTTATACAGGAATACAAAGGACTTAAAATAGCCAAAACAATATTTAAAAAGAATAAAGTTGGAGAATTTATATTTCCTGACTTTAAGAACTATTGGTATATAAACAAAAAAGCCTCTTGATGACAGTGAAAGAGGAGAGCGAAAAAGTTGGCCTAAAGCTCAACATTCAGAAAACAAAGATCATGGCATCTGGTCCCACCACTTCATGGGAAATAGATGGGGAAACAGTGGAAACAGTGTCAGACTTTATTTTCAGGGGCTCCAGAATTACTGCAGATGGTGACTGCAGCCATGAAATTAAAAGACGCTTACTCCTTGGAAGAAAAGTTATGACCAACCTAGATAGCATATTCAAAAGCAGAGACATTACTTTGCCGACTAAGGTCCGCCTAGTCAAGGCTATGGTTTTTCCTGTGGTCATGTATGGAAGTGAGAGTTGGACTGTGAAGAAGGCTGAGCGCCGAAGAATTGATGCGTTTGAACTGTGGTGCTGGAGAAGACTCTTGAGAGTCCCTTGGACTGCAAGGAGATCCAACCAGTCCATTCTGAAGGAGATCAGCCCTGGGATTTCTTTGGAGGGAATGATGCTAAAGCTGAAACTCCAGTACTTTGGCCACCTCATGCGAAGAGTTGACTCATTGGAAAAAACTCTGATGCTGGGAGAGATTGGGGGCAGGAGGAGAACGGGACGACTGAGGATGAGATGGCTGGATGGCATCACTGTCTCAAAGGACGTGAGTCTGGGTGAACTCCGGGAGATGGTGATGGACAGGGAGGCCTGGCGTGCTGCGATTCATGGGGTCGCAAAGAGTTGGACACGACTGAGCGACTGAACTGAACTGAACTGAACTGAAGCACCTGGGCATGCAGCATGCAGTGTCCTCCTGGCTTGTGTCTACTGGGTAAAGTCCTACTCATTTTTCAAAAGTTCAGCCTGAGTCTCACTATCTTCAGGAAACCTTGATCATCCTGATTGTCACTAAACCCCCCTCTCCCCAGCAGCCCTACACACTGTATTTCACAGAATATCCAGAAAGAGACCCACTTATATGTGGTCTATTTATTTTGATAAAGGCATGAAGGTAATTCCATGGGGAAAAGAAAAAGTTTTTTCAACAAATGTTGCTTAAATACCTGGAGATATATAAACAAAAAAATTAACTTCAGCTTTAACCTCATACCATATCCCAAAATGAATTTGAGATGGATTATAGACCTAAATGTCAAACCAAAACCAAAGCTTTAGAGAAAGACAGAGGAGAATCTCTTCAGGCATTTATGGAAGGCAAATAATTATGAGGATACAAAAATATTAACATAAAAATAAAACACTGATAAATAGATTTCATTAAAAATTTTCTGCTCATCAAAAGATACTGTTAAGAAAATGAAAAAGCAAGCCACAGATTGGGAGAAAATATTTGTAATACATATTTCTGACAAATATATAAAGAACTCTTAAAACTTAATAATAAACAGACCAACAACCTGATTAAAAATACACAAAATTTGAACAAACACTTATACCAATAAGCACATGAAAATATGCTTATCAGTCATCATCAGAATATCAAAATTAAAAGCTCAATGTGATATCCCTTCACTCCCTGGAGAATAGCTAAAATTAAAAAGACTGACAATACCAAGTGTTGGAGAGGATATGCAACAACTGGAACCTGACATATTAATGGTGGGAGTACAAACTGGCACAACGATTATGAAAAAGGTGGTCAGTTTCTTATAAAGTTCATCATACACACATTCTCATTCCCAATTACCGACCCACAGAATTGAAAGCATGTCTATTAAAAACTCATGTAAGAAAGTTCATAGCAGCTGTATTCATAAAAATCCCCAAACTGGAAACAACCTAAACACACATATGCAGAAGAATGGATTAGTACATTATGGTATATTCAGATAATAAAATATTACTCAGCAGTAAAAAGAAGCAATGCCATAACAGATAAGTCTAAAATTAATTATGTTGAACACAAAAGACATGGAAGAGTACAATCTGTATTATTCCATTTATAAGAAGCATCTAGAAGAGGAAACACTAAGACATGATGATAGAAAAAAGCATTGTTTTGGGGGTGAGGAGACTAACTGGAAAGGGTAGAAGGTAACTGTCAAAACTCCATCAAAAGTTACACTTGAATCTGTCTACTTCACTGTATGTAAACTATAAGTGTACCTAAATTATGCTACAATAAATACGTTTAAATGATAAAGATATCTTTAAAAGAAATACACAAAACCCTTGCCTTCAAAGGACTCACAGGTTGATGAAGGAAATGAGATGTATACAAAGATGTGAGAAAGCAAAGAACAATACAAACAAGATTTCAAAGCAGTCTATGACCAATAGTCAACCCAAACTGGAGAGAGGTGAAAGAACTGCCTGTAAGTTAACATGGATGGAAAACCATAACGAAGACTGTGGAAGGAAGAGGAGATTTGCAGGAACAGAAAGAAAGAAGGAGGAAAGAAGCAGGCAAAGGCACTGTAAGTCAAAGCAGAAGCTAAATCCAACCAAGGGTCCTTTCCATGTCCACCCCCTGACTGACCCTTCACCTCAAGCCTATCATAGGGAGGAGTACAGTCTTGTTTTACAGGATGAAGTTTGGGAAGATTAATAGCCCTACCCAAGGTGACAGAGCTTACAGATTAGAACTTGTGATGGGAACTGGGGTGCACATGACCCCAAAGCCTGTGCTCATCCAGCAGAGGGGATTCACTTATGAGGACAGAACTTGCTGGACAGCCATGAGCAAGAAGTACAAGTCACAGGAGAAGCTCTGGTCAGTGCCAGAAAGTGGCCTTTCTGAGTTCACATGTTTAGAATTCTGCTCTATGGGAGGGAATAAACAGCTGACTCCACTCCAAGGGCTGTAGTGCTGTTCATAAACCATGAGAGTGTTTATGTCCCGGGCAGAGCTCTCCACGTGAATTACAGCCTTGTGCGCACTGTGTGCATACAGCATTTTCACAGGACAAAGCAGGGAGAGCAAGGAATGCTGCAGTTGGCCTTTGTCTCTTTCTGTCCTGTCTCTTCACCTCTTCCCCAATCTCTAGTCTGTACTGCAGGGAAGTTCTTTGGTTGTGCTTATCCACTACCTGGACTTCTGACACAGCTCAGGGAAGTTACTCGGGTCAGTTTAAGAAGGGAGTTTTTAAACTACTTCTTTCTAGCATGAGCTGCTGACTTTCTCTTTTATTACACTTAAAATGGACCCATCTTCACTACAGTAGCAGGCGGATTTTTTTAAAACACTACTTAAGATGTTTTCTTTAGGCTGGTGGTAATGTAAAGCAAATGTCTCTTGCAATTCTGAACCAATCTGTTAAAATAAACAGGCTTCACTTACGATAGGCCTACACTGAAATCACAGGCTTTGGTCTGCAACTCCTTAAAGACTAAATTCATACATGCTAAAAAGTTTACTGAAAAAGCATGTGTGTCTATGAGCATACACATGCACATATGCATACACACACACAAGGAGATAACTTTGCCATGGAAACCACAAAAACATGTCTAGTTTAGACTCCGCAGCACATACCACAAATAACAGCCCATCTTTTAATGGCAGATCCTATGTAGACCCAGGGAAAGCCCAGAAAATTAAACTGCAATTCCTCAAACATAAAACTTATTTCATAATCCCCCTTTTCAAGTTTATTTCAAGATAAGTAAGTCTTACTCATCGTCATTAGTTACCTTTGTGTATGTCTGTTTTTTTCCTTAAATAGAATTTCAGACTTGGGCACTGTGGACAAAAAGGAAAAACACAGGGAGGAAGGGCACACTGAAGGTTCAGACAACAACAGCTCTGGATTCCACATATGAATCTGAAGCAATCTGGGTTTCTAGAGAAAGTTGTCCTGTCATTATTTAAAAGAGTCCCAACTCTGCTGTGAGTGAAAGCCTTGTACTCCAGAAAGTATAGGAGATGCCAGGGGGCACCTCGGGACCAAAAGAGAACCCACAGCGGGGAAGAAACAAGCAAGAAACATTACCAGTCAAGAGCGTTCTAGGTCTGGAAGGCCAGGTTTTACTAGTACACACTTTAAAAAACCATCACAAGTTGGTTTGATATCATAAACGCTTTGATCTCTCCTGCTGGGCTATAAATTCCATGATGACATGGAAAATTTCTGATTTGTTTATCACCGTATCCCCAGCCTTGGGCACACTGCCTGGAACATGGGAGATGCTCAATGAATACTGGATGAGCAATGAAGAGGATGCTGAATCGATATTCTTCATCTCTGTAATTCTTTGGATCTGAATATCCTTTAGCTGGAATCACAGGTGTGAGCATACAGCTGTATGATAAAGTAATAACCACCTGCCACTCTATAATTTATTTTTGGAAACTATGACACTGACCCACTCACTGTTGCTTCAGTCTAGGAAGACCATGGTTCATGAAGACGACTGGTGCTCCAGATAGTAAAGTCTTACCTATAAAAAACACTCGGCATTTATATTTACCTATTCCATACAACTGGGGAACACTTTCTACAGAGAGGTTCAAGTGCAATAGTTATATCTCTAAATTCCAAACTCCAGCTAAACTTCAACCTCAAATTCCCAACTTATTTCCCTAGGGATATTAATAGTTCTAAGTTATTTGACTTATTGGAAAAGACTCTGATGCTGGGAGGGATTGGGGGCAGGAGGAGAAGGGAACGACAGAGGATGAGATGGCTGGATGGCATCACTGACTCGATGGACGTGAGTCTGGGTGAACTCCGGGAGTTGGTGATGGACAGGGAGGCCTGGCATGCTGCGATTCATGGGGTCACAAAGAGTCAGACACGACTGAGAGACTGAACTGAACTGAACTGAAGTTATTTGTATAGCCATTTATTCAAAGATGATGCAGGCCCTACTCTGGGCAATGGCTGCAGAGATGCAATGAGGAATATAACTCACTCTGTTCCTTCAAAGGCATTACAGTTCCATATGAAAAGCTAGGTACTGGATCTACATGTTGACTAACAAGACCCAAATTCTATTTGTTTACTGCCTGCTGAAATTTCCCATTTTAAAAAATGTGAAAGCAGCTGTCAATATTTTCATCATAGACACCGTTTATCCATAACTCCAACTCCCATCTAGTAAACAGAATCTAATCTAAATAGAAAGGTAGATTTCAGAGATATCCTGTAACCCATCTGTTTTTTTTTTAAAGACAATCTACCTGAGGAGGCTAGAAGAGGAGTTGGCTAACTTTTTCTATAAAGGGCCAAATAGCAATTACTTTTGGCTTTCCAGGACATATGTAGTCTGTTTCAACTATTCATCCTGCAGTTGTTGCATGAAAGCAGCCACAGAAGATAAGTTTAAAAATGGGTATTGCTATGTTTCAACAAAACTTTATTTATAAAAACAGGCACAGGGCAGTAGCTTGCCAATCCCTGGACTAGATAAATAATATGTTACCTATTTGCAAGAAATAACAATTGATTCAGTGGACTTCCCTGGTGGCCCAGGGGTTAAGAATCCACATTGCAATGCAGGGGAAGAAGGTTCAATTCCTGGTTGGGGAACTAAGATCCCACATGCTATGGAGCAACTAAGCCCAAGCACCTTTGTAACTACTGCGCCTGTGTGCCACAACTAGAGAGTCCGTACACTTCAAGGAAAGATCCTGCAAGATGCAACGAAGATCTCGTGTGCAACTAAGACCCAACACAGCCAAATAAAACAACAACAAAAACAATGATTCACTTACTTTGCTCTTTTGGCCATTTCATTTCCATCCCATCGGGGGCTGTATGGGTAGTTCTTCTGGGCCTGGGAATAAAGCTGTCCACTGTTGGTAAAGTGATAGACAGATTGGAATGTGAGAGTTGGCTGATCTCGAGGAAAAAACAGGGGCAGGTCAACTGTAAAGACAGAAGAAAGGAAAAGACAGTTAGGGCTTAAATGCATCTTAATACACATTTTTGGCTAAATACGAATGGTGGGTACAAGACTCTACTTAAACCATAAACACCGGTTGATGCTTAGGTAACAGGTATGGAGAGAGAACCCAAGAAATATTGGGTTGGCCAAAAAGTTCATTTGGGTTTTCCAAACTTTTTGGCCAATCCAAGACAAGGTGTCTTCCCTGCCTTTAAGGACTTTATAACCTAGGTAGAGAGGCAAATCACCCATAAATAAAAATTTAACCAATATGAGGCATGATGTGTAGGTAAGTGCTGAAAGAGCACTAGGAAATGGTTGCAGAGACTGGGCAACCCCAGCCCCCTGAACTGCTGTGGCACTTATTACCTGTCCAGTATTCACAGAGAAGTTAATTGTATATCTCTTTTAAGTATCTATTATATCATAAACTCATCAAAGGCTGGGCAGTGTCTTTCTCCTCCAGAATTTGAAGAAGACTGTTCTTAAAGAATGGATTTGGAAAGGGGACCAAGAGGGCAAGTGATGATCTTTCTTTTCTACAGGAGATGGCAACTGGGCCACCGGAAAAACCCAAAGTCTATCACTTCATTTTCAATCTAGCGGTGAACTTTGATACTGAGCAGTTTTCCGTTTTTCTGTATATGTTACCATATATATCTCCTCAATCAGTATGAGCTGCTTAATGGAATGTCACAGGGACTACATATGTCTGCTGTTAATAGTATATACTGATTTGAATATTTGCTATTTACAAATATTATGTGCTTTATGTTCATTTGGGGATCCTTTAACTCCATTTTTAAAAATAAAATGACTTCCTATTTTCAGTTCAGGCAAACTATCACTAAAAACACAGACTGTTTCGATGTCAAATTCCTCAAGGCATATAATATGTATTTCTGTAAATGTTACTCACTTTGAGGACACAGAATAGGCACATCTGTTTAAAAAAAGAATAACAAGAAAAATGTGTATAGACTTTTCTAGCTTTACAGAGTACTTTTATATACTTTATCTAATTTGATACCTATAATTCCTTGAAGCAGACATTATTTTCACCAGCTGCATTTAATAAATGACATACTTGAGGCTCCAAAAGGTTTATTAACTTGTTCATACCATAGCTACACAGAGGCAGGACTCAAATCTAGTCCTGTAATTTAAATCCTAAGCTCCTTCCACTGGCTCACGTTGCCTTTTGCTCTTGGGTTTACTGCTCACTATGTCAAAATTACAACTTAGTAAGCTAAAGTCTCTACTGTGAAAGATGTACAGGGTTCATTCTTTTGGCTCTATGAGGCAAATATAGGAAAGAAAAAGACATACGAGATAGCTGTACATGTATCACCAAGTCAGTTAGGGTGACCTTTGGCTTGGAACAGGCCCACCAACTACCCAAAATGATTTTTTGAAGGAAGTTAGGTTTGCAGCAAACTTAAAAAACAAGAAACTGTCCAGTTGGTAAGGCCTCTTAGACCTCTGAGTATATTTGACACTGACTCAGTGCTGTAGGGGGTTTCTACAGATGAATCAGCCCCCAACCAAAGAAAAGTGGCAAGACTTTGAATGTCCACTCTTTAGTCACATTTTCCAAGTGCCTCAACGCAGTTTCAATACATGTCTGTGCCAAAGCAAAAATCTGGTAACATATAGGAATAATGCAAAACATGAAAAACACACTAATTCATGTGATACGTACTTAAGATTCAGAAAACCCTTTTGAATCCTTTCAACTTAGAGTTTGATATGAAATATCTTCAGTCATTTGGAATAAATATCATTTCCCAAAACTGTTTATCTCTCTTCTGATTACTCATTTCATCTCCTCTGATTAATTTTAGAAAAAAATGCCTATTCACATGTACTTTAATTTGACTTCAACCATGTTTATATTTTATATGTTTCATACATAAAATGAGATTCAGATTAATCTCCAAAGCAATAGCTATAGCATTGGAGCAAAGTATTTAACATGCAAGTTTCCCTTTAAAACAGCAGTAATTTTCAATAATAAAATTCAATGGCAATAATTTACCAGTTCAAAGTAAGTACAGTCATCATTCAGTATCCAAGCAATATAGATAATATCAGAAGCTTCATGACTCTTAAGCTACCGGCTTTCTAGGGCTGAAATGCATTTTTTGTTCCTGCTATTTTGTTTTGTAGAAAATGAGCCGCTGGTATTTTGATAGGCTAAAAAATGATTTCCCACCTAGTCCTGAAACATCCACTCTGACCCACTACATGCCCAATTAAGACCAGGAACAATTCAAAATATAAACATAATTTTATTTACCTAAATGAGTGAGTTACTCTGATTTTAAAAAACCTGTTAGCTGATATGTACTTGATTACATGATTATTTTGCCAGGGAGATTTTTCTTAAAAAGTGTAGCTGGAGTCAGTACTAAAACTTGAACACAGTGGCTACATCATTAGAAGGGGTAGGACTGGTCAGAGTCCTTCAAAGATAAAAACTGGTAATCCACATATTAATTCACATGAGAAAATAAATTAAAAAAAAATAAATATCTTGCTCAGTTTAATGAGGGCGTATCCTGCCTGAATCAGTCTGCAGTCAGTAGAAGAATGACTTCTTTAAAAATGTTCTAAGAAGGAGTTAATAATTAAAATACCTGAGAGAAATACTTTGCATTTTTCTTATAAGAATGATTTGAATGGTACAAGTTAGAATTAAAAAACAAAACAAAATTTGTTTTCCTTATCCCCAAATGCTTCTGACACTGTACATTTTACCTATAGGCTACGTCATGATTTTTCTGAAACATTGAAATAATGACTGCTGAGCCTTCAAACAACTGGGTATTGTTTTTGTTTTGGCTCCATCCCTTCATTCTTTCTGGAGTTACTTCTCCACCGATCTCCAGTAGCATATTGGGCACCTAATGACCTGGGGAGTTCCTCTTTTGGTATCCTATCATTTTGCCTTTTCATACTGTTCATGGGGTTCTCAAGGCAAGAATACTGAAGTGGCTTGCCATTCCCTTCTCCACAAAAACAGTACCCAGTTGTGCATGTGACTGGTGATAGAAGCAAGATCTGATGCTGTAAAGAGCAATACTGCATAGGAACCTGGAACGTCAGGTCCATGAATCAAGGCAAATTGGAAGTGGTCAAACAAGAGATGGCAAGGGTGAACGGTGACATCCTAGGAATCAGTGAACTAAAATGGACTGGAATGGGTGAATTTAACTCAGATGACTATTATATCTACTACTGCGGGCAGGAATCCCTCAGAAGAAATGGAGTAGCCATCATGGTCAACAAAAGAGTCCGAAATGCAGTACTTGGATGCAATCTATAAAACGACAGAATGATCTCTGTTTGCCTCCAAAGCAAACCATTCAATATCACAGTAATCCAAGTCTATGCCCCAACCAGTAATGCTGAAGAAGCTGAAGTTGAATGGTTTTATGAAGACCTACAAGACCTTTTAGAACTAACACCCAAAAAAGATGTCCTTTTCATTATAGGGGACTGGAATGCAAAAGTAGGAAGTCAAGAAACACCTGGAGTAACAGGCAAATTTGGCCTTGGAATACAGAATGAAGCAGGGCAAAGAGTTTTGCCAAGAAAATGCACTGGTCATAGCAAACACCCTCTTCCAACAACACAAGAGAAGAGTCTACACATGGACATCACCAGATGGTCAACAGCAAAATCAGATTGATTATATTCTTTGCAGCTAAAGATGGAGAAGCTGTATACAGTCAACAAAAACAAGACCAGGAGCTGACTGTGGCTCAGATCATGAACTCCTTATTACCAAATTCAGACTCAAATTGAAGAAAGTAGGGAAAACCGCCAGACCATTCATGTATGACCTAAATCAAATCCCTTATGATTATACAGTGGAAGTGAGAAATAGATTTAAGGGCCTAGATCTGATAGATAGAGTGCCTGATGGACTATGGAATGAGGTTCGTGACATTGTACAGGAGACAAGGATCAAGACCATCCCCATGGAAAAGAAATGCAAAAAAGCAAAATGGTGGTCTGGGGAGGCCTTACAAATAGCTGTGAAAAGGAGAGAGGCAAAAAGCAAAGGAGAAAAGGAAAGATATAAGCCTCTGAATGCAGAGTTCCAAAGAATAGCAAGAAGAGAAAAGAAAGCCTTCTTCAGCGATCAATGCAAAGAAATCGAGGAAAACAACAGAATGGGAAAGACTAGAGATCTCTTCAAGAAAATTAGAGATACCAAGGGAACATTTCATGCAAAGATGGGCTCGATAAAAGACAGAAATGGTATGGACCTAACAGAAGCAGAAGATATTAAGAAGAGGTGGCAAGAATACACAGAAGAACTGTACAAAAAAGATCTTCACGACCCAGATAATCATGATGATGTGATCACTAATCTAGAGCTAGACATCTTGGAATGTGAAGTCAAGTGGGCCTTAGAAAGCATCACTACGAACAAAGCTAGTGGAGGTGATGGAATTCCAGTTGAGCTGTTTCAAGTCCTGAGGGATGATGCTGTGAAAGTGCTGCACTCAATATGCCAGCAAATTTGGAAAACTCAGCAGTGGCCACAGGACTGGAAAAGGTCAGTTTTCATTCCAATCCCAAAGAAAGGCAATGCCAAAGAATGCTCAAACTACCACACAATTGCACTCATCTCACATGCTAGTAAAGTAATGCTCAAAATTCTCCAAGCCAGGCTTCAGCAATACGTGAACCGTGAACTCCCTGATGTTCAAGCTGGTTTTAGAAAAGGCAGAGGAACCAGAGATCAAATTGCCAACATCCGCTGGATTGTGGAAAAAGCAAGAGAGTTCCAGAAAAACATCTATTTCTGCTTTATTGACTATGCCAAAGCCTTTGACTGTGTGGATCACAATAAACTGAAAAATTCTGAAAGAGATGGGAATACCAGACCACCTAACCTGCCTCTTGAGAAATCTGTATGCAGGTCAGGAAGCAACAGTTAGAACTGGACATGGAACAACAGACTGGTTCCAAATAGGAAAAGGAGTACGTCAAGGCTGTATATTGTCACCCTGCTTATTTAACTTATATGCAGAGTACATCATGAGAAACACTGGGCTGGAAGAAACACAAGCTGGAATCAAGATTGCCGGGAGAAATATTAATAACCTCAGATATGCAGATGACACCACCCTTATGGCAGAAAGTGAAGAGGAGCTAAAAAGCCTCTTGATGAAAGTGAAAGAGGAGAGTGAAAAATTTGGCTTAAAGCTCAACATTCAGAAAACGAAGATCATGGCATCTGGTCCCATCACTTCATGGGAAACAGACGGGGAAACAGTGGAAATAGTGTCAGACTTTATATTTTTGGGCTCCAAAATTACTGCAGATGGAGACTGCAGCCATGAAATTAAAAGATGCTTACTCCTTGGAAGGAAAGTTATGACCAACCTAGATAGCATATTCAAAAGCAGAGACATTACTTTGCCGACTAAGGTCCATCTAGTCAAGGCTATGGTTTTTCCTGTGGTCATGTATGGATGTGAGAGTTGGACTGTGAAGAAGGCTGAGCGCTGAAGAATTGATGCTTTTGAACTGTGGTGTTGGAGAAGACTCTTGAGAGTCCCTTGGACTGCAAGGAGATCCAACCAGTCCATTCTGAAGGAGATCAACCCTGGGATTTCTTTGGAAGGAATGATGCTAAAGCTGAAACTCCAGTACTTTGGCCACCTCATGCGAAGAGTTGACTCACTGGAAAAGACTCTGATGCTGGGGAGGGATTGGGGGGAGGAGGAGAAAGGGATGAACGAGGGTGAGATGGCTGGATGGCATCACGGACTCGATGGACATGAGTCTGAGTGAACTCTGGGAGATGGTGATAAACAGGGAGGCCTGGAGTGCTGCGATTCATGGGGTCGCAAAGAGTCGGACACGACTGAGCGACTGAACTGAACTGAACTGAGCCTTCAAATAGCTAACTCGCTTTAAGAAACTCCTAAGCTTCTGGGCAGTTTGGGCTAGTTGTCTCAGCCATGTTAAATCTGAGCAACTGAACATCTGCTTCCTTAGAATCCAACTCCTCTACTAGCTCAGGTTTGATTCCCAGAGTAGCTTCATTCCATTGGATTCAGTTACTTATTGTCAGCGTTGTTTTCACAAGTGCTTCCTATTTCCTTCTTTCTGGATTCAGAGACTGAATTTTGCCCAGCTCTTGAGCCACGGAAGAAATGGTCCCCTTCTTGTTCAGTATAATTTTCAATAGCCACTTCCTAAGCATTATTTTCTTCAAGAACTTGTTGAAACGAGTCACACTCAAACACTGCTAATTCTGCTCAACCTGGGCCCTTCACAGGAGTTGCTCACAGGGCTCTGACGCCCTGGCAGAAGGCAGGAATAATTAAGTTCTGCACCAGCTTGCCTCATGCTGGACGGTCACAGCAGTGACAGGTTCTACTGGTCACAGTCCCAGAGAACTGCCCACCGTGCAGCTTTGAGAGGCGCCAGATGCACTGAGAAACTTTGCCGCCTCTCTCCAAACCATGCTGAAGTTCTGATGGTTTTATCTTCTCTAGTAAATATGCTTAACTGCTCCTATGTGCTCATCCTTGCACCAGAAGAAGACTTCATTAGTTTTATCTAAGTTCACAAGACTCTCGAGAAACTTCACTTCCCAGCCTCAGACCTCAACAATGGAAAAATGACACTGAACAGCCAAAAGAAAAATGCCACATTGTGTATCCGATCCACAGGACAGCTGCCAGATAACTCAACATTTCAGGCTTTGTTCTAACAAGTTTGATCATATGGTTTTTCCAGGAAAAAGAAAAAAAATCTAATTATGGCAAGATTAGAACAAGGGACATAAACAGCAAATAGTGATAACTAGCAGTTTGGCACAAAGCACTGAGAGAGAATAATAAATAAAAGCAGATTTAGGAAATCACAAAGCATCCCAGTTGAGGGGGGTGGGGAATGCGACTCAGTGTAGGAACAAAGAGCTTGATCGTTCCCTCAAGCTATTACCATACATAGTGATGTTCACTCCCAATCTTGGTAACGGGGCCAACACTCTTGGTTGCCTAACCAACAGCCATTCTCCATCTTCTTTTATATGTTCAGACACCTCCTCCCATAGTCGGAGAGCATTCACTCCCTCAACCTTCTATAAAACCAAGGCAAAGAAATGTGATTCAGTTCTGCCAATGGGACCCGAGTGGAAGTTGGCCAGGGGTCTCTGAGAAATCTTGTTCTAATTTAAGACACATGTGGAGAAGCCCCCATTTCATTTTTGCCTAGATCTTATCATGTGAGATCTTGAGGCTTGGAGCTGGCACTCATCTCATGACCATGAGCGGAAAGTCAGCCTGACGTCACTGAGCTGTCGAATTCATCTCTCTCTGGCACTGCCCAGCTCTGGATTCCTTGTTTTGTCAGACGATTACAAGACCTAACTATTTCAACTTTTGAAATCAGGTCTTCTTGGACCTGCAGTGCAAGGAAACTAAAGGAAATGTTATTCCTTGCAGCTTCTGTTCAAGAAGGCAGGATAATTGTATAATCTATTTCAGAAATATTTCCATCAAGCATGGTTAAAAACATTCAAGACGCATAAATAGGAAAGTTTTAGCTGTCTGGAAAATTCAGTTATGTGGGACAGTTCAACCCTTGAAAACGCCAGACAAATGAGGGGTTAACCATAATTGCTTCCCTGAGAGTCGCATCATCAAATATTTTCATCATTATTCACAAGTCAGCCATTATTTCATTCCTCCAAACCTTCCCAACTCTGTATTCTTGTGTGCTTGGGCTAGTAGGGAAGATGCTTCATGGATTCACTTTGTGGTGGCTATGGTTATGTTCCGATTTCCAGTCCTCTCAGGCCCCTCCAGTTCCTCGAAGCCTCAATAGGAGGTAGTTTTAACCCCATGTTGACTAGCTGTAAACTCCCCTTTCGATGATGATTCCATCTGAGGTCAATTCTTCTTAAGAGCAGTTTGTACCTATCTCATTCCCAGGCTTTCCCCGCAGTGGGCACACAACCAATTAGGGAAGTTGCCACTTACTGACTGACCACCCCTGATCTTACTAACTACACACTAAACCTCTGAGACACATGGATCCAAACCATTAGAAAGCTAACTACCACATATCCAAAATACTCACCTATAAGAAACAGAAAAGACAAGTTTTCCAATTCAGAAGTGTCCCTACTCAAGGCATTAAAAAGCAAATGGAGTCTCTTTTTTATCATCATGGCCTTACATGTAAGTGACCAAGGAGACCAAATATTAACCACATTTTAATTCGTTGGTTTCAATTTTTCACTTTTTTGTGTGATTTGATCATGTAAACAGATGACTTTGGGGTGTAGTAATATTAACAAACTAAAGCCTGAAGTTTCTTGGATTTTGCTGTAAATGCTAAAAATCCTAGCATGGGAGGTGACAGCATGATATGATGGAAAAAGTATACACAGCCTTTGGAGTCTGATAAAAATGCGTTTGAATTCTGAGCCCTATTCATTTATTAGTGGTGAGACCATAGGCAGAATATTTCATCTATTTGATTCTTGATTTTTCTCACCTGAAAAATGAGGGTAGTGATTCTTATAACATTGTTGAAACAACTGAACAAAAACAGAACGGGTAGTAAACAGACATTCGTTCTTTCCTCCGACTCGTCCTTTTCCTTACTTTGTATTTTTCTTTCAGTCTAGTTTTATACACTTCTATATATGTGAAATTTCTAACTCTAGCATGAATTTTCACAGTGTTTAACTATTTTGATAGATCTCTTTCTAAACTTTGTACAGACCTTTACATCTCAGTAAAATAACATACTGAAAAGAATTTAGCCTTTTCTTGATGACAAACACATGAAAAGATCATTATACAGGAGAGTCTCAAGGGTTAATAAGACTTCACTTCTAAAAAGAAATGATACAAATGAATTTATTTACAAAACAGAAACAGATTCACAAACTTAGAAAATGAATTTATGATTACAAGGTGGGGAAGGGATAGTTAGGGAATTGGAGATTGACCTGTACACACTGCTATACTTAAAATGGATAACCAACAAAAATCTACTGTATAGACAGGGAACTCTGCTGAATATTATGTAACAACCAACACGGGAAAAGAATTTGAGAAAGAATAGATGTATGTATACGTACTGATATAACTGAATCACTTTGCTGTCCACCTGAGACTAACACAGCATTATTAATCAACTATACTCCCATATAAAATAAAAAGTTTTAAAAAAGAGAAGACTTTACTTGCTCTTTCACAAATGCCTCCTACCACGAGCCAGACCCCCAAAACCGTTCAGTTAAAGAGCTGACACGCCTTTGAGGTGGTGCTGAGGTCCCCAGTGCTGCTGGCTTGTGTGTGCCGTTTGCCCCCTGACCACAAACTTTATTTATTTCTGTCCCTTTCCCTGGCTCCTTTTCCTTTGCCACTTCTCACCATGGCCAGCCCAGCCTCAGTATAGTCTCACTCTCTTGCCTCTTCTCTTCGCCTTCTGTCTGCTTCATCCAGCCTGCGTCTCAGCTCCTGAAGAGTCAGTGTGGTTGATTCTCCATCTGTAGGCTGGGACCTGGAGTGGAGCAGAGGCTGTATGATGTGAAGTGATGCCGTGTGAGCTCTGGTTCAGGCACTGTTTGGAGTTCAGATACTATCTCCTCCTCCTCTTCCGCCTGCTGTTGTTCATTTCCTTCCAGGTTTACAGCTAACTTCCCAGGTAGGTGAAGTTATAGGAAATTTGGTTCCTGCTTACATTTTGTTTAGCATTCGCTTTTGAGGTACTTTACAGAGACAAATTAATAATTCCGACCCCCAATGAGCCATTCACACAAAACTCCAGGAAGAATCTCACTGTGGAAGGGATGCCATAGTGTATGCCCAGGAAGAGCCAGGTTCTCCTACGTGGCAACATAAATGAACCCAGGCTGAACCATATCAGCTAAGCTTCTCCTGCCATGAGCTCAGAGGGTCTCAACTAGAAGTCAGCGTCTGCATCACCAAGGAATTAACCCTTGGGTCCCATCTCAGACCTCTGGTTCCTGAAAGTGCACCCGAAGTGCCTCTGATATGCCTCCCCAGCTGGGAGTTACTACCAAAGTTGAGTGCTCCTAGGGGTAGGGGTCATGAATTAGTTATTTTATATTCTTAGCACTTGGCACAGGGCATGACATAACATAGGAGGACACTCAATAAATGCTTGTTGAACTAAAGGAGTATTTAAGGGAAATGCAAAATTATAAACCTCAAGGAGATTCCATTTCATACGTATTAGACTGGCAAAAACTGAGAACACCAACAATCCCCAAGTATTGTCAAAAATGTGGAACACTGGAATTTCTCACCACTGACAATGAGAATATAAATTTCTATAACCTCCTGTACAGTAAAAGTGAAGATGTATAGACTTCATAACTCAGCATTCCCACTCCTAAAACACTGCCACAAGTACATAAGAAGGTAGGAGAAGGTTTGCTGTAGCACTGTTTGTGATAACAAAAATTGGAAACATCTTAGAGTGTCCATCAATAGCAGACTGTGGTACATTCCTCAATGGAATGCCTTACAGCAGTTCAAACGAATGAGCTAGGGCTACATGCACCAACACAGACGAACCTCAAGAACATAATGTTCAGGAAAAAGCAGGTTAAAGATAAGCAGTGTTCAGTATATACTTACAAAGTCCAAAAACATGCATACATTATTACACACTGCTTATGAATGCCTATGTAGAAGAAGTATAAAAACGTGCACGGGAATGATAAACACCAGATTAAGAAAAGAAGTTCCTTCTGGGGGTAATGGGGAAGGAGAGAGGAATAGGAATGCATCTTGGAGGGGTACTCTGGGGGACGTAACCAAATTAGTAATGTGCTCTTTCTTTAAAAACAAAGTGAAAACAAAAGCAGAAGCTATTACCAGCAAAATATTAAGATTTGGCTAAGGTGCGTACATGTTGTTTGTTTTGGTACTTTTTATATACTCAAGTAAAGCACACAGACATTAATATTTAGAGCAGCACAAGACAATCAATATGATTCTATTTGTATAAATTTCAAAAACAGGAAAAAATAATGATATATTATTTATGGGTATATGCTATGTGATAGAAGTATCATGTAAACATAAAATTCAGGGGAGTGGTTATTCCTGAGGGGGACACGCTTAGGGCTTCTAAGATAGTGGCCCTGTGTTCCATTTCTGAAGTCGGCGGTGTTTTATTAGTCTTTAAAGTACATGGGTATGTTTTCTATGATCCTTGTACAAATATGCAAAGAAATATTACTTTTTTAAATGGGAGCATTTATAAAACTAAGAGGGTTTAGAAAGTTGAATGGTCTTCAGGGAAAAATAAGACACCAAAGTTGTAAAGAAAAATAAAATAACAGAAGAAAATGGTGCAGAAAACCTGGAATACAGCTTACAGAGGCACTGGAGATGGGGGACACTCTCTCATGAGAACGCTGTCAGGCTGGCACAGTCAGCTGGTCCAATGATTTGCTGAGTGGAAGGCGGAGTACTGGGAAGAATGAAGGTGTCTGGGCCCTGAGCACCGGCAGCCACAGGGGAAGGGGAGAAGTTCTCACAGCTCACGTGGGGTGATAGCAGAGGTGCGGACATGGCATCCATGCCGAGGGAGGGGACACTGCTTGAGGTGGAAGCTTTGCAGAAGAGATGGATTTTGAGTTGGATCCAGAAGGTTAAGGGCTGAATCAGAACCAGAGTCTAGGGGATACTCCGTAAAGAGGGAAGAAGTCAATAAAGCTTTGATGTTGTGCAGATGTAACAATTTTCTTTTCTTTTTTTTAATTATTTCATTGTGCCAGGTCTTAGTTGCAGCATGTGAACTTTTAGTTGGGGCATGCGGGATCTAGTTCCCTGCCCAGGGATCAAACTGGGTACCCCTGCCTTGGGAGCATGGAGGTAACTTTTGGATCACCAGGGAAGTCATCAGTTTTCCATTTTTATTTGATTCTTTTCGTATTGTATACATTCAATTCAGAGAAGCTATAACCTGTCCTATTTTACCGATCCCACTTTCTTTCTCACTACTGCCCTCACCTTCACACAAACGGAGAGCAACAGGGGAGGGAAAGATGAAGGAAGCTGATGCTGCCCTTGGAAGCTCACGGCCAAACTGCTCTCCCTTTCTGGAGGAACCTCCTTCCTTCCCTAGGTTTATCTGGGTTTCCTCTCATCACGACTCAGTTTGTTGGAAATGTCTCTGTCCTAGAACTGTGCATGCTTTTAACTTGTACTCCAAACAAGGCCTCATCAGGGCTGTCCTCCTCAGGAGAAAAGGAGAACGACAATGGCTGAAGCCAGAACCGAGGGGTTCCCCGCATGGGAAACCTTCCTTACCCCAGTGTTTCTCTGCCTGCTTTTCCTGCTTTGTCCATTCCCTCATCTAACACACACTGAGTGAGCACATCCCATGCTGCAGGTCCCAGGCTGCACATGAGGACCCTCGCTTCCTGGAAATGAATGGTAGGCGCGACACTGTGCGCTTCCTGTGATGTCCTCTGGTTTCTGTGTCCCCTGAGGATACATTCCATTTGGATCTTGGCACTTTCTCAGGTCTGGCTTCTGGTTCAGTCCCTACAAGCTGCTCTTGCTTCTGTGGCCTTCTTCCAGGAAGCCTCTCTTGCCTACTCTGTCACTAAGTGACATGTCCCCATGATATAGTCTTGGCTGAATTGCTAACAATGAAGTGTTCCCGTCGTAATTCTATATTTTCCACATGTGAACACTGGCTAGACACACAGCAGGTAGTTGATGCATGTCTAGGAACTCTGCATGGCAGAGACCATAAAAGTGAGGAGAGGTCAACAACACAAGACATAATAAAGGAAGCATGTTTTTAAGAGATGCAGAGAAAAATCATAAATAGCATAGCATTTCAGTTCAGTCCAGTTCAGTTCAGTCGCTCAGTCATGTCTGACTCTTTGCGACCCCATGAGCTGCAGCACGCCAGGCCTCACTGTATAACACCAACTCCTGGAGTCCATCCAAACTCATGTCCATTGAGTCGGTGATGCCATCCAACCATCTCATTCTCTGTCGCCCCTTTCTCCTCCTGCTCTCAATCTTTCCCAGCATCAGGGTCTTTTCAAACGAGTCAGCTTTTTGCATACTGTGGCCAAAGTATTGGAGTTTCAGCTTCAACATCAGTCCTTCCAATGAACACCCAGGACTGATCTCCTTTAGGATGGACTGGTTGGATCTCCTTGTAGTCCAAGGGACTCTCAAGAGTCTTCTCCAACACCACAGTTCAAAAGCATCAATTCTTTGGCGCTCAGCTTCCTTTATCAGTTCAGTTCAGTCGCTCAGTCGTGTCCGACTCTTTGCGACCCCATGAATCACAGCCCGCCAGGCCTCCCTGTCCATCACCATTTCCCGGAGTTCACTCAGACTCACGTCCATCGAGTCTGTGATGCCATCCAGCCACCTCATCCTCGGTCGTCCCCTTAATACCATTTAAACTTCTATCTTTAAAAGAATGTAGTCACAATAAATAAACTCCTGGCCTGGGAGGATTAAAACAGATATATGGCTAAATTAAGGAAGAATTTGATTAGAATAATCCTTAAAGAATGCAAAATCCTTGGCATTTAAAAGCTGGGCAAAGTCTTTAAAGAGTCATAAGCTTCTAATTTCAAAAAATCATAGATGATTTACCAAAGGCAGATGATTAGAAGGAATAGGACAAATTCTGAAAAGGAGGAGGACTGACAATGGTCAGTTTAAATTCCAGTCTTGAAAAATTATAACATCCTGCCAGGCACAAATGTGCAAATAATGCAACTACTCCAAAGTGAAGGATGACTAACTAGGTTTTAAGAAGAAAAAGAATTCTGAAATTAGTTATTTTTATTTTTGAAAGGGTCTGGTTATGAGCTTTATATGCTAGAGAAAACAGCAACAAGTATCCAATTTGAGAAGCATTCCTGGAGAATCTACTATGAGCTAGCTCTAGGGGGCCAAGTTGAGTAAAGCCTGGTTCTCCCCCCTGACCATCACTGTTCTCAGCCAGGAAAATGACGGTGGGTTATAACAGAGGTAGTAACTGCCTGGGTGGGGGTGGAAAGATAATCCAAGGGCTTCTAGAAGGTTTGTTGGATAACAGGACCCTGTAAGACCACTAGGATTTGGACAGGCAGTTGCAGTGGGAGGCTTATGACAGGGAAGGGAGAGAGAAAGGTGAGGGGATTCCAGGCAGAGGGAACACCATCGAGCAGTCAGAGCAGAGGAGGGTGAGGGGATGAGGGTGATCAGGGCAGAGGGAGCACTGGCCAGAGGATACAATGCTAGTGCGGGGAGGGGGGGGGCTTTGGATAAATATGCCAAACTGTGGAGAGTCATGAGCACAAGGCAAAGCAGTGTGGACTTTCTTCCATGAGCAGCGAGATCCTTGAACATTTCTAGGGAAGATATCCCACACCACCCACTCTGGTCAGATATTTTCCTGTACCCTCAAATGGTAGAAATCTTCTAGAAAGGAAAATGTTTTAGAAGGTACACATGCACAAATCACAATTAATTTATTATTTATTATTAGAGGAGTGCAGTCATTCACTTCTCAGTTCAGGAACCGATTCCACTTTACAAAACATCTCTTAAGACTTACTAGTGTGTCCCTTATGGTCAGAGGGAGGCTCTGAGCGGAAAGCTTGGCCATGGGCTGTCATCAGCTTATAGGAGTCTTCCGTTTTCCCTTAAATAACTCTAACTTCCTATGAGGACAATTCTACAGCAGAGCCTGAGATTTGGGACTGGGTGTAAGACGGGGATGGGAAATAGTTTAGGTCAAATATGTGGCAGTGCTTGGAAACCAGAACCCTCAAAGGTGACTGTATGTTTCCTTACAAGACAGCGTTAGAACCCTGTCATTCTCTTATGCAGAAAGCTGCATGAACTTATTTTCTGTGTATTACACTTTCCAAGCATTCTCCACTCCAGATTTATACTGTGCTGGAGTATCAAAATTACAGGAAAATGTCTCACCCACTAGATTAGGTGGTTGTGGAAATGTTCAGAGATAAGTCACTCCCTTCTTTGGTTGCTTTAGGTTCAGTTCCGTCTGGTGAGATGAACAGGAAAGAGCTTATCTCTGTGAGGCTGAAGGGTCACGTGCCCTGGAGGTGGCGACCTAGGTTCCACCTAGTGATCATATCGCATTGGTAGATTCACTGACCTCTCTGAGCTTCTTCCTCATTGTAAAACTGGAAAAACTCTAACCTCCAGGTTGAAAATAAAGCATGTGGTACAGCATCTGGCACATAGAAAGTGCTCGATAAATAAAGGTTGGAGCCTAAGGGAATGTAAGAACAGGTAGGTATAGTGGAGAGAATATGATCTTAGGAATTTGACAGATCCAGGCTTGATTCCTACTCGACCGGTTATGACCTGGGAGACTTTGTGCAATTTGCTAAACTCTCTGAGTCTAGGTTTTCTCATCTTTAAAATGGGATAGTACCTACCATACAAGGCTGTTGGGTGGTTTGTAAGACATAATGAATACATGTAGAATACTTGGTATCTAGCAGATATTCATAATGATACCGATTATTACTCACTTTTCTCTTAGAAGCAATTAAAACAAACCTGAGTCTACATAATTTCTTTCTCCAACCTGACTTCCAGCTGAGGAAATACAACCCATAGATTAAGGTAGCCAGGCTCTTTCAACTAAGCTTCCAACTTAGTTCTGCCCATCATTTTATGTGGGGCAAATTCAGAGTCCTTGGGAACTCCCCATTTTTAATTCTATAATCTTCTTCCTTCAAATTAAAAAAAAACAAACACAGCTCTGGAGAATATAAAGTCAAATGGGGTTTTGCAGCAAGAGCTGACCAAAAACCATAAAACATTCGAACAGAGAGGAAGCCTGCTGAAAACTCAGTGAGACAGTTTTCCATTGTGCTTAGATTAAAAAAAAGACCAGAAACGTAATGAATCTTTGTATATTTAAAGATTGCTATGTGTTCCATGAACTATCCTAGTTTTTGTTTAGTTGTTTCTTTGGCCATCTCCTTAGTTATTATTTCTTCTGTGAGAATGGGAGGGGGATACAGTGGGAAAATAGAAACTAATTCATGTTCTTCTTTGATAGCAACTCCATTTAGAAATTTCACTTCAGATGAAAGTATGACAGCTGTCTAAAATGATGTTTTTAAACTGTCATATTCTCCTAACTTGAATTATAGAGAACACACGTATAAACACAAGGTGAGCATGTTGAGGCAAGCCTTTGACTTAAATTAGCTGCTTGACTTGCACATCCAAATGTAAAGGAATAAAATCTTTTTCAAGCAAAGGTTCTCCTAAGAGAAGCAGACTTGCGCCCAATAACTGAGAGCTCTTCCTTGTGAGCTCCAAAACGTTTTTTCCCCTTTCTGTTGCTTTTGATTGAAATCTTTCCAAAGCAGCCTTCACATTTACTTCTTCCATATCCCCCTTTAAATGACTTAAATCACAATTATGAATATTAGCTCTGAGAGTGGGCCATCCAGTCATGACAACCCTGGCCAATTGAGGCGTGTGTATCCAAGTGTCTAGCATTCTGCTGTCTATAGTTCCTTAGTTCCCTCCACCCCCACCGCCCAGCTCAGGCTATAGGTTAGGCTGTGTAGAGACCACAGACCTTCTCTAAGCAGTTAGGCTGCTAGGAATCAGGGAACTAGTACACCAAGCTTAACAGCAGGTGTAGGAGTCAGGCCTGAGGTCCCTGTGAGTGAAATACATAAACTTTGCAATACCTCTTTATTCCCTTTCTTTCAGCTGTGTTTTTGACAGATGTGCTTTCAGGGAAGAGCTGAGCTACAGGCAGGTGAAGTGCTTAAAGATCTCCATGTTTTGTCACAACAGAGGACAAACTCATTAAACCACAGTTCAGAAAGAGGCCTTGGAAGTCATCTACCCATTTAACTGAAAAGCCTGTGGTGTAGAGTGGTGAGGTGCCTGGGCAGCTGACAGAGAACCCCAGGGTCCTGACCCCCATCCAGCAAGCCTCTCGTGGCTCAGCAAATCTCCCTACAGGAGCAAAGTAAACCACAGCTACCAAAGCTGCTTTTACAGTATGACTTTGTTGTTGCTGTTGTTTAGTCACTAAGTCCTGTCTGACTCTTTTGTGACCCCATGGACTGTAGCCCGCCAGGCTCCTCTGTCCATGGGATCTCCCTGGCAAGAATACTAGAGTGGGTTGCCATTTCCTTCTCCAGGGGATCTTCCCCATCCAGGGACTGAACCCATGTCTCTTGCATTGGCAGGTGGATTCTTCACCACTGAGCCACCAAGGAAGTCCACAGTATGACTCTGGGTTCTCCCTTAACCCAAGTCTGAAAAATCTCTTACTAGAGAAAAATTAGGCATGGTGGTTTTTATTTTTGTATTCCATTCTAATAAGTACTTTTTTTTTTTTTAAATGCTAAGAAAAGGGAAGGAAACAAGCATTTGCTGAATACCTACAATGTGCTGGGTGCTTCCTGCCATATGGTTCTCTTGTCCCTTTTCACTAGGGAGGAAGCCCATGCCTTGTGGCAAGCCCAAGAACCTTCTTGCAGCCTGGAAGAAGAGATGGTGCCAGGGTGAGCCCTGGCCAGTCTGGGTCCGGAGTCTGTGTTCTTTCTATCACAAGTGCTACAAATTAGATTTACTGCTTGTTTCTGATATTCTGGAAGGAGTTTCTACTCAGGGACACTTTGGCTTGTCTGCCATCTCAGTCAGGGGTTGCTATGGGCAAGCACATTCTCTGGCCGTGAATCAGAAAGTGCAACTGACTCTCACAGTCCTCACAGACCAAGAGGAAGAACAGAATGTGCCTGCCTTCCAGACCTCACGAGTTATTCCTCTGGGTTCAATGAGCTCAGGCTTTTAAGGATTTTTATTTTTGATGTTTCAATTTCCTTGTTTTCTTTCTTTTGGATTGGGAAGATATTTTACGGTCATATCCATGGGGTTTTAATGGCCTTAGACCCTGGTGCTCACGTCTGTTCTTCTCCCATAGTTTCCATGACACCATACTGATCTGTACTTCCTTTCCTTTTAAAACATTTACTGTTTCCTTTCTCCATCCACGTAACAACTCCCCACAAAGCCCAGGTAAGGGATAGTTAACCCTGAAGGGTTGGCCCTGTGCTTTCCTCCTTTAGAAAGTCCCAGAAAGCTCCATCTCAGTACACTCTGGTTTTTTTTTTTTTAATTTATTTATTTTTAATTTTTACTTTACAATTCTGTATTGGTTTTGGCATAGATTGACATGAATGTCTTTAAAATCTACCTATCCTTCTGACTGCTCACCTGCGCAATCTGATAATTCCAGACCAGAGGCCTGGCGAATGTCATAATATATGTTTTTTGGCTTAAAATTTTCATATCTTATCTGTGATGTAAAAGGTGGCATATTATCCCATTTACGGGTAAGAACACTGAAACTCAGGAACAGAAAGAAGCTTATTTAAAATTACAGTTATGTGACAGAGCTGGACCTTGGATTCAGGTCTTCAGATTTTAAACCCATGGTTCTGACATCGTCAGGATGTCCTACTATCGACAGGGGAAGAATCATACCACACGTCTGAAATAAAAGCTGTAAGCTTGCTCACCCACAAAGGCTGGGTCTAATATTCAGCCAAGCTCAGGACCTTTGAGTCACCGTTGACTCTTCAGCCTGCTGTTTGCATCTCTGAAAGGCTCACTGTTGGCAGCACATCCTGGAGAGGACTGTCCACAAGGCACTGTCCTACTTGGTGGGGTGGGAGGTCCATCTACTTCCATCATGATAAACAGAAGTGGGAATGAGTATTTTTAAAAATAGCAGCCCACTTTATGCAACTGAATATACTTTTGTTTACACCTTAGAACAACCACATTAGGCCTCCCATGCCAATCGCTTGAGGTCAGCTCCAAATACTAGTCAATTCACACCTGAAGTAATTCGATATGCTTTCTCTGCCTCCAGGAATTGCTTCTCTGTCTGTCCTACACACTGGTGCCAGCTTGATTACCTTAATTCTCCCCCCTTGTTTCAGCCGATAGGGACTAACCACGGTCTCCTGGATAAAAACATAACTCTTAAATGTTGGTGGAGCAGGTCAGGAAAGCCCTACACAGCTTGCCCTTCTTAAGAAGGTGTGTGTGGTACAGCCCATCAGGCTTCAGTTAAGACTAAGGTTTGAATATAGAAGTTGAAGTTCATATACACAAGAATATTGAAGGACAGATGTAAAGAATCAGATTAAGAATAAAAAAGAGAAGGAAGATCCAAAGGGCTTTAAAATAAAGTACTTTAAACCAGGGCACACCTTAACAGAACCTGATCTGGGCTCAACAGCTAACCCCTTCTTGGTTCAGCCTTCCTGCTCTCACAATAGCTATTCTATCCCGCCCCACCCTTCTCTTACCCCTTATCAATGCTCTTGGTGATGGAATTCTCTTTGTTTCCACAAGCCAAAAGGTTAATATTATTTACATATCTTATTAATTGGCTGCATGGAAAAAGGGTTTGCTTCTTTCAATGTTCAACTTGCTAAGTCATCACTTACCCTTAGATTAAACTATAGAGTCTGCAAAGGGGTGCCCTGAGTAGGTAGCAATATGAATCTATAGGAGAGGTGTGGGACCCCAGGTTCAGAGGAATTCTTTACCAAGAGATGTCATCTTTATGTGTGTGTACACACACGTATGGGTTTCCCTGGTGGCTCAGTGGCAAAGAATCCACCTGTAATGTAGGAGATCCCTGGGTCAGGAAGATCCCCTGGAGAAGGAAATGGCAACCCACTCCAGTATTCTTGCTTGGGAAATCCCAGGGACAGAGGAACCTGGTGGGCTTCAGCCCACAGGGTTGCAAAGAGTCGGGCATGACTGAGTAACTAAAACAACAACAACAACAACAACACACACACGCATATCTAAATACATGCAGGTATATATGTGCATGTATTTGGTTTAAAGAGCTCGAAAGTTTTAAGACTTGTACAAATGAGAAGACAGTTGCTTGTCTGAAACTCAGAGATAGTGGTCATGAGCATTCCCAACCATGGGATTCTTGACTGGTGAGAGTTGAGGCACCTTCTAGCATAGCACAGAAAGACCTATAGGGTTTTAACTATTTAAAAATCAGTTATGATTTGGTATGAGAGATGGACCACGTGCATAATGGTCTGCATTGGCAGGTGGATTCCCAGCCATTGGACCACCAGGGACATCCTGCTGTGTTTCGTTTTAAATTCCATTCTGTCATAGACTGATAAAATAAAACTGAATGACTAGAAAAACAATCATGCCCAGGTACCGTAGCAATGTCAAACAGCTATAAAAGTTCCCATGTTTACTCGCATTGTCTCCATGCATCTTCATGGTCAGGTAATCAGCTGCAGACCATACTTTGAGCCTTGGGTCAGAGAGGCCATGAGACGTGCCTGAAGCGTTTCTGGAGCAGGGACAGTCCAGGCCTCCGGAGGAGCTCTCCTGGAACACGTGTGCTCGTGGAGGTGGCATCCTGGACCATCTGACCACCAACTAACTGTGGCCCTCTGAGGGTCTGCAGACTTGCAGACAGTGTCAGGTTCTCCACCAGGACATTCCCAGCTGCTGGGACTGCCTTGCAACCCACTGCCCGTGTAGAGGCCCCTGCATACCGTCTTTCTCAGCCACTGCCTCCCTAGCTAATTAGTCTCTCACTTACAGTGACGCTCATCTTTTGTTGTTTAAAAAAAAACATCCATCCTCCCAACCCTTCCTGATGTCCTGTCACTCTGGATCCTCACAGGACAAATACCCACTGTATCAGACCGTTACCTCTGCTCTGACTCTAAGATAAGCCTTCTCACTTTCTTCCCAGAATGTTCCTGCCACCTCTTTGTCCCAAGCGAAATCTAGCTTTCCCCCTTGGCCACTCCCTTGAGTAGAAACCACTTGTTTTCCCAGACTTGCCTACACACTCAACATTGCCCCTAAGAAAAGCAACCCTATTTGAAGCTTCTACCATTTGGCTAGATCACTTCTGTTGATTCTCACTGTGTGTTATCTACTCAGTCTCCTGGTTACACACTAACTTCTGGAGAAACGTCTACACTGGCCTCAAGTCCTCCTCTCCACTCGGGTTTCTGTAACCATCCAGTGTAACATCAGCATCTAACAAGGCAACCTACCCAGTTCCCATTTGCCTGTGGCCACACCCCCAACCTTCTCATCATCTATTCATGCTGAGCCACAAAATAATAACTTCTAAAATACAACGACTTAAAAATTCATTGATTTAGAGACATTTCTGAGTGCTGACTATACTCCAGGCACTGCTGGGTGCTGGTGATAGAGGGATGAATTAACTCCAATATCTGTATCCTTTCCTATTGCCTCAGGGGTGGTGGAGTTCCTTCTTGTCCAAATCTTCCTTGACCCAGTTTCAGGTTCCATACTCTTAAACCACCTCTAGGATTTTGCTCTTTCAAAGATCTCTCCCTCTCGTTTCCCTCTAAATTACAATCTCTTCTCCACTGGTTCCTTCTCATCATGCTGAAGAACCTCTTCTTCCCATAAGGACCCCTCGTGACCACCACCCTTTCTAGCTACTTCCCATCTCTTCTTTTCATTCTCTAAACCCCCATAAAGCGGACTGGTCCACCTTCTTCACTATCAATTAATTTTGTAACCCATTCATGCCTGGCTTCTGCCAACTCTAACACATGGACATTTCTTTCAACTGTTTTTCCCACTGGGACACTGTCCATGTTAATTACCAAGTTCAGTTCAGTTCAGTTCAGTCGCTCAGTCGTGTCCAACTCTTTGCGACCCCATGAATAGCAGCACGCCAGGCCTCCCTGTCCATCACCATCTCCCGGAGTTCACTCAGACTCACGTCCATCGAGTTGGTGATGCCATCCAGCCATCTCATCCTCGGTCGTCCCCTTCTCCTCCTGCCCCCAATCCCTCCCAGCATCAAAGTCTTTTCCAATGAGTCAGCTCTTTGCATGAGGTGGCCAAAGTACTGGAGTTTCAGCTTTAGCATCATTCCTTCCAAAGAAATCCCAGGGTTGATCTCCTTCAGAATGGACTGGTTGGATCTCCTTGCAGTCCAAGGGACTCTCAAGAGTCTTCTCCAACACCACAGTTCAAAAGCATCAATTCTTCGGCGCTCAGCCTTCTTCACACTCTCACATCCATACATGACCACAGGAAAAACCATAGCCTTGACTAGACGGACCTTAGTCGGCAAAGTAATGTCTCTGCTTTTGAATATACTATCTAGGTTGGTCATAACTTTCCTTCCAAGGAGTAAGCGTCTTTTAATTTCATGGCTGCAGTCACCATCTGCAGTGATTTTGGAGCCCCCCAAAATAAAGTCTGACACTGTTTCTACTGTTTCCCCATCTATTTGCCATGAAGTGATGGGACCAGATGCCATGATCTTCGTTTTCTGAATATTGAGCTTGAAGCCAACTTTTTCACTCTCCTCTTTCACTTTCATCAAGAGGATTTTTAGCTCCTCTTCACTTTCTGCCATAAGGGTGGTGTCATCTGCATATCTGAGGTTATTAATATTTCTCCTGGCAATCTTGATTCCAGCTTGAGTTTCTTCCAGCCCAGTGTTTCTCATGATGTATTCTGCATATAAGTTAAATAAGCAGGGTGACAAGAAGAGTACATCTCATGATGTACTCTGCATGTAAGTTAAATAAGCAGGGTGATAGAGAAGACTCTACACATGGACATCACCAGATGGTCAACACCGAAATCAGATTGATTATATTCTTTGCAGCTAAAGATGGAGAAGCTCTATATAGTTAACAAAAACAAGACCAGGAGCTGACTGTGGCTCAGATCATGAACTCCTTATTATCAAATTCAGACTCAAATTGAAGAAAGTAGGGAAAACTGCTAGACCATTCATGTATGACCTAAATCAAATCCCTTATGATTATACAGTGGAAGTGAGAAATAGATTTAAGGGTCTAGATCTGATGGATAGAGTGCCTGATGAACTATGGAATGAGGTTCGTGACATTGTACAGGAGACAGGGATCAAGACCATCCCCATGGAAAAGAAATGCAAAAAAAAAAAGCAAAATTAATTACCAAAGCAAATGTTTTTCACTCCCACCTCATCTGCACCTCCTGCTTTCCTAGGGCCGCTCTCTCCTGGTTCTCATTTTACCTCACCACTGCTTCTTTGTCTCTACACGAGTCTTCTGACTGCCACCAGCTGCTGCCTTCCCCACAGCTGTTTTCAGTCCTCCCCTGTTACAGGCTCGTCCTTTGGCCATTCCCCCGTCCCATGCCACGTGGATCACAGATCTGTATCAACTAGGAGGGCTCTTCCCAAACTTCAGTCTTACATTGCTGATTACTTATTGACTTCACCTGCTTACCACCTAGACACTTCAAACTCAACAATTTCAAGCTCACAGTCTTTCCCCTCAACTCTGGGACCCTTCACTCTCAGCTTTCCCCACCATGCAGCACACGGCCGTCTGCCACTGCCTCTCGCTTCCAAAATCTGAGTGTTCACGAAGGCCTGCTGGAGAAGCAGTTCCTACCCCAGGCTTCTTCCCACTAGCACTCATACTCCACTCTGCCATCAGACCTGTGGCATAAGTGAGATCACAGCACAGCTCTGTTTAAAATCCTTCCTAGACTCTCCATCAGGAATAGGGCATTTTTTGAATTCCTCATGTGCAAGGCTCTTCCTCATCAGGCATATTTCTTTTCTGCCTCATCTTCCAACACCCCCTTAACTCACACACTCTAAACACTCAAGTTTATGAATTATTCCCAGTCTTCTGAATGTACAATATCAGTCCACGAGTACACTACTGCCCCTGGGGCATTCTCGCCTGGTTCTCTCCCACAGTATGTTTCTATTAAGTACTTAAAGACCCAGATCTTGGATTTTTCTGTAAAATCCCACAGAAGGGGTTTTATACACCTGTCTTTTACATCTGTGTTATAGTATTTTTGTACAGTGGTTGTACTCATGTATTTGCACATCTGCAAGCTCCTACCCATTTCTGTGACCACCCCTCCCGACAGAGGGCTCAGTCCATAGGAGATCCCCAAATGTCTGCTGACTTGACTTGAATGGACACAAGGCTTTTCTCTCTGACAACAGGACCCAGTTCATAGCCTCTGCATGGCCTGACGCTCTTAGTAATAGTGCTACAGGCACAGCAGCTGAGGAATACAATGGTTTCAGAACTAACTGCCAGGTGACAGAAGTGGTTAACAGTGACTGTCCATGAGTGGTGTGAGGCAGAGTACTTTCACTTTTCACTGCACTTCTTCCTGGAGTATGTGCTTTTGTAACCATGTTCATGTTTCTTTTATGAAAGTAATAAGCATAATAAAAGTCAGACACGAGTGAGCCTCTTCATGTTCACTTTTCACTTTCATGCATTGGCGAAGGAAATGGCAACCCACTCCAGTGTTCTTGCCTGGAGGATCCCAGGAATGGGGGAGCCTTGTGGGCTTCTGTCTATGGGGTCGCACAGAGTCGGACACGACTAAAGCGACTTAGCAGCAGCAGCAGCAGCAGCAAGCATAATATTCTTTGTTGGTTATGAATAGCCTATTGATATGTCTACAAGCTGCAAAGGACCATTTTCTATGTGTTTGAACGGAGGGGTCAAGTTCTGAGGGCTTAACTCCAAAGGGGCTGCATAAGGCACATGTGCTGATGACCAGGGGGCAACCCTAGTGTGCGGCTGCACCTTGGGGCCAGCAGAGCCCCATGCCTGAGAACAAAGCAGCAGCCCTGAAGAGAGACTAACGCATTCACTTCAAAAAGTCTGCTTACGTATACAGATGGTTCTTATTGATCGGTGACCACACATGTGGATGTGTAGGTTTGTGTACATGGCTTTTTAAAAAACATACAAAAATACCCTAAGAAAATACCATTTTATTTCTTCTACTCCCTGACCTGGGCACAGTGTAGGGGAAGCAAGTCTTTGAAAGCTATTTCTCCTAGCTTAAGAAAACTAGAATTTCCATGTTAGGCTGAAGATCTTTCGTATACACACACACACTTATACACATTTGGTTAAAGGAAGTGGGCCTGAATGCTGGACAGCTCAGTGCAGAAAGGGTGAGGATAGCAGTACCCTAGGGTCAGGTGGCACTGCTATGGAGAGCAGCAGATAGAACGGGCAGATCACCCAGCACAAACCAGAGACTTTCAAAGGCCAGAGCTGAAGATAAATCAATCCTTGCTAAAAACATCTGATGGCTGCGTGCTAGAAAGGCATATTTTGCTTTGCTACGTAATTTCCTCAATCCTTAACTACCAAAGTGTATCAGAATTGAATTCAAGTGCTCGTCCTAATGGGAGCTGAGTCACAGGTACCTTGGTGCTGTGTCTGCAATCTCAAGTGGGTGACTCATGTCTGTAAAATTCTGAGAGAAAGTACCAACCGACCCTTGCTTAGTCATCTTTCACATGGATGCTGGGTTCATGAGCTCTGTAAACTATAATGAGCGATCTAGCCTTTTACCATCTCTTTATTCTTTTCTAAACAGTACAAATTACATCTCTAAAAATAACTTCATCTATGCAAGTGAGTCACTGTAACCTGACAAGCTTCCACAAGCTACCCAGCCAAACTGTAATATTTACTTGTGAAGGTATAAATCTTACTGTCACATTAGCCCCATTTGTTTTTGTTTTTTTTTTTTTTAAAGATCAAAATTTGGTAGACTTAGGGAAGGGAGGAGAATTTTATCAGATGGTTTCCAAAAAATATGGTTTACTCCTAACCTTTGACGTGGGCAGGGCTTTGGGGTGCAGGATGGGGGAAGGACTCCTTTGAAAAATATTTCTAATAGCTTATGAAAACTAGATTTTTAATATTTTAAGTTGAAGATTAGTCAAAGACTCTGAACTTTTAGTAAGGAGTGCTTATCAGCTTTTGAAAGAAATATCAGTAATCTTGTTTATTCTAAAATCCTAAACTGTGACTGTATGACATATTTGACAAAAGACCCAGCCATGCTAATAAATGCATGGGTATTAAGCATTCATCTTTACTGTTCCAGTAGTCGATTTCTTTGCCACGCCCTGGGTTCTTCAGCCACACAACTAAGCTTCAGTACTCCACCCACTTGCTGGATAGCTGTCCAGCCCTCAGGCCTGCCCACTGGCCTCTCGGTTGCTTGCCTGCATTTGTGGGCCTGGCACTGCCAGCTCTCAGCTGCCCCACCCCAGGCCTGTCCCACTTAGGCAATAAGTGCAAGGAATTCAACCTGGGGCAGAAGCATGTTACCTGTAAGGAGCTTATACTTTCATAAGTCAGGGAGCAATCAGGAAATATCAAAGCACTGTTAAACTACACTCTGGCTGAAGTCAGAGAAGAATGGAAGGGTTTCTTTCTCAGTGTTTACTCAGGAGTGGAATTACTGATGCCTCGAAACCTAGGAAGTTTCCACTGCTGTTTTAGCTTTAAGGTATCAGACCGCTTGGCCACAATTGGATAATCACACAGGGTACCAGGGTGCTTTAGAATAGGAAGATGAAACCACTGGTCCATCTGAAAATTCCCCAGGAACTGGCCTACAAAGGCCGCTGCCTGGCTCCTACCTGGGCAGAAACCGAATCACATTAAACCCTTCCCATCTCCTGATCATTTGACCTGTCCCCAGGAGGCCAGCTGGGGTCACCTTGGCCTGACCTTCAACCCAGGGGAGCAGCTGCCCCCTAGAGGGGCACCTACTGCAGCCTGTCAGGTCTGGTCCCTTCTGCTAGGTCTCTCTACTAATTCAGTCTCAGCACTGGGCACCTGCTGTGGCCTGAGCACTACCTGCAGGAGCTGTCACTCACATCTGCACCCCACCATGGGCTCCAGCCACTCTGGTTCTCCTCAGGACACAGCGTTCCCTCACCTCCCTGTTTTTCCTGTACTTTTGATGTTACTTAACCTTCCCAAGCCTCTCTTTCCTCACTTGTAAAATGGGGAGCATAACTATCTACCTCTCAGGGTGGTGAGATGAAAAGACACCTATAAAGGAAAAGGCTTTACAGACTGGTCAGCGTGCTCTGGCCACTGCGCTTCTCAGCTCGGCCCAGGGCCTATCACCGTTGGGGGCACTGCATATAATAATAACATCGTTTAAAAGATCAATCAGCCCTAGTAGTCTGGGACCCTGCAAACAAACTAACCAGAATAATGAAGCAAATACACATAACAATGAAGGAACCATTCAATATAATATATGTTAAAGTCTCATAATTATGTTATTCAGATTGAGATGGAGGTGATCAGATTAGAAAAACTGGAGACAGGTTTTCAGAAAAGATGCAAAAAATATATGGAGGTCAAGGAAGACAGCAAAGAGGCCAAAGGTGGGAAAGAGAGAGAAAGCACAGTGGGCACGGGGAGCCTATGTCCTGAGAGGCAATGCTGAGCAGAAGAGAAACACAATAGAAGTGGTGTTTCAAGAGGATTAACTTGGTGGCGGGGCGCAGGCAGGACAAACCAACCAGCTAGCCCAGAAACAATCCAGGAGTGAGGTGACTGGCTGTAAACTGGGGTGGAGGCAGGGGTGGGGCAAACAGGGCTAAGGAGCACCTGCATTTCTAGAGCAGAGGAGGGCTTCCAGTTGGCTATCATGTGATTTAATCCACACAAAACCCCTGTGAAGTAGGCAGGATAAGCAACAATACCATTTTATAGATGAGGAAACAGTCTCAGGGCCAGTGTACAGGTGAGGCTGGAAACTCAACCCAGGTTTCCTGACTGTGAGGTGAGGGTTCCTTCTACGATGTGTGTGGTTCTAAAGACCAGCTATGCCTCAGGCTTACCCATGAAGTTTTTAAAAAATATCTAAGTTCAGCATCTTCTCACCAACTCTGGATTCTGATTCAGTAATAAGGGATGGGGGGTGGGCTGAGGAGAGGACAGAGGCAGAGAGGTAGGTGTTCAGGTGTTAGACTTTTTCAAGACTTTGAGGGGTCCTGACGTAGGGTTGGGTCTAAAACCCTGTGCAGCCCAAGTAGATAAAGTGGGTAAGGGAAGAGGAGAAATGACCCTCCATTCCAAGGTTTGGAGCCTCAGTTCATGGGAGTCTGGTCCTGCCATTAAATGCTGGGTGGGGCAGAAGCTGTTTAATCCAGGGAATCTGGTAGAAACCGTCTCCTAGCCTGGGATGCTGTCTATCAGCTCCATGTGTCTGTCTTAGCTCCTATCTCGTGCCTTCACCAGTCAGAGTAAAGGGTCCTGTGGATTCCAGAAGACTGGTGACAGCAGTGGCTGTGAAGATCACCTCATGTGTCGGGGGCTTTGCACTCTCGTGGCTCTGAGTGAGCACGGTACCGCTGGGCCCCGGCCTCCCCATCTCCTATTGCTCACGCCTCCCTCTGCTGTATCAGCCCTGTCAGTTCCTAGTCCACACGGGGTCTTTGTGAAGCCTTCCCCAGCTTCCTCAGAACTTCCTCCAGTTCCACAGAACTCTGGAAATTCCTACCCTGCTGTGGGCTTTCTTGGTTTCACAGAGTTCCCTGCTAGACACAGAACCACTTGCTGGCAGGCACCATCTTGTTTCCTGACACAGCAGAGACCTGGGGACTATTGGTTTACTTTGTGTGTGTGTATGTGTGTGCGCGTGCATGTGCTAAGTCACTTCAGTCGTGTCTGACTCTTTGCGACCCTATGGACTGTAGCCCGCCAGGCTCCTTTATCCCCAGGATTCTCTAGGCAGGACTAGTGGAGTGGGTTGCCACGCCCTCCTCCAGGGGATCTCCCCAATCCACGTCTCCTGCATTGGCAGGCATGTTCTTTACCAATAGCGCCATCTGGGAAGCTCTTACTTTGTGTGACTACTGAATCTAAACCAAACTGAATAAACTTTTGTCCAATTCTCAAGCTTTCTGCTCCCCCCACCCCCACCCCCACCCCATCCTCTGGAGCAAACACAAACTGGTATCAAACCACGTCTTCACCGGACTGTTCTGCCTTTTTCCAAGGAACTGGTTGCCCCTTTTACTACATGGGGTTCATCCTACACTCTTTCACTCCCTGAAGCTACAGGTTTTAAGAGATTTTGCCTTTACAATGATTTTCCCATGAAACTGCCACATTTACTAGGCCAAACTGACAGAATTCCAAACCAAAGCAAAAAATTTAATGTTTATTTATCCATGATACAGCTTTACCACGAGTTTTGATTTCTATGAGGCTTTCTGAATTACACCTCTGAACACAGTTGGGTCATAGACCTCCACTGATGCTTTTGTGAATAGTTAAACTGGTCTAAACACTAGAAAGAATCTCTTATCTTCTATTTACCATACCCTACCTTCATAGGAGAAACTTAAGACCTCTTGGATGCTTTCCCAAAAGAATTATCCCAATTCTCTACCAGCTAATATAATTCTCCCTTCTCCTTTTCTCTTAAAGGGTAATTGTACCCATTCTGTCTATACTTTCTACAAACATGCCAACCAAAAATTAATACCACTGAGAGTAGAAACCATCTCTAAAATCTACCATGTGCCTAGAATATGATTACATGAATAATTTGAAATTAATAAATGCTACTAATTAGCATAAATTTCATAAGCTGAGGGCAATTACCAAGCTTAAGCACATATCTATGAAACTAAAAAATCCATCCTAAACTTACCAATTTCAAATGGATAGGCAGAGTCTTCTAATACTACATTGTACAGTTAACCTCCTTGGTTGGCCTTTTCCCTTTCAGCTAATGACTCAATAAAGGATGAATATGGAGGTGATACATGCTTCTGTATGTATCTAAAATCTTACCCCATATTATGAGATTCTTTCACTCTCTGTTAATGGAATACTTACTGTAAAATACATGGATATTTACCATACTTCCAAAGCAATCTACAGATTCAATGCAATTTCTACTGAAATCCCAATGGTAATTTTTACCATTTAAAAAATCCTAAAATTCATAAGAAACCACAAAAGACCCCAAATAGCCAAAGCAATCTTCAGCCAGAAGAACAGACCTGGAGGCATCATACTTCTTGATTACAAAACATATCACACAATTACACTAATCAAAACAGTATGGTACTGGCATTAAAAACAGACATATGGACCAAAGAAGCAGAGTAGAGAGCCCAGAAATAAATCTATTCAATTACAGCCAAGAGATTTTTGACAAGGTTACTAAGAACATGCAATGGACAAAGAATAGTCTCTTCAATGAATGGTGCTCAGAAAATTGGGCAGCCATATGCAGAGGAACAAAACTGGACACTTAGGTCACACCATATAAAAATCAACTCAAATGGATTGAATACTTGAACATAAGATCCAAAGCTATAAAACCACTAGAAGAAAACATAGAGGAAAAAGCTTCTTGACATTTGTCTGGGTAAAAATTTTTTGGGTATAATACCAAAAGCACAGGTAACAAAAGGGATTGTGTCAAACTAAAATGTTACTGCACAGTAAAGGAAACAATCAACAGAGTGAAATGGCAACCTATGGAATGGAAGAAAGTGTTTGTACACCATTTATCTGATAAGTGGTTAATATCTAAAATATTTATAAAACTCATACTCAACAGCAAAAAAACAAATAACCCAATAACAATCAGGCAAAGGAACTGAAATGACATTTCTCAAGAGTAGACATACAAGTGGCCAACTGGTGCTCAAGATTATAATCATCAGAACCACAATGAGCTATCACCTCACAGAAAGAAATGGCTCTTAGCAAAAAGACAAAAGATAACAAATGTTAGCGAGGATGTGGAGAAAAGGGAACTACTGATGGGAATGTAAACTGGTTCTGAAATTATGAAAAATAATATAGAGATTCCTCAAAAAATAAAAAATAGAACGACCATATAATCCAGTGATCTCACTTCCAGGTATATACCCAAGGAAATGAAACCAGTATCTTGAAGAGACATCTGTATTCCTACAGCCATAGTAGTCACAACAGCCAAGATATGAAAACAACCTACATGTCCATCAACAGACGAAAGGATCAACAAAACCCGGTTTACACAGGCAATGGAGTATTATTCAGCCTCAAAAAGAAGGAAATCTTCCTATCTGTGACAAAATGGATAAACCTGGAGGACACTGTGTTGAGTGAAATAAGTCAGACACAGAGAGACAAATACTGCATGATCTTACTTCTATGCAGAATCTAAAACAGTCAAATACATAGAAACAGAGAGTAGAATGGTGGTTGCTAGAGGTTGTGGGGCAGGAGGACATGGGGAGATGTTGTCCAAGGATACCAAGTTTCAGCTATACCAAGTGAGGAAGTTCTGAAAATCTAATGCATAGCATAGTGACTATACTTAACAACGCTGTATCATATACCTGAAATCTGCTAAAAGAGTAGATCTTAAATGTTATCACTACACACAAAAATAAGAAAAGCAGAAAAAAAAAGGTGACAATCTGAGGTTCTAGATATGTGAATTAACTTGATGGTGGCAATCATTTCATGGTATATACATATATCAGAACATCTAGTTGTGTACCTTAAATATATACAATTTTTACTTGTCAAATATACCTCAATTTTCACTTGTCAAATATACTTTAATAAAGGGTGGGGGAAGGGTGGCATGGATCTTGAAGAGCCTTGCTTCCTTCACAATACGTTGACAGGTCACTCTCTCAGAATTTTTTTCTTTGAACGAGAACACCATGAACTATTTGAAGACTGTAGCTGAGTCACGTCATGCAGCTAGAGGCACAGTCGTGCCCGTGAGGGCCCAAGCGGTGAGGAGGAGAGGTTATGTTGGTTCACTCCGCCGGTGGGGGAGACCTTGAAGGAACAATGTCCCTGGTGCAGCAGGAAGTGGTCTGGTGGCTCTGGTCCAGCTTGAGGCCCAACCAAATCAAACACAGCCAACCACCATGGCACTTACAAAAACCTCTTCTATTTGGATAAGAGGTGAAAACTTGAAGACTGGGTCTGTATTCTCCTGAAGAACCGCATACATGTGACACAGCTGCCTCCTTTTATCTTCAGCACTGTTAGAGGAGTAAAGCATTCCATTGAGCTTTAGCTGTATGTCTGTGGACGGCTATCTTCTACATCGGGAAACCCAAATAAGATGCTCTGCATCCTTTTTTGTCTCCAAGGCTCTGGCACATACTCTGTATATGTCAACTTGGTGTTCATGTACCCACTGCATACCTGATTCCTGCATCCCATGGAAACAGGGCAAGAGCATATTGCAATAATCAAGAAATAATAGCATTACATCACTGAGTGAGTACGATAAGGCAAGGTAGAGCTGAAAGGGCTCAGAGTCTGAATTTAAACATCTGGAACCTGATCTAATCATCCTGCATTTACCACCCATGGGATCTTAGGTATGTTAGTAAACCTCTCTGCTTTCTACCTTTCCATTCGGGGAATGGCAATCATGAGTTTTATCTGGCAGGACTGTTGTAAGGATTAGGAGACAATGCACGTAAGCTATGTTGCACAGTGACTGTCTCATAACGAGTGGTCCATGACAACTATCCTTGTGATGTGGACTGAGGGCCCAGATACTTTCTCTTCCATAGAAACAACAGGGTAGTTATCAGGAGACAAGAAAGAACTCGCCATCTGGGAGAACAGGATTTGTAGTTCAGGAATCAGAAGATGAAGGTGGTTTCCAGTGTAGGTTCAATCAAATCCATGACGAACAGCAGCAGTGGCCAAAATGCTCTTCAAAGCATAAAGTCCGCAAATGGGTAACACAGGTGTCAGACATCAGCACTAAAAGGGCTTGTTCCTAGATCTGGTCCTTTCTTAAGTGACAATTTTAACATCATTTTCTGTAACAGTAGGATATGTTGGTGAATTTTTAATCCTAAATTCCTTTGAGGGAAGGATCGTATCTTACTTGTGTACCTGATACACTGCATGGTCCAAGATGAGGTTTCAAAAACTAATTTTTAATTGAATAGTGGGCTTAACCCCATTTTCCAGGGCAGAGTAGAGGAAAATAGTCCATGTGCTATAAACAGTGTCAAGGCAATATTCCTTCCAGCATTTTCATAATATGTATATTAGCCAAGTGCTGCTAAGTACTATTAGTCAAGTACTGTTAGAGCCTCTGATGTGATCTTCAGTGGGAAAAAAAGAAGAAAATCCAAAGTATCTCAAGATTATTTTTATTGAATAACCTAGGTTTGTTTTTAATCTTTCTACAGCCCATGGTCATATCTGTGGCCTCCCTTTTATGGGCTCTGAAGCTATAAATCTTAAAGAAGACAGATAAGGTAGGCACCTTGTTAAACAAAATCCCCACCAACAGGACAAACATTCAAACAGGAGTGGCCTGCCTTTATCTCATCGCCACCCAGTTTTGACAGAGTCTGTTTCCCTTTTACAAAGGGCTTGCTGTCTGACAAGTGAACATTTTACCCAGGAGACCAAAAGTCACTCCCTGGGGAGGTATTTCCCAAAGGAGATGTACTGTCCGTTCCAGTGTGTGGGTGGCTGCTGGACTCACTCTCCAGGCTGCTGTAAATGCCTTGATTTTTATCTATGGTTAGAGGGATTGCATTTTTTGATAACCTCAGTCCATTTCCCTGAAAACGTGGGTATGTATCCATATGCTGACTCATTCTGGGTGCAGAGAGCAGAGTCCTCTACAGAAGGTGGAGCCTACAGAGGGTGGAGACAGCAGAGGCTGAAACTTGGAAGGAGGAGGAGAAGGGGGAAGGGAGAGGGGTGGAGAAAACAGGAACCCAGAGAGCTGGATTGATTATTTACAAGACAGTTTGCCAGCAGCTCGATAAGGGATGGAGCCTGGCTGGCGACTGTTACCATGCTGCTTCTTTGGGTCTTTCACTTAACGATAAAGGAGATTTGACGTGTTTATTAAGTCATTTGGTTGCCCTGGAAGTTGGGCCTTTACCTGTGGTGATAACTGTCTAGCGATGACTCCTGCTTGTTACAAGCCTCAGCTTTTGTTTGCTGAGATGTGGGATTCAGTTGCATCTTTGTAGGCAGGAGATACTTTTAAAGGGACAGTTTTTTAGGAAATTTAGATACACAAAGCTTGCCTTTCATGGCGAAGGATCACAATACAGCTTTGCAAGGTTTCTCTGCAAGGAATAATTGCCACAATACACACCAAGCGACAAGTGTGATGACGACTGATCCACACAGGAGAACCAGAAAGGATTCTGACCAGGGCACGGGGGCTGATCTCTGACCCTGACCACAGGGCCAGCAACATGTGTGATCTCAGGTGGACCCAGCCCCAAAGTGGGTCGCTTTCACTGCATGAGGAACACCAATTACCATTCACCTTTTCAAGTGATGCGTCTGTTCCTTGTCACATTCTTATAACTAATAAAGCTTTATTTGTATAGCTACTATAGATAATGTTTCAGTTCACTTTTAAACTTACTATGTAATATCTGATACATATCAAAGAATACTTGTAACGCCCATACAACACGTTGAAAAAACAACGTGCCTGAATCCACACTCCCTCTCTGAACAAAGACACAACCTACAGCTGGAAGCCCTTTGTGTGCTCCCTCTCCACTCAACCCCATGCCTCTCTGCCCAGAGATGGCCACTGTCCACTGTCGGCATGTGGCATCTGGCTCCCTGATCAGGGATTGAACCTGGGACCCCTGCACTGGAAGCACAGAATCTTAGCCACTGGACCTCTAGGGAAGTCCCTCCTTTGTTTTTAAAAAACATGATTTTACTGCCTATTTCCCTATCCCTAAATAATCTAGTGTCTGGTTCTGCTTACTTTTGAGCTTTTTATATATAACTTCTATCACCTAGGGTGTCTCCTGTAACTGGCTTCTTTGAGTCAACATTGAATTTCTAAGATTTCATCTTCATCGTGTGCAGATACAGTTTTGTCGTTTCTACAACTGTGTAATATTCTGTGGGGTGAGTTTAACACTATTTATCCACTCCCCTATCAGTGAATATTCACTCTCTCATTAGTTGATACCACAGCTAACAATGCCACTGTGACTACTCTTGTACACGTGTGCCTCAAGCACTTCCTGCTGGGCAAAGCCAAACAAAATTTCTCGGCCTTTCTGCAATGAGGTGAAGCCACATGACTGAATTCTGACCTATGGACTATGGACAGGAGGGATAAATGCCCCTTCTAGACCTGGCCCTACAACCCTGGACATGCTGGCCTGAGACAGAAGACGCAGTGGAGAATGTTGAAGCCACAAGGGATGGTGGAGCTACTGAATAGAAACGCCCAGGTCCTGGGATGCCTGCAAGCAGCAGAGCCCTCCCCAAACTTCCCACTGACCATCAGTGAAGTGATATCACAAAAAATAAACCTTTACTGTTAGCCACAGAGATGGGGCTTGGTTGCTTGTTATGTCTGTAAGGCTTTCCTGACTAATACAACCTCCATTAAAATAGATTAGAGTGTGTGTATATGTGTCAGAAGGGGTCAGGTCAGGGCTAGGGTTGCGGGTGGAATAAGGGAGGTATGCCTATAAAACGGTACCAGGGATCCATGGGGTGAGGGAGACTTTCTGCGTCTTGGTTGTGTCAATGTCAATATCCTGGTTGCTGATAATGCACCGCAGTTGTTCAAGGAGGAGATTGGGTGAAGGGAACCCAGCGTCCCTCTGTGTTACGTGCTACCCTCACAGGTATTATACAATGATCTCAAAAGAAAAAGGTTTACCAAACTGTGAAAGACAGTATCGTAAATATGGAGAAGTATTAAACACAGGGAGGAAGGCAGTTTCTCCCTGGTTTTCAGAAAACAGCAACATAAAGTGGTGTCAGGTACAGAGGACGGCCCTTAGACCCAGGAGTGTGCCCCAGGGAACACCCTTTGCCCTTGGTTTCTTCACCTTAAAAACAAGGACAGTACCTGCCCTAAAACTTCATAGGGTTTTGGCAGATTCAAATTACGCAAGATGATAAATAGGAAAATACACTGAAACACTGAAAAGTTTTACACAGGATATTGAAGACTCATTTCCAGTAACAGCTCGGCAATGGCAAAGCATTATACAAATCCCACCTACATTTGTAAGTGCTGGAGAGCTGCGGGCGCTGAGCCTTTGTGTTAACTCAGTGACCAAGACTGAGGGGCTGTTAGGGACTACACCTCTGCGGTAACAAGATAAACGTCCTCCTTGTTCCAGGTGCAGACTGGTGTGAAACACACTGCTTCTCATGTGAAAAAAAAGCCAACAATATATACTCATTTTTACTTTATTTGCATAAAGAAACTATGCAAGCCTGAATTTAAAAATGAATAAAAGTGACAAGACAACGAACAGGGTGGATTGAGGAGGATGAGATTTTTCATAGTGTGCCTTTTTCTAAATGAATATATATTGCCTATTCAAACAATAAAATAGAAAATTTAAGGGACATTCTTAGGGAGGATTCCTATTTTGTGTGTGTGGGTGTGACAATTACTTTTGTTCTTCTCAAAGCCTTAGTTCCAGAAGGATGAAGTCTGCTGAGTGTTATCACTGGGGTGTGTATTTGTGTATACCAGTGTGTGTGTCTTAGTATAAGTCTGCACATGCCAGAGAATTCTGGACGAGGTCTTACCTCCTTCCTGTCTCTCCAAATTGGAAATACCCAGGAATCATGGAGGGGGGACCACTGGAACTGCTACCCTTGCTTTTCAATTTTCTGCTCCTTAGCTTATTACTATGTTTCAGAACACCAATTGATTTAATTAAATGATCACTTTATATGGGGAAACTGAGGCTGACCTAACTCACTCAACCAGACAAAAGGAGATTAGAAATAACAGCTGAGGTCTTTCCTCCCATATCTGCTCTATAACCACAAGTTAGGACTTCTCTGGGTTTTAAGCAGTTTAAAACACAAATGCTCTCAGGGTACCAAAGCAAAACCTGGGTTGTCTCAAAGGACTTTCTAATTGTTACAAGAATTAAATTTGAAAAGCCGAAATCAAGAAGCAGTTCTTTCTGATTGTGTTGGTTTTCTGCAGCTTCCACCATCTCGACAATAATGGAAACAGTCAATGATGTGGAGTAAACCGTCTTTGAACCTTAGAGTGTATAGTCTCTTTTTGTTTACTCTCTGTGGAGTCCACTAAGCTTGCAATCTTGGGCTGTTCACCTCCCAGAAGAATGGGCCTTCTGAAGTATTCTGTCCTCTTGGTTGAAGGCCAAGTGAGCATGTTTTCATTTTCTTGTAAATACAGTGTTCCAGCACTGTCCCAATTGAAATGGCTTCTACCTTCTCATTGACTGTCTGTGGTGGAACAGTTTGAACAGAAGGTTTGGCCCTCTCCATTCTTCCAACATAAAACAAAGGCTATGCCATTGGGAGATGCCTTGCTGAGACCACAGTTCATTTCTGAGGTCTCAACCAAACATGAACCGAAGCATAAACTTTGCAAATTCTTTTAATTTGTCTGACATAGGAGACAGTTTACAAAACACATGAGGTTTCCATGCTACAGCCAAATGGAAAAATAAGAAATATTAGCACAGCCGAAGAGATTTTAAAAAAAGAAGAGTGTTCATTGGGAAAAGCCTCAGGGAATTTGAGTATAGCAGACTGTGAGTTCCTTTGGAAAACGAACATGTCCCCTTCAGCCCTCTATCTTTAGTATTCAGTATGGTGCCTGTCATGAAGAATATGCTTAAATGTTCACGGAGTTAAACGCAGCTGCCACCTGGGAGGACATAAAAAGACAAACTCCATTTCTACAAATGTTAGGGTCTATAAAGCTAAATAAGACCTAACCTGACAGATGAACCGGAAACATGCACAGAACTAAATTTGTATCTTTATTGGGAAACAAACTGAGTTCAGACAAGGGTTTAGGTCAGAGATTGCTGGGTGCATGGCATTTTAAATGTGAATGTAGTTGGTAATTCTCTGGCTGCATGGATAGATTCATTTTTGTAATTATCTTCACAAGGCTCCCCTGTATGCAAAGTGCTGATCACTAGTGGGTACTATGGTCTCCCTAGAGACAGGGAATTCTTAATCCACCTTTTCAACACTTGGGAGAGTTCAAAAGACTCACAGTACAAACAGACAGATTCATAGTTGGGAGTTATCAGAAGTAACGTAGGGATAAGTAACTCATTTACAGAAAAGAACTAAGACTCAGAATTCAAACCTTCATGTACACTAGGGTAGGGACTCTCTTGATCACATACATAGAGTCTTTTGATTGCTATAGAAGAGGCAATATAGTATTATGTTGCATACATAGTGTTATATAGTTTATATACTGTGCTCCCCAACTGCTTTCAAATGATAGCATGTACTCAGAGAGTTTGAATTTGGCAATAAATAGTTCATGATCTGAGCCAGTCAGCTCCTGGTCTTGTTTTTGCTGACTGTATAGAGCTTCTCCATATTTGGCTGCAAAGAATATAATCAATCTGATTTCGGTGTTGGCCATCTGGTGATGTCCATGTGTAGAGTCTTCTCTTGTGTTGTTGGAAGAGGGTGTTTGCTATGACCAGTGTATTCTCTTGGCAAAACTCTATTAGCCTGTGCCCTGCTTCATTCTGTACTCCAAGACCAAATTTGCCTGTTACTCCAGGTGTTTCTTGACTTCCTACTTTTGCATTCCAGTCCCCTATAATGAAAAGAACATCTTTTTTGGGTGTTCTAAAAGGTCTTGTAGGTCTTCATAGAACCATTCAACTTCAGCTTCTTCAGCGTTACTGGTTGGGGCATAGACTTGGATTGCCGTGATATTGAATGGTTTGCCTTGGGAACGAACAGAGATCATTCTGTTGTTTTTGAGATTGTGTCCATGTACTGCATTTTGGACTCTTTTGTTGACTATGATGGTTACTCCATTTCTTCTAAGGGATTCTTGCCCACAGTAGTAGATATAATGGTCATCTGAGTGAAATTCACCCATTCCAGTCCATTTTAGTTCGCTGATTCCTAGAATGTCCACGTTCACTCTTGCCATTTCCTGTTTGACCACTTCCAATTTGCCTTGATTCACGGACCTAACATTCCAGGTTCCTATGCGATATTGCTCTTTACAGCATTGGACCATGCTTCTTCTATCATCAGTCACATCCACAACTGGGTGCTGTTTTTGCTTTGGCTCCATCCCCTCATTCTTTCTGGAGTTATTTCTCCACTGATCTCCAGTAGCATACTGGGCAACTACCAACCCGGAGAGTTCATCTTTCAGTGTCCTATCTTTTTGCCTTTTCATACTGTTCATGGGGTTCTCAAGGCAAGAATACTGAAGTGGTTTGCCATTCCCTTCTCCAGTGGACCACATTCTGACAGAATGTGAATTTCCAGATGTTCAAGCTGGTTTTAGAAAAGGCAGAGGAACCAGAGATCAAATTGCCAACATCCACTGGATCACTGAAAAAGCAAGAGGGCTCCAGAAAAACATCTATTTCTGCTTTATTGACTATGCCAAAGCCTTTGACTGTGTGGATCACAATAAACTGTGGAAAATTCTTCAAGAGATGGGAATACCAGACCACCTGACCTGCCTCTTGAGAAACCTATATGCAGGTCAGGAAGCAACAGTTAGAAATGGACATGGAACAACAGACTGGTTCCAAATAGGAAAAGGAGTATGTCAAGGCTGTGTATTGTCACCCTGCTTATTTAACTTCTATGCAGAGTACATCATGAGAAACGCTGGGCTGGAGGAAGCACAAGCTGGAATCAAGACTGCCGGGAGAAATATCAATAACCTCAGATATGTGGATGACACCACCATTATGGCAGAAAGTGAAGAAGAATTAAAGAGCCTCTTGATGAAAGTGAAAGAGAATGAAAAAGTTGGCTTAAAGCTCAACATTCAAAAAACTAAGATCATGGCATCTGGCCCCATCACTTCATGGCAAACAGATGGGGAAACAGTGTCAGACTTTATTTTTGGGGCTCCAAAATCACTGCAGATGGTGATTGTAGCCATAAAATTAAAAGATGCTTACTCCTTGGAAGGAAAGTTATGATCAACCTAGACATCATTTTAAAAAGCAGAGACATTACTTTGTCAACAAAGGTCCGTCTAGTCAAGGCTAGGGTTTTTCCTATAGTCATGTATGGATGTGAGAGTTGGACTATAAAGAAAGGTGAGCCTCAAAGAATTGATGCTTCTGAACTGTGGTGTTGGAGAAGACCCTTCAGAGTTCCTTGCACTGCAAGGAGATCCAACTAGTCCATCCTAAAGGAGATCAGTCCTGGGTGTTCATTGGAAGGACTGATGTTGAAGCTGACACTCCAATACTTTGGCCACCTGATGTGAAGCGCTGACTCATTTGAAAAGATCCTGGTGCTGGGAAAGATTGAGGGCAGGAGGAGAAGGGGATGTCAGAGGATGAGATGGCTGGATGGTATCACTGACTCAATCGGCATGAGTTTGGGTGGACTCCGGGAGTTGGCCATGGACAGGGAGGCCTGGCATGCTGTAGTTCATGGGGTTGCAAAGAGTCAGACACAACAGAGTGACTGAACTGAAGTCAGAAAGTGCTATAATTTTATGGCACAACAGGGAAAATATGTAAGGCAGGCAGAGATCACTAATTCTGGGAGCCAGTCCTGAGCCCAGTCCTCATTTCCAAGGACTGAAATGATCAGCAGCCTACCTGGAGCTCGTCCCCACCCCAAGAGTGTGTCCCAGCATGTGGGCTGGGAAGCTTTAGTGAATGTGGAGAACAAGTGTTCTGGAAAGGTCTTAGTTCAAATGCTGTTCCCTTCAACTATTAGCTAGGTGACCCAGGCAAGTTACTTTCTAGGTGCTTCAGTTTTCTATACTGTAGAATGGGGATAAGTAGCCATCATATAAGGCTGTTGAGAGAAGTACATGGAATTAGGAATGTTAAGTACTACTTAGCACAGTACTTTGCACATAATGAGCATTCAATAAGTGATGTTATTTATGTATTAATAAGACAATGGCATCATCATGATCACTATCATCATCACCTATCACCAGAAGGCACTTCTTATCATTCTCAGTAACCTCTGAGAATGAACTGAAGAGAAAAAAATACCAGGTTGACTAAGACTAAAGAAATGTGGTCAATAAGATGCCTGCCTACTAATGAATTGTTTTTTTAATTTCTTCATTTTTCAGTCCCTTTAAGTACACTGACAGTGCTGGGCAAAGAGCAGCACCATCCATCTCCAGGACTTTTCTCATCTTCCCAAACTGAACCTCTACCTGTTAAACAACAACTGCCCACTCCCCGTCTCCCTCTTCCCTGATAACCTCTATTCTGCTTTCGGTCTGTGACACTGACTACTGTAGGTATCTCACACAAGTAGAATCACACAGCATTTGTCCTTTTAATTGTGTCTTGACATTCACTTCACCTATCTGAACACAACTGTTTAAATTTACCCAAAGGTCATTCTCAGTTCAGAAGTCACTCCTGAAGCCTCTTAAAGTATATTCTACACCAGGCCACGTCAAGAATCTGGACCACCTCTATGGGAGGAAAAGTTACCAACAAGGTTTTGAGTTTCAAACCAAACTCTGTCAGTATGATGTATGACTGAATCCTTTAGTTAAGGGTTTAGTCAAGCCAAATAGTTCTGAATCGTCCAGACTGGGGATGACCAGGGGTTTCTAGCTTGGGATGGACTCCAGGTGAAGCCTGTGAGAATCTCCACCACACATTCATTTTATGTAAATGTTCATTCATTGATTTTTCACCTGGATATCCAGTGGCTCATAAAATTCAACATATCCCAAACTGGGCTCAGCATTTCTAAATCTGCTCCTCCTCACATAACCCCTGCTTCAAGTGATTGGCATCATTGGCTAACAGATGCTTAGTGAAGAAAGCTGGGAATCATCCTACTTCTTCTCAGTCCTGCACTGGGATCTATTACTCAGTTTTGCCAGTTTTACTTCCAAAATAATTCTGGAAATATCTTCTTTCCCTTCATCTCTATTATGACTGCTCTAGTTCTGGTCTAATCATCTTTTGCCTAATCTATCTTTCCGATTTCCTGGTTCACGTTTCAAATCATCTTCTACATATGAGAATAATCTGTTTTTATAAAAAGCAAATATTTGTCCCTTCTTTATTAGGCATTCTTCAGTGACTTTTTTTTTTTTTAAGCTACATGACTTTAAAAAATATATTTATTTATTTATTTTTGGTTTGGGGTCTTAGTCGTGTCATGCAGGATCTTGCATTGCAGTGCTCAGACTCTCTCTAGTTCTGGTGCACAGGCTCAGTTGGGCCATGGCCTGTAGGATCTTAACTCCCCAACCAGGGGTCAAATGCACTGGAAGGCAGATTGGACCACCAGGGAAGTCCCTTCAGTAACTTCTTGCTATTTTCATGGTAAAATCTGCCTCACTGACTTATGAAAGTTGCACTTGTACAGTTAGTTAGGAAGTATACAATATGTAAATGAAAAAGCCATTAAACCTCAAATCTGAGCATTATTTTCTGGAATTTTCCTTATGCCGAACATTATTTAGTTCTTCAGGCTAGTGTTAAGATATCAGCAGTACAATACTGAACACATACTGTTATAAAAGTGCTCACCTATCTTAGTATCTTGGAACTGAGCCATTCAAACATAGGAAAAACAACTGGATTTAGGAAACCTGGTTTCTAGTCCTGTTCTTCCCCTAACATCATGCATGGCCCCAGGTCAGCCACTGACCCACATCCTACTCCTGTAACACAGAAAGTTTTCAGAGATTCTTAATCTGAGGTCCATGCAACCCCCTTCTCTTCCTTCCCTTCCACAAAGGTCCTTGGATAAAATTCAGGGCATCTTGGAACTTGCATGGGAAAAATGTATATCTTTATATTCACTACTTTTAACTGAAATTTAGCATTTCTTCTGATTATGAATGCAGGCAACCATCTGTAGCAGTGTTAGCAGTACCCTGACTTTGGTATCAAGAAAAATCACAGGTATTTTTATATCACATTGTGGTTGTTGCTCATATTTTCAAAATAGTCTATGTTCGTCACTACTTCAAAATTGCAGTGATTATTAGATTTGCCATGGATATGGTTATTTAAGGTGTTTAAAAAGAATATCTCTGTTATTATTTTTTAAAGATGTGGTAACAGCATTTTAATTGGCTTCCTTGTAGTATACTATATACTTTATTTTATGCATTTTAAAACACTGAAGAATGAATCCATAGGGTTCACCAAAGGAGTCTTTGGCATAAAAAAAAAAATTAAAAATCCCTAGGCAAGATGACCTCTAACCATTCATTCAAGTGCTAGGAATTCTATCCAAAACTGGCATAGAGATAGATAGTTCATATTGTAAACAAGATGATTAAAAGCACTTTTGAAACTGGAAGGTAGTATACTAATGTGAGAAGTCGTCTTCTATAGGCCTATGGGTGAAGTGATATCTTCAACGATTTCACTCCTTAGCTTTTAACACTAAGTTTAGGGCAAGGAAAATGGGTAGTGATGCCCATTATTTGGGCCCACATTTCTAAAGAAAGATTTTTCAAGATTTATGGGTCTTGACTTATTTGGATTCTGCTTTGAACAAAAAGAACTGTAAAAAAAGAACAAAAACCAAAAAAGAAACATGTCTGAGACAAATAGGAAAATTTGAACATAGACTGGCTATTAGATAATATTAAAGAGTTTTATATGTAATGTTATTTTGGTTACATCTTCTTTGAAAAATTTCTTAACTGCTAGAGAGGCATGTTGAATTATAGGTGAGATTGTATTTCACATATGCTTCAAAATATTTCAGAAAATTTAGAAAAAGAAATAAGGTAGACAAAATTGCAATACAGATGATGGGTACATGGGGGTTCATTATATTTTTCTCTCTTTTTTGTGTTTTGTTTGAAAATTTTTATAATAAAAAGTGTTTACAAATTTTTTTTTAAAGTTTCATAGACTTTCAGGATAGATCAAACCTACAGAAATGTTTGGATTGTGCTATATATATTAAAAATAAAAAAATCATGTACAGAAGTCTACAGCTTGCCACAGTTCCTGCCACACCCTCTTGTCTTAGAACCTGGGTTGCTCCATCTATGTTGCCTATTTGGCTCACATAACATTTGACTTTGTAGGTTTGCACAGTCTTTATATAATGAACCATTATAACTGACTACATTCACTATGTCTAAACAGCTTAAATCTAGTTCTTAATAATTAGGAACTGGCAATTCTTTTTTGTTCGTTTTGGTTTGGTTTTTTCCCCAATCTTCATTATTAAAAAATTAAACTATAGTTGACTTACAATATTGTATTAATTTCAGGTATATAGAAAAGTGGTTCAGATACACACACACACATTCTTTTGACACTGTTCTCCATTATAAGTTATTACAAGATTTTGAATTCCCTGTGCTATACAGTAAAAACCGTTGTTTATCTATTTTATATATAATAGTGTGTCTCTGTTAATCCCATACTCTTAATTTATCTCCCTCCCCCTTTCTGCTTCGATAACCATAAGTTTGTTTTCTATCTGTGAGTTTCTGTTTCTAAATATGTTCATTTGTATTATTTTTTTAGATTTAACGAATAAGTGATATCATATATTTGTCTTTGTCTGACTTACTTCATTTAGTTTGATCATCTCTATGTCTATCCATGTTGCTGCAAATGACAATATTTCATTCTATTCTATGGCTGAGTAATATTCTATTGTGTATGTATATCATAGCTTCTATCTACTCATCTGCTGATGGACACCTAGGTTGCTTCCATGTCTTGGTTACTGTAAATAGTACTGTTATGAACACTGGGGTGCATGTATTATATATCTTTTGGAATTAAGAGTTTTTATCTTTTCTGGCTATATGCCCTGTAGGGGGATTACTGGATCATATGGTAATTTTATTTTTAGTTTTTTAAGGAACTTTCATACTGTTTTTCATAGTGGCTGCAGGAGCTGGTAATTCCTTAGGTAAACCACTTATTTTTCTCTTCCTATGGCCACAGAGTGAAATCTTTCTTGAGTCAATATATCTGTGCCACTGCACAGGGGATCACAGCTGGACAAACTGTTACCACCACTGAGGAGCAACACCAGTTTTATACCCCACTGCTTTCATATCAGTAATGTCATTGGAGAGATGTTCACCCATGTTCCTGGGAGATGAGACACTATATGCCTATCTCCCACTGTATGGATGGACACTGACCCTTTACTTTAGTTCCTGGGACTCACAGTTCTCTATGAAACTCCAAAGGCTTGCAACATTCATCACATTCGTGGGGACACTGCCAACCAATGACATGAAGCTGTTGTAGAAATGCAGTTCATTTTCATATAACCTCTGGAATCAGTTTGTGGATTTAAATCCCAACTCTGTCACAGTGAATATATTTATTCTTTCTGTGCCACAGATTTCTCATTTGTAAAATGGGAAGTTACTAGTAATTATCCTCAGAAGAATGATGAGGAAGAATAACTATACACACACACACACACACACACACACACACACACACACATGTACAATATTGAGAACAGTGTCTGGAGCATGGTATACAGTTAATATCTGCTACCTACTGTTACCATAACTATTATCTTCAACAACACCAAAAGTTTTACACCCAAATAATGCCCATGTTTCAATAATACCTCAAAATTAATTCTAAGGAAAGATTACACTAAATGAGATTGATACTATAAAAGTTACTCTCTGTAAAATGAGTCCTTTCTTTCATTGAGTTAGGTGCCTTGTTATAATTTGTTAATTTCAAAGCAGTTACAAACATTTTTAAGTTAAAAACACTGAGTTTTCATGACCTTTCTTAATTAAGATAAATTCATTTTAGCAATTGAGCTAATCCAATAATTACAGTTGAAAAGAATACTATAACATATATAAGAAGGTACTTGGAATCGTGTGAAATTAAAAGACACTTGTTCCTTGAAAGAAAAGCTATGACCAACCTAGATAGCTTATTAAAAAGTAGAGACATTACTTTGCCAACAAAGGTCTGTCAGTCAAAGCTATGGTTTTTCCAGTAGTCATGTATGGATGTGAGAGTTGGACTGTGAAGAAGGCTGAGTGCTGAAGAATGCATGCTTCTGAACTGTGGTGTTGGAGGAGACTCGTGAGAGCTCCTTGGACAGCAAGGAGATCCAACCAGTCCATCCTAAAGGAAATCAGTCTTGAATATTCATTGGAAGGACTGATGATGAAGCTGAAACTCCAATACTTTGGCCACCTCATGCGAAGAGCTGACTCACTGGAAAAGACCCGGATGCTGGGAAAGATTGAAGGTGGGAGAAGGGGACAACAGAGGATGAGATGGTTGGATAGCATCACTGGACATGAGTCTGAGTAAACTCCGGGAGTTGGTGATGGACAGGGAGGCCTGGCATGCTGCAGTCCATAGCGTCGCAAAGGGTCAAACACGACTGAGCGACTGAACTGAACTGATCTGATATTCACAACCTCTTTCCTTACAAGTCCTTTAAAGGTCTCACAAGGTATTAGAATGAAGAGAATATTCCTGATGAAAATTAATGAAATGAATTCTCAAATCAGTGTCAGAAATTACAAAAAAAGACTTTCTGGAAGTAGACTCTCAACAGTAAACAGAAGTTTCAATTTGAATCAAAATAGTGACAGTGGTTTCTAAAGGATTGGAGTTATTTGAGCTATAAACCTTGAATAGGGTGTGTTTGTGTGTGTAATCAAAAGACAAAAACCACTTTGCCCAGCAGAGCTAACCACTTTCAAGGAAGTCCAGGGTAAAAATTAACCCAAATGTTTAAAGTATCTAAAAGACCCATAGTTCTCTTAATCAAAGCAAAAAGGCATTTTACATTAGAAAGTAGATTTTCTTTTATCTTTTTCTGTATTTTTAAATCATTTTGAACAGTACAGAGAATTGATTGGTTTCGCCTTTTGTTCATAATCAAGTTTAGTTCTTGTTGCTTTGATAGTTATTATTTCTACCAAAATGATAAAATTAAATCATAAAGTTTGATATATGCCTGATCTAAGTATACTAATTCTAAAATTATATTACACTTTTCACAAATCTGGTTTGAAATGAATTCTCATGCATATCATTCCTAGTCTTAATCACTTTGTTGACTGATTTACTCTTCAAATCTGCTTATTTATATAAAAATGTGATCTGTATTCAAAAAGTAAGTAGGTTTGGGAAACCGCACAGTTGTGGTTTTACTAAATTATCTAGTAGCTATCTTGTTTGCTGCTGCTAAATATTCTACAAGACTTTGTTTCTGTGACAAAGAGATGAGTTCACACCACTCTGCTCAGGAGATGAGTAGCTGTCACTTTAATAGCTCTGCCTTGAGTGGTGAAAAGACAGTGATACATCAATGTAAATAATTTCCTTGGTTAGACCAGCAATCACACAGCCTGACACAATCAGAGCTTGGAAGGGGCATTTGCAACAATAAACAGAAGCCTCTGATTTTTACTTAAAATTTCAAAAGCTGTCCTGATTTCTAGCTTATTGGCCTTGATTACAGGCCTATGAGGAAAGAATTATTTAAATGACTAGCAAAATTAGTCTGCAGATGTCAATCTCCTCTAGCTTTAAAAAAAAAAACCTTACCAGAAACTGAGCTCTTTATAAAGTAAAATAACTGTTTTCTGAATAGTTTAAAAGTAAGCTTAAAAGTAATGAATGAATGGAAAGAGACAGATAAAAACAAATACCAAAAGTATATTAAGAAAACTGTGTTAACTTTTAATTATTCAAAATAAAGGGAAAAAATCAGAGTAAAAACTCATCATCTGCTGGAAAAAATAAACCCTGCCACTTCCCTCTGCCTCCACTACAACTATGAAATGGAGTAACAAGGTCCTACTAAGACGTACCTTAAATAATGGACAGAGCAAAATACAAAGAAAATTATTACCTTCTTTTAATATTTTTGAAAAATATAAGATTATTTATAACAATAACACAAAAAGCTGTACTGTTGTATTATAGTGACACATATCGATATAACATATATGACAACAAGAGCACAAAAAAGGGGTAGAAGGAGGGGCAAAATTGTTATATTTTACCAGAATCAAGTCATCATTAATCTCAAAGTAGACTGGGTCAGCTAAAGATGTATACTGTGATATCTAGAAAAGACTACTAAGAAAATAACAACCAAATGGTAGCTAAAATATCAACAAAGAAATCTAAACAGTACACTAAAAAATTCTGCTTGACACAAATGAGGCAGTAAAAGAGGAATTAAAAAAAAGAATGGGACAAACAGAAAACATATAAAAATGGCAGACCCCAATCCAACCATATCAACAATTACATAGAATGTCAATGGAGTAAACTATCTTAAGAAAACAGCAGAGTTTCTTTAAATGCATACAAAAGCAAAACCCAAACTTATATGCCACCTATGAGACACATTTTAGATTTAAAGGCATTTAGGAAAAAAAAAAAAAAAAAAGGTTGAAAGCAGTGAGCTGGAAAAGGTATACCAAGCAAACAATAAACAAAATAGAGCTAGAACAGGTTATTAATATCAGATGAAATAGACTTTAAGTTCAGAAATATCACTAGAGACAAAGAGGAGTATTCCATAATGATTAAAAGGTCAAAACGTTAGAGGATGAAACAATTATGAATGGACATGTACCTAAGAACAAAACAGACAGAACTGAAAGTAGAAATAATCCTTCCTGCGTTTGTTAGTAGTATCAACATTCCTCAACGTCCCCAGTTCCTGCCAGAAAACCCTTTCCTACAGCGACAACTATAGTTTCCAGCTTCTGGTACCCACACACTCCTCTCACCCCAGGGGTCCTAGGGAAGATCATGACTCCCTATTGCTGCTGCTAATCAGTCCTTTTGGTTCCACTGAATTCTCCCTATGTAGTCCTGAGATGTAATGGGGCTTCTCTCATAGCTCCGTCAGTAAAGAATCTGCCTGCAATGCAGGGGACCTGGGTTTGATTCCTGGGTTGGGAAGATCCCCTGGAGAAGGAAATGGCAACCTACTCCAGTATTCTTGCCTGGAGAATCCCATGGACAGAGGAGCCTGGCGGGCTACAGTCCATGGGGTCGCAAGAGTCGGACACAACTTAGCAACTAAACCACCACCACCTGTGTGATGTGCCATCCATTTTCTGACGGAAATTTGACCTATATCTAAACTCCCCTCCTTGGATTGAAAGAGACTGCTGCTGCTGCTGCTGCTGCTGCTAAGCTGCTTCACTAGCAGTTGCTTACTCAATAGCCATTCTCTCTTTCTCACTCAAGTTAAAAGAACTCTGATTTTCAGCTGGGCATTTGTTTCCCCAGAAAAAGAACTACATTTCCCAGTCTGCCCGAACACACATGCTGAGGCCATATGAGCTAAGTCTCAGTAAACGAGAAGATTTGGACCCTCTTTCCATCATTTATCTATTCTGTTAGTCGGATAATGGATGTGACAGAGTTCCAACAGCTTTTTTGGACTTTAAGCAAGGAAACCACAGCGAAGTATGGTAGAGGATAAAGCCTGAAGGAATTTTGGTCCCATGTGTCCTTTGGATTTGTCATTCCGGCCCTGGACTGCTTGTTTATACACAAGAAAGAAATAAACTTCTATTTTGCTTAAACCATTGTTTTTCAAGCATCTGCTACTCAATCCTGATATATACGGCCTGTGAGGCACTTGTACCCGGCCCTGACTCTCTTTCTAACCTCTCTTGTATGACTCCTTGCTCACTGTGCTCCAGCCACTCGGGTGCATGCAGAATTTTTTACTGCCTTTTGTAGCTCTTTGCGGAAGCTGACATTTCCCCACCTGAAACCTCCCTGAATCTGAATAACTGCTCATCAAGGTCTCAGCTGTATTGTCACCTCCTATGAGAAGGCTTCCCTGACCATCCTAACAACAGCTTCCCTTTTAAGCTCTTTCAAAGCCCTCTGTTTTGCTCCATTATGGTATTTATCACCATTTGTAACATATATTTGTTAGTTTACTTCTTTATTGTCTCTTTCTCTTATTAGACTCCATTAGGGAGGGTGTCTTTCTAATTCTCTCATATATAAAACACATGAAGTTTTCTCTGGGCTACATATCACTTTGTGCCTTGTATATAGTAAGCAAGCTCACAAAATATTTGCTTTAAAAAAATGCATATCAGTATACTTCACCTTTATCTGATCTCGTCTCATTAACTAGGTCAGGGATTGGCAAACTTTGTAAAGAGTCAAAGGGTAAATATTTGACACTTTATTTTTGTTGCATATTCTTCTCATTCCTCCTCAACAACCCTTTAAAGACATAAAAACCATTCTCAGCTCGAGGGCCATATAAAAATAGACTGAGGGTGGAGTTTGGCCCATAGGCTGTAGGCAGTCAACCCTTGTGTAGACTCCAACTGTCTTAAGGTCAAGCCTGAGTTATTTACTTATATCCTCTGGGACGTAGCACAATACTGAGCACACAGCAGGTTCTCCATAAACTTAGAACTCAGTTGCATTGGCTAAATTGATTGGGTTAGGCATAGAGAAAAAACGAAATGGAACACCTAAAACAGTCAGATTTGGTCTAACAGGTATTTTGCCAGGGAGAGAAGGCCTATGGTCCAGGCTGAATGACTCAAAAGGTCACTGACAGGGATTACAGGTAATGGGAAAAGACAGCTTCTCGTTCTGTCAGAATCTTAATACCCTCTGCTTCCAAGCAGTAACCCTGTGACCTTAGGCAGCGTGGCTGACAGGGGCCTAAGAAAGAGTCAATTTTCCCCAGTGGTTACTTTTGTTCTGCATTACTATGCCTTGCTCTCTGGTTCCCTTGTCACCCAGCATTCTGAAAAGCTGCTGGTTTAAAGACAGCATCTACCTCCAAAGGTACAAACAGCCTGACAAACACAAAATTACATATTTAACCACTACAGATAATTCTTAGATGGTGACCAGGAAACCTTTCTGAAAATAGTTTCTGAATGAGAGCAAGTACTTGCTCTTGCTGTGGTTCCAAATCTCGTGATATACTGATCTAGATGAAGGAAGGAAAGAAGGAATAAATGGATAAAAATACTCCCTGGCCATAATCATGGCCACAGCTCCCACTCCTGGAACCACCAGAATGCCAGGAAGTTGCAGTGTCTCCTGAGAGATCCAAGAATGTGTACAATGTTTTCCCCTAGGGCATTTTTGCTTCCGTGCTCTGGCAAAGGCTGAGGTCAGGGCCACTGGCCTCAAGAGAACAGTGCCTCTTTCCTGTAGCATCCAAAAGGCTCAGAATTACTGCCAGCACCTATCCTCTCAAAAGTCTTCTTCCCAGCCCTGGGCAGAACAGAGGGTGGGGGAGATCAGAGACATTATTCCGTGTCCTGCCAGCTTTTCAATCTCCATGAAGTACTGAGCTAGCCACAGAAAACTGGCTCCATCTCTAGGCACTTCTTTCTTTTTCATGTTCTTGGGGTCTCAGAATAATTCACTGCAATGTTCTATCATTAAGTCTCTGCCACTCCATATTCAACTCCCATCTTCACGGCAAGAACAAAAGCAACAAGTGGTCCCTTAGGGGTTATAACCTAGCAAGCAGGTGTTTCCCAAAGAAGGTAAGTCTCAGATGCTTAACAGTATGACTGAATAAAATGCATTACCTAATCAAGCTTGGTGTGCTGCAGTCCATAGGGTCACAAAGAGTAGGACAGGACTTAGCGACTGAACAACAAGCAAGTTTCACTCTGATGATGTAGCAAGTCCTACATTCTAGATATAAGAAGAAAAAGGGTGGAAATAATTTATTTAAAGACAGGCTGTGAGTTAATGATGGAGTAGTAAATAGCATCAAAATCCCTTGATTCTGTCCCTTGTCTGTATAAGATCTTATCTGCCAAAGAGCCAAGAATGTGGCCACGATGTCAAGAGCAGGGAGCAAATGGGCTGTGGCAGAAAGGAGCAAGAGCCTGAGGAAACACTCTGGAAAGAGTTAATTATATAAACCTCGAGGTCCCTGTGCCTGTTCTAATGAGTGGCCGGGGGTTCTACGTTTCTCAAGAAGTAATCAAAACTAAATGAAACTGTAACTTTGAAAATATAACTCTGGGACTTAATTCTGCATGTCTGACAAAGGAAGGTAGAGAAGGAGCTGTAAGAAATACTGGACACTGTACTATGGAGAAAATATTCTTTGGGGACTATACCTTCCTAAGGAACAGGAATTGCTGTAACACTGAGCACACTGAGAAGAGAGCTAACAGGAACTGAGAGGTGGACGCTCTTTTATCTCTGAACACCTCTCCTGCCAGCACCACCAGAGCAGCCATTCTTAAGTCCCATGTGGAAAACACAGCGAGAAAGATTAGTGCCAAGGATTTCTTTTTTCCATATATCTGATATGACCTGACATCATCTTTTTTGATGATGCTCCTTGGAAGAAAAGCTATGACAAACCTAGATAGTGTATTAAAAAGCAGAGACATCACTTTGTTGACAAAAGTCCGTACAGTTAAAGCTATGATTTTTCCAGTAGTCATGTACAGATGTAAGAGTTGGACCATAAAGAAGGCTGAGTGCCAAAGAATTTATACTTTCAAACTTTGGTGCTGGAGAAGACTCTTTAGAGTCCCTTGGACTGCAAGGAGATCAACTCAGTCAATCCTAAAGGAAATCAACCCTGAATATTCATTGAAAGGACTGACGCTGAAGCTGAAGCTCCAATACTTTGGTCACCTGGAAGAGCTGACTCACTGGAAAAGACTCTGATGCTAGGAAAGAATGAGGGCAGGCGGAGAAGGAGACAACAGAGGATGAGATGGTTGGATGGCATCACAAACTCAATGGACATGAGTCTGAGCAAACTCTGGGAGATGGTGAAGGACAGGGAAGCCTGGCTTGCAAAGATTTGGATACATACAACTTAGCGACTGAACAACCTTTTTGAAAGTGGAATCATGGCCAGGAGACCAAAGAAAGTTTTCAGGAAGACTGTTGAGATTTCATGCCACTTTGGGATGAAAAAACTGGTTGAAGCTGTCATCTAATTTACTGTCTCTAACTGTCTCTCATGTGTCCTTCCTTCTGAATCCTTCTCTCACAGCTCCTCTGGGAGGCCTCTGCCCACAGCCACCACCGTTCGTGGCAGGTTACAGACCCCCACTTGCTGAGCCCGCCTAGAGGAAACACACCAGACTAATCTCCCAGGCAGCTGTCCAGGGTCATGAAAGACAAACCAAGCATATAACTCAGGATCTGGGGTCAGATTACCAAGCTAGAAACAGAATCACAGGATCACAGGATCACAGGATCGAGATGGTAGGGCAAAGCGGACACGGCAAGTAAGCAGCGAGATCTCAGAAAGGAGTTAACACTCAGAACAAAAAAACCAAAGCTGTGGCACATAAGGTCAGAACCAAAAGTGAGAGCTGGGAGCGCTAGTATACAGCTCAGCCGGGTAGGGCCACAGAAGATGGTGAGCAAAGAGGAGAGTGCCAGGAGGCCTTGACTGGGACTTCCTCTCCCACCTGGTCCTGTATTGCAGGACAAGCTCCGTCTGCTGATGTCTCTACGGGACTTAACAACCCGATCCCCAGTGACATAAGAGGAAACTAAAGCAGGGGGAGGCTTGTCCCAGCAATTTGAACATGGTCATATAATTAGTTGGAGGCACAACCAAGATGAAAATTGTCACCTCTCCAACTCTGCTTTTCTGTGCATATAATTAATGTAGACAATATGCATGCACTTTTCAGATGCATCTGAAATGATGGTTCCATGTAAGACTAGTTATATAGAGTAGGAGCTCCATATGAAACACTGCCTGACAATGTAGTTACTATTGGGAAATACCTTAAGCCAGCGGTCCCCAACCTTTTTGGCACCAGGGACCAGTTTCATGGAAGGCAATTTTTCCATGGACTGGGGGCAGGGAGGAGATGGTTTGGGGAGATTCAAGTGCATTACATTTATTGTGTGCTGTATTTCTAATCTAATGCCATCACTGATCTAACAGGAGGGACTGGTCCATGGATTGGAGGTTGGGAACCCCTGCCTTAAAAAGTAAGAATGATAACCAAATGATCAAGGCACTACACTGAGTAATCTTGAAAGTTTTGAGGCCTGAATCTGGAAAGATACTTAGAAAATAGAAATCTCTTTAGGATGCATGCATGCCAAGTTGCTTCAGCTGTGTCTGATTCTTTGCAACTCTATGGACTGTAGCCCACCAGGTTCCTCTGTTCATGGGATTCTCAAGGCAAGAATACTGGAGTGGGTGGCCATGCCCTCCTCCAGGGGATCTTCCTGACTCAGGGATCGAACCTACGTCTCTTATGTCTCCTGCATTAGCAGGCGGGTTCTTTACCACTAGTGCCACTGGAAAAGACCCCTCTCTAGGATAGGGTTTCTTAAATTCAGCACTACCGACACTGTGGACTCAATAACTTTTTGCTTTAGGGACCTGTCTCATGCACTGTAGGATGTTTACCAGCATCTCTGACCTCTACCCACTGATGCCAGGAACAGCAAAGCCAGTCCTGGTCCCCTAACCATCATGACAAACAAAAATGTTTCCAGACATTACCAAACATCCCCCGAGTAGCAAATTATACCTGGTTGAGATCATGCAGTAAATACACTTCAGTTCATTTCAGTTCAGTCGCTCAGTCATGTCCGACTCTTTGCGACCCCATGAATCGCAGCACGCCAGGCATCCCTGTCCATCACCAACTCAAGTAAAAGGAACCAAGTCAGGACACTAAAGGCTGTTATATTCATTATTACATGTGGTTTAGTGCATTCAGAAATGTATGTTGACATGCTAATAGCAAAAAATATACTCACTGTGTACAAGGAAACAAAAATCTTTCCACATCAGCAACAGAGTGAGTTTTGTAAAGCCTTCTGCATCATATTCCACGACACCCCTAAGTAATAAAAACACACACAGACAAAAAAACCTTCATAAAAACAAAGTATCAAAGAGATGGAACCAAGTAAAGAATATGTTCATGAAGCAAGGTTATTGAATCCGAGACAGGAAGGATGTGGGATCTGGAATGAAAGCATCTAGGTTTGAGTTACAGCTTTACTATCTATTATGACCTCTGGCAAATCACTTAGCCTTTGGAGCCTCAGTTTCCTTATCTGTAAAACAAATATAATCATATGTGCAAAATTCATCATGGAGCTGTGAAAAACAAGTAAGGCCACCCATACAACAGTTAGATGGTATCACTGACTCAGTGGACATGAGTTTGAGCAAACTCCAGGAGATGGTGAAGGACAGGGAAGCCTGGCATCTACAGATCATGGGGTTGCAAACAGTTGGACATGACTTAGTGAGAGAACAACAATAACAATCCACAAAATATTATGCAAATGTTAGTCACTAGTGATGAGCAAAAGGACAAATGAAGAAGTCAGGGTAGCAAAGACCCCAGGTCTATACTGTGATTGTCCAGTCTCACTTTCATTCAGGTACTGAACAGTCACAAGCAATGACAGTATTACTAAGTTCAGGATTATAGATGACTATCTTCCAAAGTACTTGGCACCCTTTCTCTTGTGTCCCCTGATCTTCCCCACTGGGCTCAAGACAAAGTAGCATCGTTAGCAGGATGGATGTGGGGTTCAGATGGGAGATGCACACCTCCTGTGTCAAAGGAGAACAGTCTCCGAACACAGAAGGGCCTAGACTGAATTCTGATGGGCTCCTCTCCCCCCATTTCCACTGGAGCTGAGTGTACAGGGGGAGACACCACCATAATGTGCCAATATTAACCACACAGAGAGGACAAGGATAACTTTCTCTCTCATCCATACAAGGAGACCTTTGCTGTCCTTAGAGATGCCTTCTCCCTGGCTGAGTCAGGCTAAATAGACCATTAATACTGATGGCCTCCAGGTTTAAGTAGGAAGGAACAGTTGACCCCACTGTGAAGGTAAAGGAACCGAGGCACTGAAGGTTGAGTGACTGGCTCATTAAAGTCTGCTGACAAGTCAACAACTTTATTCATCAGTTTGTATTTCTTTTTTGGATATGTAATTTACTCAATATTACAACATTGATATCTGAGCTTTTTAGATCCTGTACCGCATAAGCAAAAAGAAGCACTGACAGAATCTTTCTCATTATGCATATAGTACAGTATATAGTAGTATTTGTATATGATTTTGTAGTTGTAGACAAGTACTGTTATATGTGTAATAACACACAAAAATGTACACCCATAGAATGAGATTTAAAAACAATTGTTAACAAGTGTAAATGCAAATTTTCACCCTTTTCTTGAATACCACTGAAGTGAGGGCAGGCACATGCCCCTGAGGCACACGCACCCCTGCTTTGCAGGTCACTGGGCTAACATCTTCATTTTCAGTAACATACACAAAAAAATAATCTTACTCAAAAATGAGAAGACTAAGAGTTAATATTTACTAAGTACTGTTCGTATCATGAGCACTTTCTCAAAATGCACATAAAGAAAGCTGAAAAACACCTTAAGTGTTAAGAGACTCATGACTCATTAACAGTTATGCTGTTTAGATACTGTTACTCTATTTTGGCGATATGAGAAATTCCACAATGGATAACGAGAAAATTTCTTGAACTTTCTTGAGAAGTCAGAAATTTTCTTTTAATTATGCCGCATTTGTAAAATTATATCCTAACCTTATTGTTGATTTCATCTTCTCATTCCTTTTATCTTAATTTCTTCAGTTACTGATTAAAAATTTTAATATACACACCTTCTCTGGAACGAGGTGGGAGGTAATGAGAGCACTAAAATGCTTAGTGCTTAGACAGAGTGTGCTCTACCTTTTAAAGAGACTGTGAGGAAAATGCAACCACCCCCCCACCCCGCCCCGAGCTAAGCCCTAAGTGGGAGGTTGATAAGGGCTCTGCCACCATTAAGGAAACAGCTGCAGAGCAGCCAGCACGGGCCACATGACAGAAAGGGCCCAGAGCACAGGGTGGGTGGCCAGGAGACGCCCACCCTGGAACTGCAGCTACACACTGCCCTCCTTCCTCGCAGGGCCTTCTTCCAACACACTAATCCCAAGTGTGAGTCATGGTGCTGGTGTCTAAAGTCAGATATCCTTCCCAAATCTCTGCGGCCCTGTGGGGAGTGGGAGTCTTATCAGGAGACCCGAGTTCTGAGGAACAGGGTTCTTGCCCCAGCTCTCTCTGAGACTTCCACAGGTGACTGAACTGGTCAAGTTTTATAGGCTTTTCTTCACAGAATGTGCCAGGAATGCCCACCTGGTTCACCTCATGACCACTGTGAGATGACAGAGGTGAAAGTACCGTGTAGACTGTAAAGAGTGCAAGAAGCAGCAGGTATGACAACCACTTTTACTGTGGTGTTCGGGGCTAGTTATGTGGCTGCTCCAGGGAAGATATTTGACTCTATTTGACAAACAATGCTGAAAAAAATGTCTTTCTCGGAGCATTAGTGTGAGCAACACACCAGGAAGAACCAAAATAACACTGAAAGGTATCATATGGAAGAACTAGTGCTATTTTCTTCATTGAGCCCTCCTCTCAGGGTCACCAGGATGTGAGAGCATCACTGATTTATGGTCTTAATGAAGAACTTACGTGCCAAAGTGGCTGAGGAAGGCAGCAATATACTCTCTTCTTTTGTGATAGCCTTGAATCACATACTGCACCTGAAACATGAACCCACAGCTGAGTACAGTAGGGAATTATTAAATGCTTTATCATGTAAAATTTCCAAGATTCACAGAAGTAGAAAGAATAGTAAAATGAACATCCATATTCCCACACCTATCTTCAATAACTGTGAATATTTTGTCTAGTTGCTTTATCTAGCCATCTACCTATCTATCAACCTGTCAATCAATCTTGCTGAAATGTTTCAGAGGAAATTAGAGACATCATTACAGTGTGCCCCTGAACATTTCAGCATGCATCTCTGAAAAACAAGACAGTTTCCTACACAATCACAATACTGTTATCACACGCAACAAAATTTAGTAATTTATTCTCTGAATTTATTTAGGACCCTGACAATTTTCCAAACTTTCCAACTGTCCCCAAAATACGTTTGAAAAAAAAGCAAGGATATAAACAGGAATCAGGCATTTAATCTAGAAAGTCTTTTACTATAGAATAATAGTACCTCCTGGGATGTGAGTGTGTGTGCCTAATACTGACTTTTCAGAGACTGAGCTAACTGTCTTATCCTGCATTCTAGACTCTCTGATTGTCTCCTTCCTTTTTTCTCTACCTTCTGTATTTCCTATGAATTGGAAGCTAGAGCTAAAGGTGTGATTAGATCCAGGTTAAACATTTTTGGCAAGAAAACTTCCTAGGTGATACTAAGTTTGATCACTGGTTAAGTTGATGTTAGCCAGACCACGGTACTGTAAGGGAATGGTTCCCTTCTGCCAGAGTGAGTAATCCAGGGATACACTCCTCGAAGCATAGGAAGATCAAGTTCCTTAATGGTTTTGGTGTTTGTTCGAGATCCTTGTCTGAATCAATTACTTCAACTGAGGCCTGAAAAATGGTATGTTTGTATTTTCTCATTCTATCTCATTTAACAGCTGGCATTCTCCATAAAGAAGAGTCTCCTCTCATCAAATGGGCCTCACTGGTAATCTTGAACTACAACTCCTATTGAAAAGGACAGTAATGCTCAATTATTTCTTTTTAGGTTTGTAACATTCAGAATAAGGAGTGTTACAACAGGCAATTTTGCCTTTTTATATTTCCTTCTTAACACCAAGTGACAGTTTCTATAAAAAAATTGTGAACTCATTAAGCTAGGCATCTGAAAGTTAGTCATTTACCCATCAGTTTCTAACGCAAAAATACATTCCTTATAAAATGTCTTTATAATGGCTGAAAGAAACAGTGGGAGAAAAAGACCCCCCAAATAGTTTATATTGGCTGTAGCCACACTGAGTCTCCATGGATAACAAAAGCTCAAGATAAAGTGCTTGAAATAACCCTGACACAACTGGTACTGATAGCCATTTGTACCCTTTAAAAGTAAAACAATTCTATTTATATAATAGGGGTTTTATGTCAATTTATAAAAACAGTGCTTGCTTTGCAGGCTCAACGCAGGATCAGAAATGTTATTTTGGGGAAAGAAAAACAGATGATAAGTTTGCTTAAGTGGCTTTGTTTAAAAAGGGGATGAAAACAGTTCTGTATACTTGATTTTAAAAACAGAAAACCATTTTAACAGAAACCCACAACAAAACTGGCTATAAAGATAGATTCCAATGCAATTATGGAAATTCATTTGAAGAGATTGTTTCTAAAAGCAGCCCATACTGTCCTCGTTTGTAGCAAGCAGAAGAACATCAATTTTGAAAGACAAGTGAAATTAATGAAAGGGAACCAGATAAGAAAAACTGACTGATTCTTGTATTTCTGGGAAAATGGTATTATAATTTTTTTTGAGGAGAATGTATGACTAGAAATTAATCTCAATTGGAGAGCTTTAAAAAGGCTTTTCTTCTCAGTTCTGGAAGACCAAATTTGCATTTTTCTCTATAATACTGGGACACAGATTTGAAGGCAGTGTAAAACCTACACTGTAAGTAAGAATGCTGTCCTCTGATCAGTTTTGTGGGAGGGCAGGGGCTGGGGGAATCTGGTCCAATGAACAGCAACCACTCCGTGAGAGTTAAACACCCTAGAATCTGTGCCAAGCCCACAGACAGCAGAGTTGCCAGATTTTAGCTCCTTTGACATTTAAAAAATAATACTGAAGACTTTGAAATATTATATTTCTACAGCATTTTCTATATAGAGATGAGCTATCTTTTGAATGGAAGAGACAAAGAAAAGATTTATTTTCCAAGCCATTGTGAACAAGTCAACAGAAGCAAAGAAAATAGGATTTGGTGAATTAAGCAAACTAAGTCCATGTGGGAGAAGAAAGAAAGTCAGTATTGTCTGTGGACTAATAGCTCCAGAGTTTAGCTAAATAAGCTGGCTGGACATTAACAAGTATATTCTATACTTGCAGAAATACCTGATAAGAACCAATAGTGTAAGCTCAGTTACTTGCCAGTGTAAAGGCTCATTAACGCAGCTAAGGGAAAGCTTTAGATAATCTGGCTATAATCTGGCTGCTGCTGCTGCTGCTGCTGCTGCTGCTGCTGCTAAGTCACTTCAGTCGTGTGCAACCCCAGAGACTCTGTGCAACCCCAGAGACGGCAGCCCACCAGGCTCCCCCGTCCCTGGGATTCTCCATGCAAGAACACTGGAGTGGGTTGCCATTTCCTTCTCCAATGCATGAAAGTGAAAAGTGAAAGTTAAACTGCTCAGTAAGTGTCCAACTCTTTGTGACCCCATGGACTGCAGCCCACCAGGCTCCTCCATCCATGGGATTTTCCAGGGAAGAGTACTGGAGGGGGTTGCCATTGCCTTCTCCGTAAAATCTGGCTATAAGCCAATCTGACCTGGAAACCCTGTCCCAACAAGCAGGACTCTGGCAAACTGTTCCTGGGCATGACAGGAAAAATCAGGAACCAACTATTAAAACATGCTGTACAGAAAAGCAGAAAGAGATGAGAGCCGCTCGACAGGATCACTGTGATATTAACTAGTGGCAAACACACACACACACATAATAATTGGGAAATAGAAGAGTTGAAAAATTTTAAACCATAAGAAGAAGCAAAAACTTGGGGCATAATGGAAATTCAAGAATGAGAAGATATATGTTTAAAAGATGAAGAACCTAGGCAGACAGTTCTCCAGAGAAGACATACAGATGTCCAATGAACACATTAAAAAATGCTCAGCATCACTCATTGTTGGAGAAATGCAAATCAAAACTACAATAAGGTATCACCTCACACCGGTTACAATGGCCACCATCAAAAAAATCCTCAAATAAGAAATGCTGGAGAGGGTGTGGAGAAAAGAGAACCCTTTTTGCACTGTTGGTGGGAATGTAAATTGACACTGCCACCACGGAGAACAGTATGGAGATTCCTTAAAAAACTAGGAATAAAATTACCATATGATCCAGCGTAAACCATAATTGAAAAAGGCACATGTACCCCAATGTTCACTGCAGCACTATTTACAATAGCCAAGACATGGAAGCAACCTAGATGTCCATCAACAGGTGAACAGATAAAGAAGTTGTGGTATATATATACAATGGAATACTACTCAGCCATAAAAAGGAACCAATTTGAGTCAGTTCTAGCAAAGTAGAAGAACCTAGAGCCTGTTTGTAAACTTACAGTAAAGTAAGTCAGAAAAACAAGTATTGCATATTAATGCATATATATGAAATCAAGAAAAATGGTACTGATGCACCTATTTGCAGGGCAGGAATAGAGACACAGACACAGAAAACAGACTTGTGGACACAGTGAGAGGAGAAGGGGGAGAAACTGAGAGGGCAGCATTGAAACATACGCATTACGACATGTAAAACAGACAGCTAGTGGGAAAGTGCTGAATAACACAGGTAGCTTAACCCAGTGCCTATGACAGCCCAGAGGAGTGAGTTAGTCGGGCAGGTAGGAGGGAGGTTCTTGAGGGAGGGGGCATACATATACTTACGGCTGATTCAAGTTTTTGTATGGTAGAAAACAACACACTGTAAAGCAATTATCCTCCAAATTTAAAGAAGATGAAAGTAAGACTGGAACAGGGAGGTCAGAATCCTTAGAAATGGAAGGAGGGCAAACAAAGTGGGAGAGAAACTGATAAAATCTATTCATAGCAGGAAAGGCCATGTCAGATGGAGGTTGAAACTAAGATAGGGTGGAGAGGATGATGTCTGCACCATGATGCTGGAGGAAGGAGCCTTACGAGGCTGGGGAGGCAGGGGACTTGCTTTTACCTTGTTGGTGAGCAGGTGGCACACTTGGGGAACATAATCAATGAGACAGCCTCCTCCTGGAAAAGCTGGGATGTGAAGAGCCGAGGAGCCGCCAAGTGCACTGAAAGGACAAGAGTACAGTGGATACTTCTCTTAGGGCTCAAGCAACTTATGTGACATTCCCAACACACTTGGTTTCTCTTGTCCAAGTCTGCCCACCAACTGCCTGAATCAATGATCGTGAAACTAGGTGCTTCACTTTATGATTCCATTTCTATATTTTAATCCATCTTGTTACAGCAGCATGTTCACATTACACATAACTAACAACTAACAACTAATGACAACTCATGATCCTATCACAAAAGTACAGATAAGCAAATTTTGACTGGCATAGGTAAATGTCGTACTAACATGAATGGGTTGTACCTGTTACTGAAACACAGACTTTTATACTCTTGATTATGCCCAATTCATAATTGAGCCAAGCAAAGATACGTCGTTCATTAAATGCTGAACTGATGTGCTGATGTTACAGAGAACCAAAGGGACTAGTTCTGCAGCTCACTGGCTTGGCAACCTTGAGCAGCCTCTTTGGACTTTATTTTCTCATTCTGGTGAGTGAAATGAGTGAAAGTCACTCAGTCGTGTCCGACTCTTTTGCAACTCCAGGGACCTGCCAGGCTCCTCTGTCCATGGGGTTTTCCAGGCAAGAATACTAGAGTGGGTTGCCATTTCCTTCTCCAGGGGATCTTCCCAGCCCAGGGATCAAACTCACGTCTCCTGCATTATAGGTGGATTCTTTACCACTGAGCCATATGAAGTAGGTGGTTGAGAGAAGGAGATGCAATCGCCCTGGCAGTTAGGCAGCCTAGGTAGGTTTTGTAAATGAGTGCAGAGAACCAGGTAGGGACTGGAGATTTTGCACACAGTGGGAAGGGCTCCCATTGCTCAGCCTCAGCTGGTTTCTAATATGTAGAACACACGCCTGGTCTTACCAGATCCTAATTTTTCAACTGAAGCCTGAAATCCAGATGATTTAAGCTCTCAATTTTTAAATGGAGTTAAGCAGTTAAGCATTTTCTGAAAATGCTTAACTGGAGTCTGTGGGCCAATATGGGTAGAAAGTATGCAATTAATCACAGTCAACACTGATGTTTGATTCATCTAAACAAGAAGGGACAGTAAAAAATCATCAATCTGAGCACTAAGACACACTGCTGATCTAGAAACAGTGGAGATTCTCTTTTCAGTTTAAATTAACTGGCATAGAATTATTAAGAAAATTGTTCAGAACCTTATAGCATGCATTTTGTATATCACTCTTAATCTTGATTTCATCTTTTGTCCTACTCTTCTTTGGTCCTAATTTGTTTTTCTTACTTGAATTTTATTTTAATGTGTTTATTTCTATGACCCCCTTAAACCATTTCTTTAAGACAAACAGGATATAAAAAAGACCCCTCAATCCCTTAATGCTGTGATTATTCATTATCCAAGTCCCTACAGTAATGAGATTGTAAATGGAAACAAAACATTTCACAATAACAGTATGGAGAATCATTCTCAAATAGTTTAGAGCAGAGAGACTCAGGCTAGAGTTTGTGGTCTTCTAGGTGGCTCAGTGGTAAAGAATCTGTCTTCAGTGCAGGAGATGTGCGTTCGATACCTGGGTCAGGAAGGACCCTGGAGGAGGAAATGGCAACCCACTCCAGCATTCTTGGCTGGAAAATCCCAAAGACAGAGGAGTCTGGCGGGCTACCATCCACAGGGTCATAAAGAGTCAGACATGACTGAAGTGACCGAGTGCACACACACAGAGTTTGTGGTACACGGAATAATACCTGTAACAGGGCAAAGGACTCCAGGACCAGTCTGTCACTCTGCTGGCTACAGATTTCTGAAATTAATTTTTTTAAGTAAAAATGAATATTATGGTTATTTATGGGAATGAGAAATCACAAGAAACAAAATTTCAGGTGATGTGAGTAACTCAATACAGAGTGGAAACATTCGCTGTTGACTTACCCTACTCAGAAGATAAGTAAAAAGCACAACTCTGAAAACTGAGAAGATTCTGAGACAGTGTTTGACTAAGTATGACATTAATGAATCGGATACACCCTGTAACTGCACAGAATTAGCAAGAACATAATTTCCATTTGCTACTCTCAAAGTAGACACTAGATGAGATTTAGCCTCAACTATGAAGAAAGCTAGGAAAATTCCCGTGACTTTCTGTGAACTAGAGGAAGGCTTTCTGTTTCCTCTTATGTGTGCAAAAGTACACAGAGGGTGTGCATCTCACTCCAAGGGTCTAATGGTTCCATTAGGATGGAAAACTGATTAAGAAGAAAATTTTAAATTATGAGAACAATAAATCCAGTATCTATAGCCTGTGGTTTATGGTGAAATATCTGCATAGCAGAATACTAAGATCCAGGCTTCTCATAGGTTATTTAAGAGAAACAATCTTTAGCATAATAAACCACCCCCCAGCCCCCAAATGATTTGGACAGTTCCCTGGAATTGATAGCAATGGACTTTGATCTGTATAAAATACTACAGAATACGTTTTAAATCATTCACTAAATTGAATACAATGAGTAAAAACTGTGTGAAAAATCAACTTGAATCTCTCTCTCTGCTTCTGAGATACAGCCACTAAACAAAAATTACCTTTAATAATAGAAAGAAGCAGAGGTCTGGAGAAACCCAAAGGCCGGCTGCTCTGCTGCCAGGGCCATCTCTCTGCACCCTGCTTTTCTGATTATCAAGAACTAACTCTGGTTGCTAGGTGCTTTCCCATTATCTAATTGAACCCTCTCTACAACTCAATGAGGTAGAAATCATCACTGTGATTTTACAAGTGAAGAAATTGAGGCTCAGAGAGCAGAAGAAACTTCCCTGCAGTCACACAACCGGGAAATGGTACAGCTGGGATCTGAATTCAGGGAAGCCTGTTGCTAGTGTCCAGGCTGCTGTGACTGGTGAATTATGCACCTCCCTGGGGAGGGGGTGTGTGTGCTAAGTCACTTCAGTTGTGTCTGACTCTGTGCCACCCCATGAACTGTAGCCTGCCAGGCTACTCTGTCCATGGGATTTCCTAGGCAAGAATACTTGAGTGGGTTGCCACTCCCTCCTCCAGTGGATCTTTCCGACCTAAGGATCAAACCCACGTCTCTTACATCTTCTGCATTGGCAGGTGGGTTCTTTACCACTATGCCACCCAAGCGGGGGTGGAGTATAATCTTGAAAGAGTTGCAAGGATGGAAAGACACACTGGGGATGACTACCAGTGAGCAGGGTCAGGATTTCAATGAGGTTAAAGGGCTTCTAGAAGCACTCAGGCCCCCACAGAAGCACAGTGCTGCACAGCTCATCTCCCTTCACAACTTTCCACATGGCAGCAGGGCAAGCGTTCCTCCTGATTTTGTTCACACCCAGATGGTCAAACAACCAGATTCACTGCATCTCGGATGTGATGGACCAACCACTCTGTCATGTTCAATTGTGAACGACTTAGCTATGCAGGGGAAGGAAGCCTTAATGTGTGAAGCACTTCAGATACTACAAAGGATAGTTTTAAATGAGAGTTGATTTCTTAAAGGAAACTCGCTGCACTCTTTATTTAACTCAGTAGTTTTTCAGCCTGTGAGAGTTCTGAACCTGACTTCCAGCAATGCATGCTGATAAGTGCTGCTGATTCATGTATAAATATCCGCCTCATGGGTAAATATTTAACAGGCTTGCTATAGCCTGAATGCTGCCCTGATCGTGCTGAATAAACAAAGTCAAGTGCCATGAAATAAAAGAGCTATTATGTTTTCAAAGGGTGCAAGATGGAGGAGGTAAGGCCTTGTGATCTCAAATCCTTTAATATTCATGAATCAAAAAATACCGTGCTGAGCGTGTACAAGAGAAAACTCCCTCTCTGCAGGCATGCCCAGCCTCACTCAGCTCTTCTCAGGAATGCAGGGCTGGCTGGCGAGAAGCTGGGCCTCGCTAACCTACTCCATGGCTAAGTAGGGGCTAGGGACGCGGTGACGGGGAGATGAAAGGGACCACTGGGGCTGTTGACTCTTCTGATCTCTGGAGCGGTTCAGGGAGAAAGCTGGGTTAAAAGATGGAGAAACTAAATTGGTGTGGCAGGGTCTCAGGCTGAACTTGAGAGGAGAGGGTGAAAAGGGCTGCTTTGATGAGAAAGCACCTTCTATCTCCTTATGGGCTGCAATGAAACATGAAACTAGCTGATAATTCATAGAACTGAAACTGAGTCCATGGATAGAAATGACAAGGCCAAGGCCAGAGCTGGAGAAACATTTCCAGTGGTGGAGGTAAACAGACCCAAAGGTAGCCAGAAAAACAATTCCAAGTCCGTCCTCCTTGGGCTTTAAAAGTCAAATATAAGAACTGTCTATGTACTAATATTATTGTTTCCATGCAAATACAGCTAACTGAGCCTCTGTGGACCTTGCTCTGTCTGCAAATATTCAAAGCATATCTAATACTGAAGACCTGACTTGGCTACTGTCAATAGCATAAGGAAATATTTTGGGGCATTCTGGCATGGAAAAAGGCAGGCAATCAGCCTGTCTGCAAGCTTGACTTGGGACAATGGGTTTTTAATCCATTATGAAATAGTAACTCCCCTCTGCTCCTGTGGGGCCTTACCTATGGGCCAAATAAAAATGAAGAAAACGTGATTTAGCACCAGAGAAAACCAGGAAGGCCACCGATTTTCAACTGCAGTTCTTGCTTCTACCAAGTCTGCTCTCTATGGTCCTTCTCCACTTTCCCCTGAGTACACTGGGGATACTACTACTCTCAAAAAGACCCATCTCTCTCAAGGGTTAAAGTAACAATTAGAGTTACACTAATATGAAAATGAAATGCTCCCTTGGTATCTCTAATTTTCTTGAAGAGATCTCTAGTCTTCCCCATTCTGTTGTTTTCCTCTATTTCTTTGCATTGATAGCTGAGGAAGGCTTTCTTATTTCTCCTTGCCACTCTTTGGAACTCTGCATTCAGATGCTTATATCTTTCCTTTTCTCCTTTGCTTTTCGCTTCTCTTCTTTTCACAGCTATGAAAAGGTAGCAAGAATACACAGAAGAACTGTACAAAAAAGATCTTCATGACCAAGATAATCACGATGGTGTGACCACTTACCTAGAGCCAGACATCCTGGAATGTGAACTCAAGTGGGCCTTAGAAAGCATCACTATGAACAAAGCTAGTGGAGGTGATGGAGTTCCACTTGATCTATTTCAAATCCTGAAAGATGATGCTGTGAAAGTGCTGCACTCACTATGCCAGCAATTTGGAAAACTCAGCAGTGGCCATAGGACTGGAAGAGGTCAGTTTTCATTCCAATCCCAAAGAAAGGCAATGCCAAAGAATGCTCAAACTACCGCACAATTGCACTCACCTCACGTTAGTAAAGTAGTGCTCAAAATTCTGCAAGCCAGGCTTCAGCAATATGTGAACCGTGAACTTCCAGATGTTCAAGCTGGTTTCAGAGGAACCAGAGATCAAATTGCCAACATCTGCTGGATCATCAAAAAAGCAAGAGGGCTCCAGAAAAACATCTATTTCTGCTTTATTGACTGTGCCAAAGCCTTTGACTGTGTGGATCACAATAAACTGTGGAAAATTCTGAAAGAGATAGGAATACCAGACCACCTGACCTGCCTCTTGAGAAACCTATATGCAGGTCAGGAAGCAACAGTTAGAACTGGACATGGAACAACAGACTGTTTCCAAATAGGAAAAGGAGTACGTCAAGGCTGTATATTGTCACCCTGCTTATTTAACTTCTATGCAGAGTACATCATGAGAAACACTGGACTGGAAGAAACACAAGCTGGAATCAAGATTGCCGGGAGAAATATCAATAACCTCAGATATGCAGATGACACCACCCTTATGGCAGAAAGTGAAGGGGAACTAAAAAGTCTCTTGATGAAAGTGAAAGAGGAGAGTGAAAAAGTTGGCTTAAAGCTCAACATTCAGAAAATGAAGATCATGGCATCTGGTCCCATCACTTCATGGGAAATAGATGGGGAAACAGTGGAAACAGTGTCAGACGTTATATTTTTGGGCTCCAAAATCACTGCAGATGGTGACTGCAGCCATGAAATTAAAAGACGCTTACTCCTTGGAAGGAAAGTTATGACCAACCTAGATAGTATATTTAAAAGCAGAGACATTACTTTGCCGACTAAGGTCCATCTAGTCAAGGCTATGGTTTTTCCAGTGGTCATGTATGGATGTGAGAGTTGGACTGTGAAGAAGGCTGAGCGCCGAAGAATTGATGCTTTTGAACTGTGGTGTTGGAGAAGACTCTTGAGAGTCCCTTGGACTGCAAGGAGATCCTACCAGTCCATTCTAAAGGAGATCAGTCCTGGCTGTTCTTTGGAAGGAATGAGGCTAAAGCTGAAACTCCAATACTTTGGCCACCTCATTCAAAGAGTTGACTCATTAGAAAAGACTTCAATGCTGGGAGGGATTGGGGGCAGGAGGAGAAGGGGACAACAGAGGATGAGATGGCTGGATGGCATCACCGACTCAATGGACATGAGTTTGGGTGAACTCCAGGAGTTGGTGATGGACAGGGAGGCCTCGCGTGCTGTAATTCATGGTGTCGCAAGGAGTCGGACACAACTGAGCAACTGAACTGAACTGAACTGAATATGAAAATAGCACCACACACTCCAAGAGAGATGTTATTCTAGAATGCCTCTTGTGTGAGTGTTTCACGTCCAGGGTTACATCAAGTCAGGGTCAGAGATGTGTGAAGTGGTCTTGGTGTTTTGTTTTTGCCTTTGAACCAGGTTCCGAGGGACAGGAAGTTGACCTGGTTGCCTCCTCCATAGTAGGGTTCAGGGGAGTGTAAGAGTGAAGCATGAAAATGGAGAACTTCAAGGATGATAGAAGGACACCAGCCACCACTGGCCCCCAAGTTAAGAGAAATTCTAAAGAAAGGTGAGCCTTCAATTCAATCCAATAAACATGAACTATATACCTCAATCTGTGTCTGGACTTCAGTTTTCCATTCTGCATACAAGACTCGGGCACCACTGTTAACTCCTTTCAAGGTAGAGAAATGCCAGGGACCTCAAGAATCTAGGATACTCTATAATGAGAGAGTATGTTTCCTGGTAGCATGCCAGGAAAGCCATTACAATAAAACAAAAGTCACTGTTATTTATTGAGTATCCACTTTTGCCAGGCACTCTACTAAATGCTTCATTAGCTCGAAACCACCCAAGAAGTCTGCCAGGTAGATCTAATTAGCCCAACTTACAGATCAGGAAACTGAGATTCTAAGAGCCTAAGTATCTTGTCCAAGATTATGCAGCAAGTAAGTTGCAGGGTTTGAATCCGAGTCTCTCTGGTTCCAAAGCCTGTGCCCTTCTTCTTTAGAAACTTTTTCATAAGAAGGATGGTGTGGAATTTCTAAAACTCTAGTCTCTACTAATCCCTATCTATATACTGAAACAGTAGTAGAAGTGGCTGAAATTATCCTCAGAAAACCTTCATCCATGAAATTCATCACCTTGTTATCCCACTTTTTCTTAAGATATCATGTCACAAGATATTAACTGGGTAGGATAAAGAAAAATCATATGTAGTTTCCAAAAGTACAAATACTACACTAAGCAAAGAGTCTGGGTTTTATTGTTGTTGTTTTCCTAACTGGATTTTCTTTTTCTTAGTAAAGCATTTTCTACAGCTGTTGCTAGCCACTGTCTCATTTTATAGATTCAGCTTTGAGCCCTTACTTAAGAGCCTCTCCACCCCTCAGTTAAACAAAATCAGAGTGTAATTCAAAATACTGAAAATTTCAATGACTATAACAGGGGAATAAAATAGTATAACAGGAAAATAAAATAAAAGATCAGAAGGACAAGTTAAGTTTATAAGTAGGAGAAAATTGGGGAGTCATACTGGATGAGACCTTCACTGAGACATGGATGTGGGCCTGGCTGTATTCCATTTGTGCACCTGATCAAAAAGTTCCACTAAACGTACCTCATGGCATAAAATCAGATCTTATTATTCCATTTGTTGTTTCCCATTTTTAGAAGGACATATAAAAATGGAAATGTTCTGAGATGGAGTGAGTAGGATTAAACACTCAGAAAACGTTCCTTTTTGGAGCAAAGTGTAAAGAAGTTGAAATGCTGAGTTAAATTACCTAGAAGGTTATGGAGTTATTAAATAGAGTAATTTTAAAAGGTGTAGGCATACTATAATGATCAAATTTGAATAATCAGGTAGTCTTTGCTAGACGTGGGTTCGATCCCTGGGTTGGGAAGATCCCCTGGAGGAGGGCATGGCAACCCATTCCAGTATTCTTGGCTGGAGAATCCCCATTTACAGAGGAGCCTGATGGGCTACAGTCCATGGGGTCACAAAGAGTCAGACATGACTGAGCGAAAAAGCACATACACATTCTTTGCTTAGTCGCAGTATAAAAGAAGAGAATTTAAAAGGCAATATGGGGGATTTAGTTGGTAAAATGAATTCTCCACAGAATGGAGTGGTGAATAGCCATTCCATTTATGAAGTTTTATGTGTAATATTAGGCACTATACTGAATGCTTTACATGAATGATATCATTTCTTCTTCATATCAATCTACCAGAGAGGTATTGTCCCATTTTACAGATGAGAAGGCTAGAGCTTAGAGAAGCCACATAACACTCCTTGAAGTCACACAGGTGGCAAATGGCACTGTGTGTGTGCTAAGCTGCTTCAGTTTTGTCTGACTCCTTGGGACTGTAGCTCGCCAGGCTCCTCTCTTCTGTCCATGGCATTTTCTAGGCAAGAGTACTGGAGAGGGGGGCCAGTGGGGCATCTACATCGAGGTCTTTCTGACTTCAGTTGGCCACCCTCAGGTCTTCACTGATCACTGCTGTGACCACTGAGTCCTGATCTGCAGGCCTGACATCTGGTTCCGTGTGTGCCAGGTCCATCAGGCTCCTTCCGGCCTGGGTGTCCTCAGGCAGATGCCTGGGCTGACTGACTTGAGCCAGTGCCCGGAACACTCGTTAAATGTATGTAGGTACCTGAAGTTGGAAGTGGTTAGGGACGTTTTCATCCTAGGCAAATGAACTGTTAGAAACTCTGAGGGCCAGAAGACTTGATGGGCACTTTCCAGGAGAAAGGAGGGGAAATGCAAGCAAGGAAACTTTATACGTCAAGAAATACAAAAGATGAGAATATTTTAATTGCAAACAGAGTCTGTCTAATGACATGAACACTAACCAAGTTTTTGTTCAGAAATGTGTTTAAGTTTGTTAACATCTCAGAAAAGCCTTTAAGGGACAATCTTAACAGATGTCCACCATCAGGATTTTGTTAGCATGTGGAAAAGCATTTAAAGTAAGCTCTGGAAAACAACAATGAACTTAGCAGATGTTCTATTAAGATCTGGTATGAACTACTTATAATGATGCCTGGCCACGCAAGACATGAACAGGCGAAGGGAAGGAAAAGCTTTTTTCCCTCTTATTGTATGTTGATCCCTGGCCTGTTATCTGCAGTATGATTCTATCACAATTTCTCAAACACTAGTCATTAGGAATGAATGAATTTGTTATTTACAACTTTGAGACTCCAATGAATGACTTTACTGCTCTGCTACTACACAAGTAGAGGTTGTTGTTCCTATGAATTATTTTTGAAACATACTTACCGAGAAAAATCAATACATATCAAATATATCAAATCATTACATTGTACACTGTAAATATCTCACATTTTAATTTGTCAATTATACTTCAATAAAGCTGGGCAAAAAATCAATGCATATAATAGTTACCCTAGACTAAACCCACAAGCATTTTTACAACTCCCTCCTCCTCATTGTACACAGGTTTTAATCATGGACAAAAGGAGAAAAAAACTACCATCTGTCTGACCAGGGTAGAGAAATGTATCCCCTTGATTCCTGTTTGTCAGTATTCACTGAAGATTCAGGCCTATGAATGGGCCTCCCTGGTAAAGAATCCACCTGCAATGCAGGAGACCCAGGGTGGAACCCTGGTTTGGGAAGATCCCCTGGAGGAGGAAATGGAAACCCACTCCAGTATTCTTGCCTGAGAATCCCCATAGTCAGAGGAGCCTGGCAGGCTACAGCCCAAAGGGGTGCAAAGAGTTGGACATGACTGAGCGACTAAGCACACACACCATAGGCCTATAAACAGCATAAAGGACTTCCCACATACAGCACTGGTCTCTGTGCTCCAAGAGCTAACCTGTAGGGAGCTAGAGCCTGGCTTTCACACACCAAGATTGAAAGGATACCAGGAGATGCAGTTAGCCAGGGTACCAGTACACAGCACTTTAAAATTTGTTTCCAAAGTGCTCCTCATTTGGGTTTTTACAACAGCCTTACAATAATAGGTGGGGCTTCCCAGGTGGCATTAGTGGAAAAGAACCAGTCTGCCAATGTAGGAGACATAAGAGACGCATATTCAATCCCTGGGTCGGGAAGATCCCCTGGAGTAGGCATATGGCAACCTGCTCCAGTATTCATGCCTGGAAAATTCCATGAACAGAGGAGTTTGGTGGGCTACAGTCCATGGGATTGCAAAAGAGTTGGACATGACTGATTGAGCACTACAGAGTAGGTTCAGTTCAGTTCAGTTCAGTCGCTCAGTCGTGTCCGACTCTTTGCGACCCCATGAATCACAGCACGCCAGGCCTCCCTGTCCATCACCAACTCCCAGAGCTTACTCAAACTCATGTCTATCGAGTTGGTGATGTCATCCAGCCATTTCATCCTCTATCATCCCCTTCTCCTCCTGCCCCCAATCCCTCCCAGCATCAGGGTCTTTTCCAATGAGTCAACTCTTCGCATCAGGTGGCCAAAGTATTGGAGATTCAGCTTCAGCCTCATTCCTTCCAAAGAACACCTAGGACTGATCTCCTTTAGGATGGACTGGTTGGATCTCCTTGCAGTCCAAGGGACTCTCAAGAGTCTTCTCCAACACCACAGTTCAAAAGCATCAATTCTTTGGCGCTCAGCTTTCTTCACAGTCCAACTCTCATATCCATACATGACCACTGGAAAAACCATAGCCTTGACTAGATGGACTTTGTTGGCAAAGTAATGTCTCTGCTTTTGAATATACTATCTAGGTTGGTCATAACTTTCCTTCCAAGGAGTAAGCGTCTTTTAATTTCATGGCTGCAGTCACCATCTGCAGTGATTTTGGAGCCCAAAAATATAACGTCTGACACTGTTTCCACTCTTTCCCCATCTATTTCCCATGAAGTGATGGGACCGGATGCCATGATCTTCGTTTTCTGAATGTTGAGCTTTAAGCCAACTTTTTCACTCTCCTCTTTCACTTTCATCAAGAGGCTTTTTAGTTCCCCTTCACTTTCTGCCATAAGCGTGGTGCCATCTGCATATCTGAGGTTATTGATATTTCTCCCGGCAATCTTGATTCCAGCTTGTGCTTCTTCCAGCCCAGCATTTCTCATGATGTACTCTGCATAAAAGTTAAATAAGCAGGTTGACAATATACAGCCTTGACGTACTCCTTTTCCTATTTGGAAACAGTCTGTTGTTCCACGTCGAGTTCTAACTGTTGCTTCCTGACCTGCATATAGGTTTCTCAAGAGGCAGGTCAGGTGGTCTGGTATTCCTATCTCTTTCAGAATTTTCCACAGCTTATTGTGATCCACACAGTCAAAGGCTTTGGCATAGTCAATAAAGCAGAAATAGATGTTTTTCTGGAGCCCTCTTGCTTTTTTGATGATCCAGCGGATGTTGGCAATTTGATCTCTGGTTCCTCTGCCTTTTCTAAAACCAGCTTGAACATCTGGAAGTTCACGGTTCACGTATTGCTGAAGCCTGGCTTGCAGAATTTTGAGCATTACTTTACTAACATGTGAGGTGAGTGCAATTGTGCGGTAGTTTGAGCATTCTTTGGCATTGCCTTTCTTTGGGATTGGAATGAAACTGACCTTTTCCAGTCCTGTGGCCACTGCTGAGTTTTCCAAATTTGCTGGCATAGTGAGTGCAGCACTTTCACAGCATCATCTTTCAGGATTTGAAATAGCTCAACTGGAATTCCTTCACCTCTACTAGCTTTGTTCGTAGTGAAGCTTTCTAAGGCCCACTTGACTTCACATTCCAGGATGTCTGGCTCTAGGTGAGTGATCACACCATCATGATTATCTGGGTCGTGAAGATCTTTTTTGTACAGTTCTGTGTATTCTTGCCACCTCTTCTTAATATCTTTTGCTTCTGTTAGGTCCATACCATTTCTGTCCTTTATTGTGCCCATCTTTGCATGAAATGTTCCCTTGGTATCTCTAATTTTCTTGAAGAGATCTCTAGTCTTTCCCATTCTGTTGTTTTCCTCTATTTCTTTGCACTGATCGCTAAAGAAGGCTTTCTTATCTCTCCTTGCTATTCTTTGGAACCCTGCATTCAGATGCTTATATCTTTCCTTTTCTCCTTTGCTTTGTAACAAGTGTTAACTCACTGTAGAGACGATAAGACAGAGGCTTGAGATGGGATAATTTGTCCAGGGTTTAAGGCTGGCAATAATCAAAGTGGGTTTGGAATCTTTCCTCTGCACTCTTTTCATGATTGCATAAGAATGATCTAAGGAGCCTATTAATAACTCAGACACCCAAGGCCCACCCACAGAGAAGGTGAGTGATTAGGCTGACCTGGTTCCCAGTGGATCAGGTGCAGGTGGTCCTCACACCCTGCCCTGTACCTCCTGAGGATGCACAACAGGGATGAGGATAGGAAGGTGTGTGGCAAAAGCAAATTTGCCTTCCATCCCCAAGGCATGAGGTCACTGACTATTTGAAAGGCAGTGTGGACAAGAGGAGAAGAACAACACACAGATGTGCTCTTAAGGACTCAAAGTCTAGAATGGGAGAGCAGACATTTATGGAAACAACTAGAAAAAGGTGATTACAGCTAAGTGTGTACATGGGCAAAATGAAGTCCAGTCACGTGCAGGTAACCAAAAGGCAAAGCAAAGAGTTGTCAAATCAAGACTTCAGCTGGAAGGAAGGAGGAAACAGATTCTACACAACAAGGTAAGGCATGTGATGAAAGGCTAGGAACTCTATGGACAGCAGGCTGTGGGGCCTGGACCACACCAAGCAGTTTTTTGCCCCAATGAGAAAAGCCTGTTCCATTCTTCAGGCTGTCTGGGATATCTACTGATCAAAGGGCATCTTCTCAGAGAGGAGAAAAGAAGCTCTGATGTCCATCCTGAGGCATGCCAATGGTGAACTGGATGGGAAAGAAAATTCAAGGTTAAAAAAGAAGTTCTGTGTAGTTTTAGGGTGAGAAATGTCCTGAGAGAAGGAAGAGTCTGGGGTTTGAGCCTGAATTTCAGCCAGCTTCACTGCTTAACATAGCTCTTTTATACCCACAACTTCTAAATTTATACCCTTGCTAGACCTTCACTGAACTCAGGACTCATAGAGCCAACTGCCTACTCATCACCTCTACTTGGGTGTATAAAATGTAGCTCAAACTTAACCTGCTCATCAGCAAACTCTGCCTGCAAAACCTACTGCTCCTGCTCTCCCATTTCAGCCCAAGTCAGCTCTAACTGATCGGCTCCTTAGACTCAGTCCAATCTAGAATAGCTTCTCGTCTGGATTCTTGCCTCCAAGGATATGCAAGGGTTGTTCCACCTCAGCACACTTGGCTCAGTTCTTCCACCATCCCCTCTGCCTTGCAGTTCTCTCCCCAGCTGTGTGCAGGGCTTCCTCACCTGTTTCAGGTCTTACTCAAACGCCTTCTCAGTAAAGCTTCCTCAACAACCTATTTAAAACAATCCACCTCCTTTTCCAGTAACCCCTCTTCTTTGTTTTACTTTGTTTACGGCACAGAGCTCCAGAAAACATTTTTGCATATTGTATTTGTTTACCATCTTCTCCCATTACCCTTCACTAGAATGTAAACTTCTCCAGAATGGGAATTATTTGTTTTGTTTACTACTAAGACACCAGAAATAAGAATAAGGCCACATCCATCGTATGCACTCAATAAATATTTGTGGCATTAAGGTTGAAAGAATAAAGAAAGATGAGAGTTTAATTTCTAAAATGGACATGAGAAGTCTGTAAATATATCTATCTTTTCTGAAACAGTCAGTATGAAAAAGAAGGTTTTAAGGTCGAGGACAGGGATTGGCAAACTTTCTCAGCAATGGGACAGGTAGTAAATATCATTGGCCTTGCAGCCCTAAGATTTCTGTCGGAACTACTCAAGTCTGATGCTGTAGCAGGAAGAGTCAGATGAAATATGTAAATAAGTGTGCATGGCTGTGTTTCCATAAAATTTTATTTATGGATCCTGAAATGTGAATTTCACATAATTTTTACAAGTTACAAAATACTATTCTTTACATGTTTTTCTCATCATTTAAAAAATGTACAAATCATTTGGAGCTCCCAGGCCATACAAAACAGGCTGCAGGCCAGATACGGCCAGGGCCGCTGTAGTTTCTGCTGACTCCTGAACTAGGATTAAAGGATCACTTGACAGTTCTACAGATGCTGAAGCTGAGGAAAATATCCAGGAAGAAATACAGGCCCAAAGACCTCGATTAGATCAGCCAAAATGAAAAGCAGATCCTTTGGTCAAACCTCTCAGAAACTATACTCGATCAGCAGGTAAACCACAAGCATTTTCAGAAACTATATTCAATCAGCATGTAAACCACAAGCATTAGCCTTTTTCAGGCAAGGGTGAGGTGAACATTAGGCAACTCGTGGACTGTGGGAGTTCTCATAATGATATTGGATTAGAACTGCAAGAGAGAGCTATTTATATGATCTCAAATGACGCTTGAGGCATATTCTGGTGCTTTTACTTCTATGCTAGGTGAAAAAGCTGCCTACAAAAGCCTTCCTCCCACCCGAAATACTAGCTGTTCGTTGGTGACTGATCCTCAGAAATATTAAGATGAATCATAGATGCTCTTTTCACAGTGAAAAGAGAGATAATTTTAAAACTCAGAAAATGTCACTTTGGGAAGTCACAAACCACACAACAGAAAAGCTGCCCAGCCTGAAAACTGTAAATAAATAAAATTCTGATTCTGCACGGAAGCTTTTTCCTCATCTAGATTCCAATACTGTCCGAGGATTGGCCTCTGAGGGTGGCTGGTATTAAAACGTGTTGATTCCCATAATCTGCTGATGGGAGGCAACCTCTGGTCCCCACCCCTCTTCCCCGGGGCCCTCCCAGGTTAACCCCAGTTCTTGGTAATGCAGGCACAGCATGCTCAGCCTTGACTTTCTCAAGCTGATTCTTCTCACCTGCAGGCAGCTTTCGGCCACCCCGTCTACTGTGCCCGCCCAGGTTGGCCTGAAAGGCGCCAGCTGACAGTGTCTCAGCCTTTCCCTGAGCATGGGGAAAGGACTCCTGTGTTTCTTCCTGCTTCCTGCTTGGAAAGACAGGTATTTCTGTCTTTGATCCCCAAGCTCTGTTTTCTTTCTCCTGTTACAAAACGGTTCATCCCTATCTCCCCTGCCCCCTGCCATCCCACCCTTTTTGCAGCTTCATCATTTTTCCCATATTGCACCGTTTGGCACAGGAGAAGGAGGGAACCACATCAAATAAAGGAATGCAACCACAAAAGCTGCCTTGAGAAGCAAGGCCCCAGAGTCTTTTTTTCTTTCTCTCTCTCTCTCTTTTTTTTTTTTGCCAGTTTACCGTTTTTGGACTTGTTCTCCCATAATCAAATCCTCCCTGTCGTGTTAACAATGTGGTGGTGTGTCAATACATTGGAATTCTGCTTCAATCAGCGATCTGGAGCTTAATAGGAAAATGAAGCAACAAAATGTTGGTCTTACTGTTAACCTTAGGCTAGGCCTGTACTTAGGATTGGGATGTTGGCTTCTTGATGGTATGTGGGCCAAACCTTCAAAGTTTTGTGAGAGCTCAGGGTTGTCAGCAGAGGCCTCAAGCATTATTCAGGCATTCTTTTGCTGTTGCAAGGGGGGCAGCCACTCCAAGTACCCCTGGCTAGAGCACAAAGCACCCCAAATTTTAGCAAGCTGAGTAAAGTTTGGGCTGAATTCGCGTGCAGACATTGAAAATCCACATTCAGCTTACAGGCAACAGCAATTCTCAGGTCTGGCTCTCATGATACCTGTACTTATCACAAAAGGGCTTGTGTAAAGTTAAAGAGTTTTTTTTTTTTTTTTTTAAATTAAAAACATATGCTCAACATCCAAGCTATTCAGAGAAAACAGTAAGGTGCCACTATACCCAAGTGATGTGATTCTTCTGGGGAGAGAAATCTCTATCCATCCCTGTTCTGGGCTTCCCTGGTGGCTCAGATGGTAAAGAATCTGCCTGCAACTCAGGAGAGCCTGGTTCAATCCCTGGGTTGGGAAGATCTCCTGGAGAAGGAAATGGCAACCCACTCCAGTATTCTTGCCTGGGAAATCAATCCCATGGACAGGAGCTGGGGGGCCTACAGTCCATGGGGTAGTAAAGAGTTGGACACGACTAAATGACTAACACATACTAACACGCACATCCTTGTGGAGAGCAGCATATTAGAACCTTAGAAAAATGTGTGATTTGAAAAAGAAAATCCTGTAGCTGGTTCTGATGTGAATGAATAGGATAGGTTCTCAACCCCTCTCACACCAGCAGAAGAATCACATGTCAAACATACAGAAGGAGGAGTCCTTTATCCTTAGGAGATAAAGACCTTCTTAGTTAACAGGTGAAACTGCCAGTCTTCTAATTTTGGCAACGTTCACTCTGGCCCTACTTACCCCTTTAAGAGCCAAATCATCCATGTCATTCCAGCTGTCCACTGATCTTCCTACCCTTCTCCCAGCCCCTCTTCCCTGCCACACACCCCTGGCTGCCCAATGGGACAGAGTGTGTGACTGTTGCAAGGCAGCGAAGGGAAGGGGGCGCCGCTGGCAGGTGTTGCTCAGCAGCCCAACCTCTGCTCCACACTGTGCTGCTGCCGCGGAGGTGCCGGGCCCCGGTGCCAGCTACTGCCCCAGGACATGCCTACAAACGTGAGTGCAGGGTGCTAGCATCCTACTGAAACACGGCACGGATGTTGGATGGGAACACTGCTCCCTTCTATGGGACTCCCAGCCCTCCAGGCCCTGAACTCCAAAACGCACCCAGAAAGCCGGAAGACCCATTTTCTGGAGATACTAGGGAGAGGAAAACTGGGGAAAAGATGACGACAAAGTCCTTTCTTGGGAACTTGAAGAGGTGAGGGACCGAGGAGGCTATCGGCGTAGTCAGAACTTTAACAAAAACAAGTATTGAGTAGATTCCTGTCATTTAAAAACACATTTTATCTTACTAAATAAACTGTTTAGTTACTAATGAAGGAAGTAGGAGTTCGGTTCTGTTAACACCCATCTGTGCAAAACTGGAGCCTGTTTCTGAATATCTTAATTTATTTACCTGCATTTTTTGCTTTAAAAATACCTCCATCAGTTTAAATACTATTTTTATCCAATTCTCTGCAACAGATGATTCAAATCAGCCACGACAATAAACACAGGTCTACACGCTCCCAGACAAAGGCTGCCAGGCAGGCCTGAGGAGGAGCAGCAGGAAGCCTGGGAGAGCCCACTGGTCCAGGCAGCTTGGGGAAATCTGTCTGGGGGGTACATGATAACCCCAGAAGGAGATGTGTTTGCTTTCTTTAACCCAGCGGCACAAGTTGCAACAGAAGCAGAAAGGTTGTGTCAGGAAGGAAACCAGTTCTGGAAAAGGTAGACAAGGATGATGCCAATTTAACTGGTCAAATATAATTGAAGTTGGCCTATTATTAACTTCTTTGCAACTCTCTTGGTTGTTTCAGAATTTTTATTACTACTGTTCTCTTAAATCTTTAAAATAAAACACTCAAAATTTACTAACAGAGCAATATTGAGAGCATACAGGGGACTGTCAAAATGACTTACTTAACAAGCTGTGTGGCTGAACCATAGCTACTGAATCCTGACCCTGCAGCAGTGAATGTGTCAATATTGCATGTGTGGTATCAGTGTCACCGAGAGTCACACAGAAGATGCCAAATGGACCGCTCAGTGTAAGAATTCAGTTTAGGACATGATTTAATTCTCAGGAGTCCTAAGTACTCTCCAAGAATAATATCCCATAGAAATCTATGTGGATATTTATAGTCTTCAAGGAGAAAGGCAGGGAGAAATCCACAGCCTCAGGGCCACCTAGCAATTTCTGAGCACACAGGGCTCAGTGGTCCATCACAGAGCTTCCAGCCCCTTGCAAGGGGGCTGGTTCCCAGCAGCACCTCTCTTTGCCAGTCAGACCAAGACTGCTTCTCAGTATTGGTGATGACAAATTTGGCACAACTGTCTCTTCTGAGTATTTTCTCACTGAATGGGGTCAAGGTCATTTCAGAACTGGGGGAGCCCTTGCGCTCACTCACATCACATCCCCAAACTACTAAGCTGCAGCCATGCTTGCTGCCTGAGCAGCAAACACACCAACTGTCCTTCAGACTCAACACACGCAGTGGGCATATTCGGAGAGACTGGGGCCTCCTCAGAAGCAGGGAGTGGGGTGGGCAAGGGGCGGGGGGGACTGAAGCCAACTCCTAGAGAAGAAATGATGGGTTCATATGGGTAGGACCGAGTCACAGACATAAACAACAAATTTCAAACAACTGAAGTATCTGTCAGTTGCAGAGCTGAATACATTAGAGTGAACTCTTCTGACACAGTACTACGCTGCCATGAGCAGGTCCTGAGTGAGAACACTGGCCATGATGTGTTGTTAAAGGAAAAAAAAGCAAGCTGCAGACCAGTCTGTAAGATGTCAAGCCATCCATGTGACTAAGGCAACAGCAACAACTACAAAAACCCCAGATGAACTAGCAGGGACAGCACTGTGAAAACACGAAATCAAACTACTTTGCGCTTCCCAGTAAATCCGTACTTCCCCTCCTTTCACTGCGGTGGAGACTTGAGGCTCACTGACTGCCCTAAGGAAGTGGGTGGTCCCGCCCAGGTCAGATGAGCCCCCAGTTCAGGGACGAAGATGGCTAGAGCACATCCGCCAGAAGGGAAGGAAGAGAAACAGAAGCAGAAGGGCAGAGAATCAGCGAAAACAAGGTCTGCCTGGGTGTCTGAGACACTGGCCTTGGACCTCCGTGTGTCTATGCGGAGACAGACAGACAGACAGGGAAAAAGAAATAAGCGGAGGAAGTGGGTGTGGGAGAAGCAGGGTAGAGGTGGTGAGAGGTTAGAAGTTCCAGATCACCTGATGGAAATCCCAAGTGGAGAGGGGTTTCTATTCCAATTTCTCCCTGGGGCTGAGGAGATGCTGCTGCAGAACAACCTGCACACCAAGGGGGAGCTGCAGTAGGACACAGCTCTGAAATTTCACCCTGTATTCTTGGTTCTTTGGTGCTACTGGAAAGTTACAATCGTCATTTATTACCTGTGAGGGTAATGGGGACCAGGATATAAAACGAAGTGAACGCAAAGAGAACGTATTGAACTTGGACAGGTGAGGGTGAAAATGAAAAAGGCAGGGACCCAATGGAGGGAGCCCCTGAGGAGTGTGCAGAGTAGTTCATCATTTGGTTCTGGGGTTGGGAACCTAAAATTCCCAAGGACTTTGGGACTCCATATTATTGATCTGATTCCTACCACTATTTAGAAGAGCAGTCATAATGCCTAACACATATTGAACACTTTCTGTGAGCCAGGCATCGTATTGAGAATTCTCATTTATTATGTTTATTTACTCCTTACAAAAGCCCTATAAGGTTGATGTATTTTACAGATAAACAGTAAGGCTTGGCAGGTTAAATAACTGATTCAATTAACTCATCCAGTAAATCACGGACACTGGATTGAGCTGGGCCATTTAATTCCTGAAGCCACACAATTTCACCACCACCCGATACCCTGCCTCCTACCACAGACCATCTGGTAGGCCTCAGCAATCACTTAACTCTTCCACTGTCCAGTTTCCTTATACGCACAAGGATGAGGCCAACTCATTCTCAGATCTCTTTTGGTTCCATCATTCTACTCTGGGCTGATGCAGTGGTACAGACTGACGGGTAGATATCTGGATTCAAAAAGCTGGGAATATGTCATTAAGGAAAGCTTTATAAGAAGTCCTATAATACCTGGAAGATCCAATCTGAATGCCCAAACTTTCCTGGCACCAAATTATGAAATAGTGACTAGTTGAGGAAAGCACATGATTCATAAACAGATGGTCTAGATGCTGTAAAGAAGGCAGGTTCTAAATCCAGGAAACAGAGATCCTGAGCCACAACTGTCCAATTGATTCTGCTCACCAGCCTGGGTGCACCTGAAGTCCCTGCAGCCAGCAGCATCATGGCTTTATTTTGCAACACAGTCACTTGGACAAGAAGCCTCACATGCTTGCTTGGCTCCTAAATGGTCTGTCCAACCTTTTAAGACTGTGGTTGAGGCCCTGTTGCTACTACATATTCTTCTCAGCTCCCACTTTTCTACATATCCTTCTTAGCTCCCACTTTCGTACATCTTCTCAGCTCCCACTTTTGACTGTTACTGCTACAAGTCTATCGTGCATGTGTGCAGGCTCAGTCACTTCAGTCGTGTCTGACTCTTTGGACACTGTGGACACTGTAGCCCGCCAGGCTCCTCTGTCCATGGGATTTCCCAAGTAAGAACACTGGAGTGAGCTACTGTGCCCTCCTCCGGGGATCCTGCCTCTCCTGCATTGCAGGGGGATTCTTTACTGCTGAGCCACCGGAGTAGCCCACAAGCCTATACTTTTAACTAAAAGTTCAGTTAACAGAAGTTCAGACTTTGTTCAGTCTCTCACTGAAGAGTTTATTTGCTTGCAAGCCTCTGCCTGATGTTTTGTCTGTTTAAACAGAAGTCTCCGGCATAAGCCTTGAACAAGAATAAGCATTTGTGGTGGGCAGAATAATGGCTCCACAAAGATGTTCAAGCCTTAACTGCCAGAACCTGCAAACATGTTACCTTACATGGCAAAAGAGACCCTGAAATCCACTAAAGGTTAAGGACATCAATACAACTATCCTGGATTGCCTGAGTGGGCCCAATCTGATCACAGGAGTCCTTAAAAGTGGAAGAGGCAACAAAAGAGTAGGTAAGAAAGATGTGACAACAGGTGAAGAGACAGAAAAGATGTGAAGTGTGAGAGAGGCTGGATCTGCTGTTTTTGAAGATGGAGGAAGAAGGCCAGGAACCAGTGGATGCAGGCGGCCCTGAAAAGCTGGGAGAGGCCCTTGGCTGACCTCCAGCAAGGACAAGGATGTCAGTTCTATGACTGCAAGGCACTGGATTCCACCAATAATCCAAGGGAGCCGGGAATAGGTTCTCCACTGCTGCTGCTGCTGCTGCTGCTGCTGCTAAGTCACTTCAGTCGTGTCCGACTCTGTGCGACCCCATGACGGCAGCCCACCAGGCTCCCCTGTCCCTGGGATTCTCCAGGCAAGAACACTGGAGTGGGTTGCCATTTCCTTCTCTAATGCATGAAAGTGAAAAATGAGAGTGAAGTTGCTCAGTCATCTGACTCTTTGCAACTCCACGGACTGCAGCCTACCAGGCTCCTCCACCCATGGGATTTTCCAGGCAAGAGTACTGGAGTGGGGTGCCAATGCCTTCTCCAAAGTTCTCCACTAGAGCCTTCAAAAAGGAATACAGCCTGCTAACACCTTGACTTTAGCCCAGTGACAACTGTACTGGACTTGAGACCTACAGAACTATAATATAATATATTTATGTTGTTTTAAGCTCCTAAAGTTGGGGCAATTTGTTATAGTAGCTGTAGAAATCTAATACAGAACTCCAAATACAACTGTATTTTAAAGCAAATACAACGAGATGAATTTATCTTTCCTTATGCAACAAGATAATAATAGTGGTGCATATTCCACCAAATAAAACAATCGCTAAGTCCTATACTGATAGATAAATGGATAAATAAATAGATAAGAAAAACTCATCTTTTTAGTAGAAGGCCAACTAATAAATGTAAAAGGTAATATGAAGCTAGAAAAATCATCAGTCATCAATGGATGTTAAAACTAATGGGTTAAAGTCTGATGAGGACACTTACACAGTCTTAACATTGGTCTCTATAAATTTCTTACTAGTCATAGAGAGAAAATTTGTAACGTTACAGTAAAGAAATCTTGTAGACATTGCCTTAACCAAGTGATCAAAGCTAACATCACCAATCTGGAGACAAACTGACATCACGTGCATCTCGGAACGATGTACTCAGGACACTTATCGTGTCTGTAGTCAAACGTCATAATCTGAATCCAATCATGAGGAAGTACCAAAGGGACCCAAATTGAGGAACAAAATATCTGGCCTCTACTCTTCAAAGCTGTCAAGGTCAAGGAAGATAAAGACAGATTGAGAAACCATTCCAGACTAAAGGAAAATAAAGAGACATGGCAATTAAAGGCAACATGTGATTCTGGACTGGATCCTGGACCAGGGTAAAAAAATAGCTAAAAAGGATATTATGGGAAACAACTGACAAAATTAGAATACAGGCTGGGGATTAGATAACAGTGCTGTGTCAGTGATACACTTCCTGACTTGGTAACTGCACTGTGGCTATGAAAGAGAAGGCCCAGGTTTTCAGGAAATGCCTTCGGAAGCATTTAGGGTAACGTCCATGTCCCCACCTTACTCTCAGATGGCTGTGTTAAAAGATAATCATAATACACAAACAGAAATACACAGAATAGTAAGGCAACTGGGGCAAAATATAAACAATTGGTGAAAATGGGTAAAAGATACGAGGCAGTTCCTCACTCTAGTAACTTATTTTCACTTTTTAGATATCAACATAAAAAACTCTATTCCCAAACTATATAATAGCTTATGTTTATACTAGATATACTATTATACATACAAAGAGAATTTTTGAGGAGGAAAACATGAATTCAATGAACTTAATTTTCTCTAAAGTAATACAATATATAGCTGGCTAGGTGATTTTTCAATGAATGTTAATATGTTATTTAATACCGTGACTATAGTAGGCAAGCAGTATGTATCTGCAGGCTAAAAAGAAGTAATTTATTTTTAGTAGGAAAGTCAGCACTCCAAATAAAAGCATGGAGATACATACATAATATGAAATAAAAACTTTTTTAAAAATTAGCTTAAAGTGTAAATGAGCCAGAAAAATGAGGAGGTTAAGAGTCCTTGATCTGGAACTGATGGGCTCTAGGATTTGAAATTCAATATCCATTTAGTATACTGACCTTAGGGCAAGTTGTTTAAAATTTCTCTAAGCCTCAGTTTTGGGCTTCCCAGGTGGCTCAGTAGGTAAAGAATCCACCTGCAATGCAAGAGTCATGGGGGATGCAGGTTCAATTCCTGGATAGGGAAGATCCCTTGGAGGAGGGCATGGCAACCCACTCCAGTGTTCTTGCCTGGAGAATCCCACGGACACTGGAGCCTGGAGGGCTACAGTCCATGAGACTGCAGAGTCAGACAGGACTGAAGCAACTGAGCAGGCATGTACACAAGCCTCAGTTTTGCTCATCTGTGAAATAAGTATAACAATAAAGCTCACCAGGTTACTGTGAAAAGTAAAGAATCTTGTGCCTCAGGCACAATTTTAAATGTTATTTATTACTGTCATTGAGTTTTACTATTTCTGTACTTGTTTAATTATTTCTTTTATAGGAAAGATAATCAACATTCAAACCAAGCTAAAAAATAAATTCATTTTGTGGGTATCCACTGTCAAATGTTTGAAAAATCATGCTTTTAATGAACTTTAAAACTCAGCTTATCCTGGAGGAAAGAGCAATTAAAGGTTCTTTGTAAACTTTCCAGGTCACTAGTCTCACTCGTCCAACCTCCCCTCTCCTCCGAAGCTGTACAACTTTAGACATGTTTCTTCAAATAGAGATTTGCTTAAGCATGTAAAGCTTTTTGCTTTTTCTACTGTAGGTCTGCTGTTTATTTTCTTGAATCTGGAATGAGTCCCTGTGTTTATTAGGTCAAATTTGAACTACTTCCTTATTTCTGAATTTCATTGATCCAGTTTCCTTCACACTCACTCTCTGAGAGGTCCCTTCACCACAGTTGATCTGGACACTTAAAAATGCTCTTACCGAACAAATGATTTTTGACCTCCACACAGCACTTACTCATATGGATCACTCCTCACCCATAAAATGCTTTCTGACCACTATTTCTGTCCAATCATACTGATCACCTTTTCCGAAACAATTAAGTGCCAATCCATGGAGCCTTTCTTGAGCCCCATGAAACTCAATCACCCTCCTCTTCACTCACTCATTCAAAAAATACCAACACGCATGGCAGGGGACATGACAAATACTGTTGTTTCTCTTACAGTGTTTACATTCTAATAAGAGACAAACAATACAATGATGGTAATAGAGTAATAGAAGAGAACAGAAAGCACTAAAAAAGAAAATATAATGTTAAAGAGCATAACTGTTTACATGGGGGGCAACTTCAGTGCAATCAAGGAAAGGCTTTTTGAGGAAATAAATTTAAACTGACACCCAAATGGCAACATGGAGCCAAGCAAGTAAACCTCTGGGGGGAGTCCCTTTGACAGAGGCAAGAGTAAGTGCAGAAGCTCAAACAACAGGTAAGAAGCCTGGCAGGCCTGAAGCAGAGAAAGAGGTCAACAAGTGAGGACAAAGCGGAGGGCACAGGGGTAGGTGGGAGAAGGTCAAACATGCTGGCAGAGGGCAGATTATGAAGGTGATGGTAAGATATTGGGACTTCATTCTATGTCTGTGAAAGGGTTTTACTTTGTTTCTTTCTCCTTATGGTGGATATCTCATGAGCTTATATAAACTCTCCATACAATAGGTGCTTAATAAATGCTTATTAGGGGCAAAAATCAGAAAAGCAGCTAGGAGAGAAATGGAGCCAATACTCTAAGACCTTGAATGGCGGTTTCTGTCACCATCATGTACCTTTGCTCCAGCAACCTTGACCTCAGGTCAGTAAGTCTATTTTACCACAGGAAAACAGAGTTGTCATGGCAATTCTAATGAGATGGGTTTCTTTCCAAGGAGGATGAACCAAGTAATACACTTACAGGCTGATTTGGTTCTCTACAATACCTGAGAGAACTGCAATCCTCTACAAGTTGGAACATTTAGTTCAGGGAGGGCCCAAATTACCAACAAAGTGGTAAACTTGGCTTGTTTGTGAGGAGTTTGGGGAATGCATCTTCCTTTAGAAAGAATGTTATAAAGGAGGTTAGACTCAGGCCAATCCACTAAAACTTTTTAAAATTCATAAAGTGGCAGAAATACTGTAAATTTGCATTGAGAAAATAATAGAAGTGAATTCTTTTGAAATGTGGCAATTAAACAAAAATTAAGTTGGAGCTTTTAATTTTTCTTCATACTGTCATTTGAGGGAAAGAAGGTTTAATCAGAAGAAAATGAGTAGAGAAATGGAAAATTTAGAAGAGATTCTATTAAGGAATTCTGGGCACCATCAAGGCTTTTAGACATTAATGTCACTAATTTTATATTATTATTACTTTGGATTCAGGTATCTCTCAGACAGCTTAGTCATGATCATGGTCGTTTTGGGCTCGGAAATAAAAGAGCAAACCATGAGGAGTGGCTGTGCTGAGGTTGCTGGGCCATCTAGACGTTCTCTAAGGAAACAAAGAGATTAAAGAGAAAGACAGCCTAAAATACAATTATGGGAACTATGAAAAACGGAAAAAATAAAATGAAGGAAGAGGAGAAGAAGAAATTTCCATGAGAGTGGAAGGGCAGAAACTGGCTCACCTAAAACAGTTTGTGTGTGTGCATGCTAAGTCGCTTCAGTACTGTTCGACTCTGCAACCCTATGGACCATAGCTTGCCCACAGCCTGCCAGGCTCCTCTGTCCGTGGGATTCTCCAGGCAAGAATATTGGAGTGGGTTGTCATTTCCTTCTCAACCCAGATTCCCAACCCAGGTATTGAGCCCTCATCTCCTGGATTAGCAGGCAGGCTCTTTATCACTAGCGCTGGGTTGTGACCAAAAAACAGGGAAATGAAGAGGAAGGAGAAAGGAAGAAAAAGAGGACATGTGCAAAGGAAAGGAATGGAAGGGTAAGGACCAAACACTGACTGGTCTTGGAGTGACAGAAGAGTAGATCGCTTATTCTTTTTATTCAAATATATGGAATATTTGAAAATTAAATGGTACATTCTTGTAAGAAAATCTACACTTAACTCTGTCACAAACTAAAGAGAGCTTAATAAATTACTGTTAAATATACAAACACTGTAAGAACAATATAAAAACAACGGCCAGCACTTACTAAATGTCTATTATCTGTTAAGCATTATATATATGTTGTATATCTATATACATATATAATCCTCACAACAACATGAGACAGTTATTAGCCCTATTTATAGGGAATGAGAATTAATTTTATTATTGAGCCAAGAAAAGTATCATGGTAAACTTGGCAAACCAAATCATATAAACCACATTCTGAAAACAGATTTAAAATATCTGAATTGTCTTTACCTCTGTCTTCATTTGCATCAGAAATTAACAGTTAATGCTGAGATGAAATCACTTTATATCTCTGTTCCAAAATCTCTGCTGAGCGTTCTGTTTAAGTGTTTTAAATGTTTTGTTTTCAAGAAACAGAATCTTTTCAAGGGATCTGCTCTGAGGAAGTACTTTTTTCTTTCCTTTTGGAGATTCATTTGTAAGGGGCTGGCCAAAAGTACTCAGTGACTAAGCTCCGCTACAGTACTTCAGTTTCAAGGAACACCTAATCCAGGAGCATCTACAGGCACTAAGTATTAGGAGGAGGCAATCTTGACTGCCCTCGCTTTTCCTTTCTCTTGCATTTTAGAACTCTCTCTTAAGGGAAAAACAAAGTACTTCCTTTTTTCTTTGAAAACAAAAGTCACCGGAGCACATACTTTTGATATCTTTCTATTTTCTTGAGCCTTGAAGGTGAAATACTATCTCCTGCTACCACCTTTGCCACTGGGCATGCTTCAAGGCCCTCTTTAATAGCCAGCTCAACCATTATCATACCTTGGTGAAAGTCCTACTCTTTGGTCTTTTAGGACGTCACCAGCACTCTCTCCTGTTCTGGTATACTTCATTCATAATGCAAAAACAGCACTTTCTACTACGGAAAGGGGATAAAGACTGGATTTGATCAGTCAGTGCACCACACAATCCTAGTTTGTGTGTGCCAGGCATCACAGATATTCAGCCTGTACACGCCAGAGCAACGGCACTAGCTGGCTCCATTCTGAGGATGGAGCTCCATGAATTCTGATTGATCAATGCCAGAGCTATATTGGTTGTTAAATATTTTGAATAGCACCATAGTGCCAAGTGCTATGGTAATTCTTTACATGCATTAAAAGTACTCTAAAATTAGGAGTTTGGGATTAAAATATATATACTATGATATATAAAGTAGATAACCAGCAAGGACCTACTATATAGTATACAGAACCATACTCAATATCTTGCAATAACTCAAAATGGAAAAGAATCTAAAAAAGAATATATGTATATGTATAACTGAAAAACTTTGCTGTGCACTTGAAACTAACACAACATTGTAAATCAGCTGTATTTCAAAAAAAAAGTTAAAAGCAACAACGAAAAAGAACAAGTTTAACAATACAGTTTTTTTCTAATTAAAAAAATTTGAGTTAAAAAAAACACAGTACATTCTATGGTATAGCATAATTTACTATTTCCTATGTTGTTCTTCCTCGCAGACTGTGAGCAGCTCAGGGGTGCAAAACACATCTTATTTATCTTTAGAGCTGTAGGACCTATCTCCATCCTAGACATGTGTATTAGTCTTTCAGTCTTGCCCAACTCTTTGCGATCCCATTGACTGTAGCTCACCAAGGTTCCTCTGTCCATGGAATTCTCCAGGCAAGAATACTGGACTGGGTTGCCGTTTCCTCCTCCAGAGGATCTTCCAGACCCAGGGATCGAACCCAGGTTTTCTGCATTGTGGGCAGAGGTACCAAATACCTTATAAATTAATAAAAGGCAGGAAGCAGGGGAGGAGACTCAGAGAACAGAGGAGCTCCTCTGGCTCTGCCCCCCCCCGAGGCTTTTTTTTTTTTTGTCAAGAGGCTAATAATGTTGCAGAGATGGAATGGCATTATTCAAACCCACAGAGCCAATGAGTCCAGGGATTTCTACATTTAAGAAAGGAGGTGCAAGAAAAGAATAAATATTTCCTCTTCTAGGCACCAGGGGAATGGAACCGCAGGGTTAACAATTAGAGAAGTTAAAGGTATGTGAACAAAGTACATAATTATACTTAAGACTTCTGCTTTCTCTCCATACCAATGACTTTAAAATATAGAATCAAGCCTTAGAGTTTTCTGGTGTTGTTCAGTTGCTTAGCTGTGTGCAACTCTTTGCAACCACATGGACTGCAGCACGCCAGGCTTCCCTGTTCTTCACTATCTCCCGGAGTTTGCTCAAACTTATATCCATTGAGTCAATGATGTCATCCAATCATCTCATCCTCTGCTGCCCTCTTCTCCACCTGCCCTCAACTATTCCCAGCATCAGGGTCTTTTCCAATGAGTATGCTCTTCACGTCAAGTGGCCACAAAGTATTGGAGCTTCAGCTTCAGCAATGGATATTCAGGGTTGATGTCCTTTAGGATTGACTGGTTTGATCTCCTTGCTGTCCAAGGGACTCTTTTAAGAGTCTTCTCCAGCACTGCACATTGAAAGCATCAATTTTTCAGTCTCTATGGTCCAGCTGTCACATCTGTACATGACTATTGGAAAAATCACAGCTTTGACTATACACATCTTTGTTGGCAAAGTGAGTTTAAAGTTGCTTATTTTATGGAATAATTTTATTTCAACCTCTTGAGAAACCTGTATGCAGGTCAGGAAGCAACAGTTAGAACTGGAAATGGAACAAAAGACTGGTTCCAAATAGGAAAAGGAGTACGTCAAGGCTGTGTACTGTCACCCTGCTTATTTAACTTATATGCAGAGTACATCATGAGAAACGCTGGGCTGAAAGAAGCACAAGCTGGAATCAAGACTGCCGGGAGAAATATCAATAACCTCAGATATGCAGATGATACCACCTTTATGGCAGAAAGTGAAAAAGAACGAAAAAGCTTCTTGATGAAAGTGAAAAAGGAGAGTGAAAAAGTTGGCTTAAAGCTCAACATTCAGAAAATGAAGATCATGGCATCTGGTCCCATCACTTCATGGGAAATAGATGGGGAAACAGTGGCTGACTTTATTTTTCTGGGCTCCAAAATCGCTGCAGATGGTGATTGCAGCCATGAAATTAAAAGACCCTTGCTCCTTGGAAGGAAAGTTATGACCAACCTAGACAGCATATTGAAAAGCAGAGACATTACTTTCTCAACAAAGGTCCATCTAGTCAAGACTATGGTTTTTCCAGGGGTCATGTATGGATGCGAGAGTTGGACAATAAAGAAAGCTGAGTGCCGAAGAATTGATGCTTTTGAACTGTGGTGTTGGAGAAGACTCTTGAGAGTCCCTTGGACTGTAAGGAGATCCAACCAGTCCATTCTAAAGGAGACCAGTCCTGGGTGTTCATTGGTAGGTCTGATGTTGAAGCTGAAACTCCGATACTTTGGCCACCTGATGCGAAGAGCTGACTCATTGGAAAAGACCCTGATGCTGGGAAAGATTGAGGGCAGGAGGAGAAGGGGACGACAGAGGATGAGATGGCTGGATGGCATCACTGACTCAATGGACATGGGTTTGGGTGGACTCTGGGAGTTGGTGATGGACAGGGAGGCCTGGCGTGCTGCGGTTCATGGGGTCACAAAGAGTCGGACACGACTGAGTGACTGAACTAAAAAAGGAAAATCATACTAGAATCTCTATATCACATAAACTATGTCTAATATCTCAAATACTAAGACTGGATTATGTAGTATAAAAAAAAAGTCACTACCTCCTAATAGCAAGAAACCCTAATTGCAGAGCGAATGTGTATAAGTAAAAACAGTTCTCAATACTGGCCCTTAGGACTAAAGAGAGCCCTCAGTGGCCAGACAAGTATCTGCCACATGGCTGTTCAGTGAATGTATGTTGAATGAATGAATGCTGAATGAATGAATGAATGAATAACGTGACAACAATAACAACACGATTATAGCACACACATCATCTACTAATCTGGCAGGCCTTCCCTACTCTCAGTTGGCAATGCTCAAAGTCAATGTGTAGAAACTTCAAAATGTTTTCTGTTCCTTATCAAGGTAACCCTTTTCCTCCAGGCCACACCTTTTACGGGGAATCTGAAGATCAGGTTAAAGTCCAAAGTTTCTGTTATTGGCCAAGTCCCCACCCTCAATTTGTGGGATGTCAATCCTAGGCAGATAGCTCACAGGTAATCAGAACTTTCTCCACCCAGTGCAGCCATGACAGGAAACACTGCCTCAGAGATAAACAAAGCAACCCTCACCTAACTCCACCTCCAATCTCAAGTGGAAGAATCCACACAGTGAGCTGTTGATTCCTGCTATGGACACATGCAGCCCGGGGCCCACATTTATCCAGTAAAGGATCTCTGAGCTTTGGGAATGGGGCATGACAGCAACTATGACCAACTCAGCTAGCCAAGAATATCCTAAGTTATTACTGCAAATAACTTCTCATGGACCTTCAGACCCAATTTAGCCTCCTTGTACATTTTAGGAAACTGAGACCCAGACACGTAAAAAGGCTTGCCTGAGATCACAGTCAGTGGAGGCAGCGTTATAACTAGAATTACCTGTCTGTGCTTCTGACCTTCCAGCAGAGAAAGGGGACCAAGAAAAAGGCAGGTGAAACCTATCATCAATCAGCCCACCTAACACTTTGTTAGAGATCACTATCGCATCACCCCACTTGTTTCCTCCAGAGCCCCTGCTCACCTGGTAGGTTTGTCAAATCCTATCTAAACAGAGGATAAAACTGTTAATAGCATAGGGCTGCTTCAGTCAGTCAGATCGGTTGCTCAGTCGTGTCCAACTCTTTGCAAGCCCATGGACTGCAGCACGCCAGACTTCCCTGTCCATCAGCAACTCCTGGAGCTTGCTCAAACTCATGTCCATTGAGTTGGTGATGCCATCCGAGCATCTCATCCTCTGTCGACCCCTTCTCCTGCCTTTAGTCTTTCCCAGCATCAGGGTCTTTTCCAGTGAGTCAGTTCTTCACCTCAGGTGGCCAAAGTATTGGAATTTCAGCATCAGTACTTCCAATGAATATTCAGGACTGGTTTCCTTTAGTATAGACTGGTTTGATCTCCTTGCAGTCCAAGGGACTCTCAAGTTCCTAGGGCAGCTTAGGAACTCCCATACTGGTCCGAAGAATAGGAGAAGAGGGTGAACACTCAGGCAGGTATGCAAAGGAAAAGAAAAAAAAAAA